>NC_091755.1:34778954-35097704 GCF_043380555.1 Nothobranchius furzeri
TGAGATTTATAAATTTAGTAACATCACTGAGGATTTTAAAATAAGCGTTTTAGTTCAGATATTAGCCAAATATTTTAATAATTTGATTCATTTGGTTAAAAAAAATCAGGTAATCATCCGAAAGGGCAAAAAATAAAAAATAAAACTATTTGAAAAATATTGACAATAAGTAACATATTTGTGATTTTACGTGCAACACCATCGTGTAGTTTGACTTCCGAATATTACCATAGCAACTGATGCTGCACCCTGGAACATACCAAATCGCAGGTTTAATTAATTCACAACAGCTATTGTACAGATTCTTTAAAACCTTATATCTATGGTTTTACAAATTGTTTGTAAAAAGTACAGAGGCGTATGGATAACTAACGCTACGCACGTTTTCGTTTTCTTGCTAAAGCGTTTACTTAAACCAAAGATTTGTCGGCCCCCCCTCCTAACTGAATCGTACAACCCAAATTCAACATGGCGGTCGAATGGTTGAAAATCCAAATATATGGCAAAAACAACGTACTTTAACTCGTTCTTTCTTGGTTTTTATTATTCCCTTCCTTTTTATTGATTTAGTTTTGTTTTATCTGGAGAATATGGTTGAAACAGAAGACAATTCCAGCACCGAGGACGGCTGGGAAGATGTGTTTATGAGAAACCGGTTTGTTCCCCCGTGCAGCCAGGCAGTCCGACTGGCTGTGGAGAACCACTCCACCACGTCCCGGGGCTTCCAGCTCCGCCTCAACCGCCTGACAACAGCTCATCTCCCGCAGGTTAATCACCGCTCACACAGTAATGGTCCGGTTCATGGTCCGGGTTTCAGCAAACCTCACATACCAAGTTATCCGTTACATAATAAAGCACAAATAAATTCAGTATTTCGTTTTGTTTAAATTTGTTTATGTGAAGGTTTTATAGCTAAGGTGACCCAGTGTTTACATAGCACTTCTATTATGTCAAATTATGAATGCATTCTTTGTTTAGGTGCTTTTGTATTGGTGAGTTTGCCGCTTGAACTAAAATATAAATAAAAGCTGATCATGTTAAGCAAAGTGTTTATGTTTTAAACTCAAATACATGTTTATAGTGGTTAGGGCAACTTTTACCAGATCTTCTCTTTTTGGTCACAGGAAGTGTCGGCGGGAGAAGATGTGACCTTCCAGCTACGGGCGACACTGTTTGATAGGAAGCATCAGCACTTCTTTGGGAAAACATGGAAGAGTTTGCCCCAAAAGATTAAAAACAACAAGATTCCCTTCAACGAGGTAACTTTTCCAAACAGCGCCAAAGTCTTTTCTCTCTCAGGCTCTGAGGCTACAGTTATGAGCTCCTCTGAAGCCGTTGTCGTAAGCAGTGAGTCGATGATTATTTAGTAAAATCAATCCTTATTTAAACCTTGATTAAATTGATTTAGTGGAGCCATTATTTAATCAACCCCTTCTCAAATGACTGATAAATCAGCCCTCAATGAATTAGCACTTAGGACTGGACTGTGTTCTGCGATATTCTCAAGAGTGTTGTCAGCCCAAATTAAACAAAACAAAACCCTGAAGTGATTCCCAACAAGGCATCCCAGTTGCATTCTGCAGCTTCCATATTATAAACACTTTCTCGCTCTTATTTGCTGAAGCCAAAGGAGCAGAACTTGTGAGAGTTGTCTTTGAGAAGAATAAAAAGCATTTGGTATAATCTTTGTAAGCTCTCTTTTCGATGGCCAGCTTTTCTTATGAGGTTAAATCACTGACACGTCTAAAATGACATCTAAATAAAATAAACGTACTCAGTGGAAAATGTGTGATGAAATGTTTTTATGCTAAAATGGCATTAAAATACAAAACAGTGCTCCATCTCGTCATTCAGATGAGTTGTCTAATAGGTTTAAGCAGAGATTCCTCTTAAATTAATTATTTTGTTACCTAAAAATGGTGATCAGACATTTTATATGTCAGAGGAGATGGCAACAAAACCACCAGATCTGATTCTACAAAATTCAGTCATTAGGAATGTAAGAAGACATCAATTCACTGAAATATCTCCATCTTTTATGTTGTGAAAAAGAATCAATATTCAAAAGCAGTGCATTAATTTATATTGACAATTTACATGCAATTTAAAACTCCGACTGCAGGTGGCAGCAGAGGTTTCTTCCTGTTAAAGGGGAGTTTTCCACTCTACTGTCGCTACATGCTTGCTTAGTATGAGAATTGCTGTAAACTGTGAATGATTGCACAATTGTATGTGCAATTTAGATTATACTACACGCGTTATCTTGTGTGGATATTTCAGCTTGGCTCAGGCTCAGGTACATGCGGCGGGGCTCAGCTGTGCTGGTGGTTAAAATTTCCAGCTTCAAACACAAAGTTTAAATCTTTTAGCTACATCTACCATTTATTTTTCTGTTCTTTCTTTGGTCAGGCATTGTTCTTTCCCTCGTTTGTTCTCTGTAATCATCATTAGATAAAGAGAAAAAAGTTTTTTCATGCCACGCTGTGTGATCTCCTCTTTGAGAGATTTGCTTTGATGATGAAATTTTCCATAACGTATTACATGCTAAATAGGATGTTGAAAGAATCAAAGACCTTAGGTACAAAAGATAACATTTGCTATGCAGATTTAGAACAAGTTGGATTATTTTCATGGTGGAAATATATTTGATCAGAGCTGCTTCTGTGGTCTGTCTGCTGTTGGATACATGCAATTCTTTATAGATGACCGTTTAATCCAGAATTCTTCTTATCTCATGCGAGGAAAGGAACTTTGTTACCTCAAACATGTGATGTGACACTAACAATTCAAGGTTGTTTATTTATTTTTCAAATTTTGGAGCCATCTTGAAGCTTTTCTATTATAAATAGCATCCAGAAGGGTCTTTGCTTAGAGAATTAGGATTGATGAGCTAACGGCTAGCAAGGGTGCAAACAAAACCAAAGCACATTTCTGCTAAACTAGCTGACGTTGACCCAGAAAGTCGTTATGTCACATGACAACACATGCAATTTTACATATTGATGGCATCATCATGTCATGCCGTGTTGGCGTACTGCTGACAAGATGGCGGTGGTCACTTTCTCCTCAGTGTTCAAGACGGAATAGATGTTAGAAATATTAGAAAATTCCAGCCGGACCTGAGCCCGGTTGCACCAGAAGCGATACACCTCACTGCTGCTGGTGATGTTTAAGCTAGTAAATAACATAATTCTATGTAAATAATTATGTAATCTCACATTTATGGTGATTTTAATGTTTATAATGTTGCAAGAACCGTCAAAAAAAAAAAAAAAAAAAAAGAATGCAGACGTTTTGAAAATTGGAGAAATTCTGGTAACTTTACAGTCCCATAATTACTAAGTACTTACATGGTAATTACATAGTAAGTTAAAAATTTTTTTATTGTTTCTGAGTTCTTAAACAGTTATTAACATGTAACTCAGGTTCAATTCTAGTTTTTACTTTTATTAATCATTTTCAGTAAATACTGCTTTACATAATAATTACACTTAATTACAATTATACACCATCATACACTTTACATTATTATGTAATTACCATGTAAGTACTTAGCAATTAGGGGACTATAAAAGGAAGGATTACTGAAATTCTGACTTGGCAACAAACTACTTTGGTCAGGCTAACCGTTAGCTCATCAATCATACAGGAGAAAATGGATAAATGTTATTTTTCAGTAATTCCAAGTTTAGTCTGACAGCTGAGTATGAGAAGAATGGAGGGTTTTCTACAATACTTGGAACAACCCGCCTGTGCTCTGTGGTAGCTCACCGTGTAGGCAAACACTCGAGTCGGAAGAGATGAAGCCAACAGGGAGAAAAATCAGAGTTTTCCGCCTTTCCCTCTTTGCCACGTTTTACTGAAATGCTTAGCTGATTCCCCTTTTTCCCAGTGACTTGGCGTAAGCCAGAAACGTACCTCCTCTGATGTCATAGATGTTTATTTTGTGAAAATAGAGACTTAACTTGGTGCAGATGGAAAGATTTATAGATACCTTCAAGTCTGATTGGGTTTGACATTACCTGGAGAGTTTCTTGTAAAGCAGCCAACAGTTATGACCTACAGATTGCACATCTTTGTTTTCTTTTTCCTAGAAGAAGACCTCTTTGTGTTGTTATGATTGAGTCCGTATCTGGGAGCAGCTGGGTGTCTGTGGTCTTCCTCAGTCAAACATCTGGCTGTGTGTGTGTGTGAGTGCAGGCTGGAGGCCGGTCATCGGAGCAGTGTGAGGCTTCCAAGCAGTTTCTAAATTCTAGGTAGCCTCCCTCCCACATCAGAGATTAAAAACTGATCTGGAGCTGGCTGTTTAACAGAGTCACAAACGAGTCACACCCCCGTCAGCTTCATATCCTTTTGATCCAGCGTTCAGTGCAAGGCATGACTCTGATGCACCACAATGGTCATAGCCTCTATAAAAATCCTCTCGCCATCCCAATCAGCATCCAAATCCAATTATCCATCCAAGGTGATAAAATAAGCCACATATATCAGGATGATAAAGTGGGCCCAGCCCTTCTCGGCCATGCTGCCAGAACCACACCGGCTCGTTTTTTTTTATTGGATTTGGCCCGACTCGCGCACGTTCCTGCTGCTGTTTATGAGTGGGAAATTGCTGCTTGATATCCAAATAACGTTACAGATGGAGGATTCTCTCCTGAGTTGCATTAGCACAGTGAAAATTGCAACGCTCACCCCCTCCCCTCTCCAGTCAGTCATGATGGATTGGTTTTAATATCTGCAGAAAGATGCACGGTGATTAAAGGTGGAGGGAGAGCGCTCCAGCTAAATCCGTTCTCCTTTGTCTTTGCATTTAGCTCAGCGGAGCTTGTGATGTCACGACAACGGTGACGTGCCGGCAGCATTCTTTGTGTGTGAGCTGCTCTTAGTCTTGCAGGTGGAGTGCACATCAGTTTTCATTCCTGGGTGATGGGATTGTCAAACAGCATTTATGTGAAGGAAACACGATAAATGGATGGATTTAGAATGTTGTGTGTTTTTCTAATAACTCAGATAGTTTCCTCCGATCTCTGGACAGTGGTTAAAGCATTTTGTACTCTTCTTTCTGCACTTTGTCCGTGAAAGCTTTGGTCAGTAGAGGGCAATGTTGTGCTACAGATGCACAGATGGAAGAGTCGATAGATCGGAGGAGGCGGAGAGAAATGTTCATCTTTCAGCATTGTCTCTCTCTGTGATCACTCCATTTGAACTCCATGTGAAAGCAGGGAGCCAGTGGTTTCTTCTCAAATGTGCAACATTATCAGGCCGGCAGCTGGGCTTGGGAGAAAAGGCCAAGCAGTTTTTTTTTCTGTCTCTGTGTTTTTAGGGCTCTAAATGCTGTTTGGCACTGCACCGAATAATCTGAGACCAACAAACACATTCGTATATTTTGTTTTTCTGTTTTTATCTACAAGTCTAAACACAAGATCTCCCAATGAGCTGGACTGTCATGTCTTCTATACAGATGGTGTGATCAAAGATTGCTCACAGTGGAAAGCAGAAGACAGAATCTTATCCGTAAAAAAGTATGTCAGTGCCTCCAGTTTATTGTGATGACTTAAAAAACCTCACGACTTTTTAAAGTTTAAAAGGAAAAAGAATTCTCTGAAGCTCAAATTGAAGCTCAGTTTTCCATCTTGCTGTAAAGCCCAAGTTTTCCCTCTGAAAACGTACAATTTGTTGTCAGAATGAAGCTGCTATTGCTGCAACAACGCTACATCTAAAGCCGTTATTCTTCCAGTTTCTACCCCTCTGTAAAAGCAAAGACATGCTCAGCTAAAGGAAAAAAATCTATTTGAACTCTGCTGTATTTCCCTCTCTCTCTCTCTGTGTGTGTGTGTGTGTGTGTATGTGTGCGTGCCATTGCAGTGATTGCCCATGTGTTTCACAGTTTCTCATGCGTGAACGAGCTCTGTCTCATACTTCTCTGTTTAAGGAAAAAGGTGATTACCTGATTCTCATGTCAAACTTTATTCCATGAGAATAGAGGAGTCATTACAAAACAAATCATGTTCTGGCTCAGTGATTTTAAACGTCACCAAATGATTTGGCTGTGACTTTTAGTTTAGCTAGTTTGCAAATTGCTCTGCCGTTCCGTTTGTCCTCTCCATTAAGGCTCCTTCAGAGCAAGTAGTCACTCTCTTTCAATGTAGCTTCTGCACTCTGTTCTATTTCTATGCTAAGTAGCTGTGTGATAACCTTTTGAATCCAAAAGAATTCAGATGTTTCCGTTTAAAATTATTAAGCCTGCAGGCAAGAAACAAACTTTTGCAAAAAAGCATTTCAAGTGACAATGTGTAGTTTATTTACCATTAATCTCTGGAAATAACCATCAAAATGTTGTAAAGGAATTAAAAGTAGCTCATTTGTTGAAAAATATTGGAAGTTTCATAACATATAACCATAAAAATCTGCTGTAAAATACATGGGAGCGGGTCTAAAGGTGTTTCTCAATGCGAGGCGATGTCTTGGGAGGCCAGGCGCCGTGCTTACGAGGACACTGTCCTTCCTTGGTCAAAGAAAACAGTTAAATGGAACAGACTTGCATCACATGACCGCGGCTTCCACGGTGGTCACATATTGTCATGTGACACGGGAGATAACGTTATATTTTATACGTATTAGTTTCAATACAGAACAAGCCTTTTACTTTTTAAATCGTGTATATATTTGTTAAATTAAATGTATAAGTGAGTTACCACCTGCTAGCCACCGAAGCTGCAACTAATAAATAACTAACCAACCATATATAACTTCTTTGAATCTAAAAAAAACATTTTAAATGAGTTGACTTACTTTTAAACTTGAAATTTGCCCCCAAAATAGCTGTCGGCTTCTGATCCGTCATCCTTTTGAAAATACTGCAGTGTATTCTGGGAAATTTTTGACCAAGGCAAGGCTACAAGACACATCCCGTGTATTCTTGCTCAGCTAGCTAAACGGCTAACAAATGGAGAACACACGCCTCGGTAGAACATGAACATTGGAACGCGTCTTGGTGGTTCCTGATGACGTATCTCCTAGGCCAGTGGTTCCCAAACTTATTTAGCCGCGCACCCCCTTCTATGTCCCGACCATGTCGACGCACCCCCCCCCCCCCCACACACACACACACACACATCACGGCATGGCTATATATATATATATATATATATATATATATATATATATATATATGTATATATATATATATATATATATATATATATATATATATATATATATATATATATATATATATATATATAGATAGATAGATAGATAGATAGATAGATATAGATATCAGACGTCAAGCTAAACAGACAGGGTTAAAAAATATGATCGACCTTTTTCCCCATCACTTTCATTTTTTAAATAGTAATTAATAAGCATTCGATACCATTACAATTTCCTTTGATTTAATTTTAAATAAATATTTAGAGTGCCCAGGTAGCACATCAACAATGAACTTTAACGGTTTTCTTAAAGTAGGAACGTTTAATCTGTGCGGCCAGAGCGCTCTCCTTCCTTCTGCTCTGCGTAAACCTGAGCTGATCACCTACTTGTGCGTAATCAAATGTCTATAGGGGAAAAGGAAAAAGCTTTAGCCATGAGGTTCACTTTTGCCTCAGACCGACTTATTGCTGTTTTATGGTGTGGCTGAATCTGCGATCCGCTGCCACGCCGACAAGAATAACAAATGCTGCAGGTTCGGAGTCACTGGCTGGAGCGGACCCGACTTTAATACATCATCCCAAAATAGAAGCTAATATCTTAATTTGACCTGGAATGAAAAATGTTGTTATAAAACCTCTTAAAAGTTTTTATCACAGAGGAGGCAGAGCTCATTTCTGCCTTCAGTCTGACGGTATCAGTCTGGCGCGCAGGAGTTTGCGCAGCGTGCACTTATTGAATCTGTGTGTGTATGTGTGCGCGCGCGCGCGGCACAGCTCCACGAAGCTTGGTTTATGCTTGAAGCATTCACTTTCCGCTTGGTGATGCGTCTCGCGGATGGAACGCGCTTCACAACTTGCAGCGTTTAAGTCACTGTGTCTCGTTAATGGCGCTATTTAAACCAATGTTGTAAAATGACTTCTGCCCAGCCCAGATGTGCTCACTTGTGCACCCGTGAGCCGTGGTTCCGGAACGCGTCTGACCTCTGACAGACGCACTCTAAACTTCAGATCTTCAGCGCGTGTGAGGTTTACAATGTCAGAACACCTGCATGAGACAGGTGTTAATTACAATCTGCCAGAATGACTCGCCACCTTCAGATTCCTCCAACACCGTTAAAAATGATCAAATACGGAACATATCGGCGTGCGCAGGCCAGAGTGCTGAAGCTAGGCGCATTGTTATTATGAAGTTAGGGCACATGTGGAGGACACACACACACACACACACACACAAGTAAAATATACTTGTTTTCAATTACATTTATTGGGCCCACTTACTTTTTCTTTGGCCCACCCACAAATGAGTTTTCTGGCTATGCTAATGGTGACACATGACAGACTTCTCTGAGCTCAGCAGCCATTACACTTTTCATCTCGCGCACCCCCTAGCGGCAGCTCGCGCTTTGGGAATCCCTGTCCTAGGCAACTGGGGTGGGGCCAAGACCTCAAGGCGAGGTTCCTTAGCATTGAGAAACACCCTAAGTCCTTGGGCGACGCCATATTGGATCCCATATTTCCTTCTACACAAGCCAGTGAGGACAAAATGCATTTACTGATTTGTAACAAATGGTTACAGAACTTTCACTATTAATCAACGTTTACCTCTTCGCTCGTTGCTAGTGATGAAAGGGAATCTGATGTTCTTGTTATTTTGCTGGAGGTTGCCCTTCCAGGGATTTTTGACCCTAATGGCCATCCGTTCGTAATGTCTTACTTGAACACAAAGGTAATGTTTGCTTGCGATCATTTATATATTTAGTGCCCCCTATCGCCAAGGAAACTATACACTGTCACTTTAAAGAAAAATCAGATTTTGTCTTCGTATTGTTTCAATCATTGTATTGTATGTATCAATGTATTAGGTTGTGTAATCAATGTATCAATGAGAAACCTAGTATAAAACCAGAACAAAATATTCTTAAATCACAAGCTAAAAGGTTGTACCAACCATACCATACAATACCGTACCACACTGTTCCATACCATACCATACCAAACAAAACCATACCATACCGTACCATACCGTACCGTACCGTAACTTACCATACCATACCATACCGTGCCATACCATACCGTACCGTAACGTACCATACCATACCATACCGTGCCACACTGTTCCATACCATACCAAACAAAACCATACCATACCGTACCATACCGTACCGTACCGTAACGTACCATACCATACCATACCGTGCCATACCATACCGTACCATACCATACCATAATGTACCAAACCAGATTGTTAAATTGAGCCCACCATTTTCACCCAGTTCTTTTTCACAGTTTGCCCTGTAGTTCACATGTTTTTAAGAAAGCCACATTTATGTAAGCATATTATCAGAAAGCTCTGTTAGCTGGCTAGAGGTGCGCATTCATGAAAGTGTTGCTGCTTTTGCCCATAAATATGGAAGTGAGGAGAACGGTATAAGGTGCAAAATGTATTTTTTTATGTCTAGATGGTGCTATTGGATAAAAAATGTCCAGATTTCTGCTTACAAGAAAAATTGAAAGTGTGCAACTCAGATGGAATGACAAAAATATTTATAATTTTCTTAGTAATGTATATTTATCTGTCATTGTTTTTTTCTCTCCTTTTTCAAATCTGTGAAGCCAAAACCTAAATTGAAATCTAAAAATAATGCACAGACTCACTTAAATCTACTTTATTGGAAAAAAATACACATGTCTGTTGAGTCGATGTCAATAGATTGAATGTTTTGGAGAACCCCAGAAAAAGCAGTTATAAGTTGTGCCACTGCAGGGAAGCCAATCTACACACACAGCAGTTATATTGTTAATAAGAACATTGAGCTCCCTTTGCCTCTGTATTCACACACACACACACACACACACACACACACACACACACACACACACACACACACACACACACACACACACACACACACACACACACACACACACACACACACACACACACACACACCGCTGCTTTTACACAAACATTTTACCATTCAGCAGTAAATTACGCCTCTTTTTTATCATTTCTCTGCAGGAAGAAGGCTGTAAGATGCTGCCAACTTAACGCTACTCACTTACTCAAAAAGAAAAAAAAATAACACTAAAGTGATCAGTGGAATTTAAAAGCTGCAAAGTATTACACACCTCTCTGCTTCCCTAAGACAAAGACAGCATACATACACAACCCAGTATGGGAAGGATTCAAGCTGTTGAGTATTTAAAAAGTTTTGCACACATTTAATTAGATTTATGCTGAAATATGGGACTAATAAACACAAATTAGGCATCATTAGCCTAAAATTTGAGAGATGTCCTTCCCTTTGCAATTAATACCCTTACAGAAGGTTTGGAAAATTGTTAAATAACACTCGTATGTCCATTCCGATCTTTGTCAGATACTTAGATTAAATCTCATGGTGTTTCTAATCTGGTATCATTATCTTTCATTATCACAGTGATTATTGCAGGAAACACACTGCTAGATTTCCTCTTTAATCAATTAGGATTGTTACTTATTAAATAATTGTTGGGTGGAGAACTGGATGGGTGGCGTTTGTTGTTGTTTTTTTTCGTTCTTGGCTCGCTTTTTGGAGCCCACTGTTTCATCAGCTTGTTGGAAAGTTATGCAACCATCTGAACAATAGAGGTTTGATTAAAGTAGATGTTGGCCTGCACTGTGAGTGTGATTTAAATAAAAAATTATCTATTTATTTGAAGGTATTTAGCTGTTTCAGACAAAGTGTTTGGATTGTCAGCATGCTGATGGTACAGACACAGCAGATTAGTTCTGCTTCACTTTATGTGCTTGTGTCTCACAGAAGTTAGTTAAACTGTCATCAAACTTTTCCTTTTTTGCACACATGGTTACAAAAATCACTCAGCAGTGGATTGAAGTCCCTTGAGCATAGAAGAGTTCTGCCTTAACAGGTGTAAAAGTCCATGTTTGCAAGCTGGATGGAAATCAGAGCTTCTGTAAAACTTAAAGAGCAAGTCACCCCCTACCAGAGTCTTACTCCACGCCCACTTCCTGTCACCCCCTACCAGAGTCTTACTCCACACCCACTTACTGTTTGAAAAATGCAACAAATGCTGTTTGTGGACCAAGAGGGTGGAGCCGCTAATAAATACACACACACAGGCTCACAACGGCATTGTGACATCATATGGTACCAGCTGACATCATAGGGTACCTCTTAGCCAATAGCGACAGCAGATTTAAATTCAAACGCAGTGCAGAGTTTTTACCTGAAGACGGTGCAACACTAACAGTTTTAGGTAGAACATTTAAATTTGAACTAAGATGCACCAAAGTGCCAAATTTTCGAATATACGTGTCTACAGCACTCATTTATATAGTTTATCAGCAAAAAAAGTTGATTTGGGGGTGACTTGCTCTTTAAAGACAAAGTTCACAGAGAAACCATTTTTTCAAACTTATTTTTAAAATTTGATCAGTCCCTGTGTTTAACATGCAGGTCATAGCTGCCGATAGAAAGTAGACAGGGAAGCACTCGGATTAAAAAACAACGGGTATAAGGCTGTTGTAGATTAGGGTTCCTGGAGAGAGCAGAGCACATCTCAGCAAGTAGAAGCTAACCATTAGCATTAGCAACTCCCCCACATGGCAGAACTCCTCCAGGCTTGGGTTCTTTGTGGAGATACAACTTCAACATTGCAGAGCAAACAGAGACTGTGATAGTCGTGTTATTGTTACACATAAACATCTGGGACGGTCAGCGAATGCAGTGTATTGAGAAAGATTATTATATTTTAAATCACAAGGCTGAGCAATTGTGCTCCTGTGCAAATGCTCACCAGCCCTGCATGCTGTTATTGTTTCACTCGTCTCCTAACCCTAACCCTACGTGCCCAGACAAATGAAAAGCTGTAAATCTTTAGCCCATGTTGAATATTATGTACTAAACGCCAAATCTCTTTTCTTTTAGAAATTGTGGCCTATTCTCAGATACAAAAACTGTTAGTTCAAAAGGCCATGCGATTGATGGACAAAGGAGGGGCTTTGACAGCAGAGGCGAGCCTTAGAGCTCACCTCAGTGCCTAATTCCCTCTCCCAAATGGCATTCCACACTAAGAGATACACACTTCAATTATACATGGGGACGCTGGGGTTGAAGACCACACGCCTTGCCTGAGATCTGATCAATATTTCAACTCCGACGGGACCAAACATAACGAGGAGCAATTGCTGCTTAACAGCTTTACACAGTGGAGTGGCACATCCTGTAACACAGCCATATACTGTGGGTGTGTGTCTGTCCAATCAAATGAACTCAAGGGCCACAAGAGCTACTGCTGAGGTGAGGGAGAGTGACGAGAGCCTCCTGGAGGTTTTAGCTGTGTGTGTGTGTGTGTGTATTTACTTTCTTTATACTTTACTTCTTCCGCCATCCCTTTCTTCTTCGGTCTTCCTTTTCCATTTGTGCGTTACTGCTCCAAGATTCTAAAACACACACACACACACATGCACGCACGCACGCACGCACGCACACACACACACACACACACACACACACACACACACACGCACGCACGCACACACACACCAGTATTCTGCCATCAGCTCTCCCCGGGGTCTGCACTGCCTGTTTGTGTGTGGGCGTGTGTTGGAACAGGAGAAAGAAAGAGATTCTGCCTGTTTTGTACTTTGTTGTTCCCGGCTTTGACGTGTCAATTCCACCTTTACCTCTTCCCATCTGAAGTCTGGCGCGATGCCACCGTTTTCTTTCGTTGTTGTATATTTCCTGCCTTCCTGCCATATTGTGAGGCACCTCCAGCATTCAGTCAGCACCCAGCACCGTCTCGTCTGAGAGGCGTTTCTCACTCAGGATTTTAGCGAATGTCAGGGGAGCAAAACCTGTGTGACAAACTAAGACTTCGCTCTGCAAGCACTTAGGTTTGTTGTTGGCGAAGCCGAGGATGCTGTGGATTATTAAAGGCACTGAGATGCTGACGGCAGGATTTTTTTTGACTACAGTTATCTTGAGCTGGGACTGGAGTCAGTGTTGATTTTGTGATGATTAACAATACTTCTTTAAGGAAAACTGGGACTTATTCTTGTTTTTCAGGATTTTTTTATCTTCTAGAATTTTGAAAAGGTTAATAAAAACGGTTATTTGCTTTCAGGACCTTTGGACATTTTCCATTTTCACAGCTGACTGCGGGACTAGGCAGCTCAAAAATAACCAATCAGAGAAAAGACGGAAATGCCTACTGTACCGCGTGACGCTGTAGTTTTTTAGCGCTTCTACTTGGGGTTTTAAAGCCATTGAAGTCATTTAGAACAAAGGAGAGAGCCACAGTGAACTCCGCTTCAGTCGCCATGTTCGACAAACTCGGCGTTATGGTGTGTGACGTACGCTACTCAGCGCTGATTGGCTCGGTTAGAATTATCAGGGGGTGGGATTATTTGAATAGGAGAGTTCCCAGACCCTTTCTCTGTGCAGAATTAAACGGAGGAGGAGTCTGGCAGGCCAGGCTATGGAATTAAAGCTACAATTCAGAGTGTTTTATCTGACGGCACCACCTAGAGGCTGACAAATGTACTGCACCTTAAGCTGTTCTCAACACTTCCGTATTTACGGCCAAAAGCAACGCCCCTCGTTCGTGAATGCACATCTCTAGCCGGCAAATAGCTAAAACACATGCATTTGTAAATCCGAATAACAGAGCAGAAGAGATTTGATATATAATAATTATAAACTAAATGAAGTCATGACTTTGTGATTCCACATTTTGTTTGAGCTAATGCGCCACACCACTCAAGGTCTTCTCAAAACACCTCCAATGTCATCTTTGTTTGCAGCACATTTTGTGTTTATCCTTCTAGAGGCCTCCTCATTAATTGTTTGTGTTATTTTCCAATCTGTTACTTGCCTTTTTGCAGCGTTTTGCAGCACTAGTTGCTGATGTGAATGCATTTTGCAGATTCACAGTACATATGTGGTGCACACCAAGAAGAAGTTAGTGAGAACATTTACCTTTTCTTCCCCAAACTTTTGGACCTGTGAATCTGCCTTCTTGACAATGTTTTAATTCAACTGTCACACGTAAAGTATGCATACCAGTGCTATCTGTCTTGCTGCAAATCAGTGACATATTGGCCATAAGGGAGCCTGAAGCCTCTATTCTTGTCATTTTTTTCTCTCTATCATCCACACTGCAATCTCTCATCACTACTATGCTTGTGACAGTCATAGAATTTCTCACCAGAAGGATTTGTGATGCTGATACCTGCTGGTTCTGTCACTGTAAAACAACTTGCCGTTTCTGTTTCCAGCCCTAAGACGTTGGCTCTGCTGCCAAAACGGGTATCAAACCTCTTTATATACCATCTATGATAGCAAGGCTTTGCAGCTGAGAATCTGCAGAAAGCGTGTGCTTGTGTTACTTGAAAATCTTTATGAGCTAAGCTAGAGAACTTGGATTGTTAACAGTACAGTTCTACAGTCAAGGCTTATGAGCTGCAATGAATGCTTAACTTATACAGTTTATGCACTCATCTTGAGCATTATTTCATGATAAGTTTAGGCTTTTAATTCTTTTCTGAGCTTTAATTCTATTTCTTATAGTGGAATGATTATACACTTTACAAATTCGGTGACTTTTCATAAAAATATTTGGGCAAACAAATTTAAATTTAGAGTGGTTTTTCTCTCTTTGCACCCAGTCAAAATTACACAAATAGGTTCATATTTACAGGTGATTCTCAAAATATTTCAATATGGTGCAAAAGTCCATTTATGTCAGTACTTAAACGTAGACTCAGATACCATTTAAAGGCCCAGTAACCATTTGCAGGTTTTTGGATTAATTATCTGATTCGTGTGTGAAAATTGGAGCCTAGAATATTTATGTAGCGTCATGAAATGTCCTGTTTTTGACCTAAAGGTCATGCTCTGCTGCGTCTGCTCGAGTGGAGACAAAATGTCTCTGACACAGACCTAATCTACATGATATAGTGGCCAAGGCCTTTCATGCCTCTGCTCATCTGAACTGCTTCACCTCTGTTACAGCTCAAGACAAGACGGAAAACTCTCTTGAAAAATACATAATCAAACAACATTTGTTATTGCCAATTATAATGTGAGCCCAATGTTCGATCAATCTGTGAAATGACGATGTTATTACTTGACATTATAAGTCTGTGATCAGTAGTATTTTACAAGTAATTATAATCTTTAGTGGCTCCGCCCTCGGTCTGCCAGGCAACAGTATTTGTTGCGTTTTTCAAACAGGAAGTGGGAGTGGATTAAGACTCTGGTAGGGGGTGACTTGCTCTTTACGTAAAATATTCCTTATCAAGTTTCACCTTCATCAATTCTGACTGATATTTGAGCAGTTGTTTGGTAGAGTTGGTTGGGGTTAGGATTCTTGGTTGGCACCCACTCAGTGCATAGTGGTGTGAAACTCACTGAACAGTAACTCTTGGGTTCAAGCGGTTTCCAGTTCATGGTAGCCTTGAACCTTGGTGACTTTTGATCCTAAAAAAGGTACTTTTATCTGCGTATACCAGATGGATATTTATCAAATAAATATTTATTTATCCCGGCAAAGAAAACAACCAACAATAGTTAGTCGTAATCACTAAAGAGAAGTTATTAACCTTGGCGTAACCTATATGAGACACGAGGAGTTGTTTTTGTCTAAGCCCCAGGTTACTCAGCTCTAGGGCTGCAGCTATCAAATATTTTTGTAATTGAGTACTCTATCGAATCTGTTATAGATTAATCGAGTACTCTAATAAATTACCCTTTTGTGTTTGTAAACCATTATATCAAATAGCATGTTATAAAATATGAAAGACCTCTAAAAATGAGCAAGCAATTGCCAGTTATTCTTCAAGTTTTATTCAAAATTAGTTTACAAAACTTCAGCGCTTCCAACTTTACTTCACAGTAAACAAATGCGTGTGCAAAAAATAAGTATACAACCTGAGCCGATTTTCCCCTCGTGCGAGAATCGAAAAACTAGGATGGTAACTGTTGAAGTAGCGCTGTGAGCGGCTGCGGCCCAAACGACACCAGAACCGCTCACGGCGCGTGCACAAACATGGCTCACCAGCTATTTCCGTAATAACACGTCCGCTTTAATTTCTACATGCTTTTTTTCTCACACAATAACAAGGATTGTCGAGAAAGCATGTTTGCCATGGTTATGTCAAATTATACTGATCACAAAACATTGATTTACTTTATTTCGTTTTCCTCTCATAAATACCTGTGTCCTCCTGCAGTAATCCAGAGGGACAACAGACATCAATTATTCATTAGATACAAAATACTGAAATTTCCTGACTTGGTAGAGTGGAAAATATTGCAAATAATGTACAGAGCGAATACGAGTAATCTTCCAACTAATATTCAGAAAATGTTTCATAAGAGAGTAAGTGGGTACACGTTAAAAGGAACTGATGTCTTTAAGAAATCTAGATTCAGAACCAAAGTGAGGGAATGTAACATTTCTGTAAATGGTGTAAGATTGTGGAATGCCACTAACAAGGAATTTAAAGAATCAACTACACTTGCAATATTTAAAAAATGTATAAAATCTAATGTATTTAGTAATTATGAAAAGGAGAATTATAATGTCAAAGATTAGACGTAAAAATATTAGATAGTGACTGAGGTTACACTGTGTTTGTTTGGCGGATAATTTTATTTCGTAAAAAGGGGCAGAAATCATAAGATTTTTTCTTCTATCTGCTCCTTTTCATTCAAATGTTTTTTTTTTCAATATGTTAATGTATCCTGTATTTGTTTGTGTTTATTTTATACATTGTGAATGAAATAAAAGATAAAAAAAAAAACAACACAATAAAAAGTCTGACGCGTTGTGTAAAAAATGCTATTTTGAAGCACATTTTTAGGTCCGACGTGTTGCCACCAGAAGCACAATGTGAGCTAAAACTAAGCGCTACAAATGAAAAAGTCGCACAGTGTCCGCAGAATATATAGCGGACCTCCGAGTCTGTTTGCAGAAGTGACATTTACATGTGTAAATGCCTTACGACGTGAAAAATGGTCCCACACCTTTGACATTTTTTGTATTTTTCGCACTCCACCGGGGTCCACGTTGTCCGCCATGGCTTAAGAGAAAGTTAAGTTACATTCGCTACTTACTAGCGTGTGCATTCTGTGCAGTGTGTATGTGCGTCACTTATTTTGGTGCGGGTGAAACACGATTGCAAAGCCATGAATTAATTAAACATGATTTAAACGATGCCTCGAGGCAGAGAATTTGACTCGAGGCTTTTTTGTACTCGAATTATTCGAGGTACTCAAGGAATCGTTTCAGCCCTACTCAGCTCTGAGCTCATAGTCTTCCATCCAGTAGACGTAGTGGAAATGCTGTTTGCCTTTCTTCTGGAAAGCCTCCAGAGGTCGAAAAGGTCTATGTCAATTAAACTGCAGTTGTTCTGGACCTCTCTTTGCAAAACGAGTGGTCAATTGTACCTCCTTAGTTTTGTGCAGTTCGCCCCTCTGTGCTTGCCTAATTGCCCGTGAGTCGAGCTTTCAAATGACCACCTCAAGGGTGCGGTGCAAATTATCTTCAGCTTTTATATATTGATAGCTCTGTGAGACAGTGATAATTGGCTCTTTAGCACCAAAAACCAGATATTGGAACAAAGACGCTGTTATATGAGTTTCTATTGATGCATTCCAAGGGATTGTTACAGTTCATTACTATTTTTTTCCCAGTTTTACTAAAATGATCTTCTTACCTGCTGCCTCACCAAGCAAAACCAGCACCCACTGAATTATAAAACAGACTACAGGCGGTGTTTAAGATGCTCTTAGAAAAGTTATACCGGCATCAGGTTTAATGACCCTGAGCAGTTCCACTTTGTTCAAAATCCAGTCGGTAAGCTTAGTATACAACCAAAGTACCCCAAATTATTGCTTGAGTGGTTACTTTGGTTGTTGATGCTAACTGCAACAGAATTCCCTGCTGATGGTATTTTAACACCACCATATATCTTTTCCATATTAACTTATAGAGATTAGATATTTATCCTTGCAAGAATCCATTGGTGCTTTGTTGACAGTTGTCATGGTGTTTAACCTCCCATCAGGCCTGGTGTAGCGGCAGGCAAGCTGTTTTTCTAAATGACATATTCCAACGCTCTAATGGCACAGAAGCTCTCATAACACGTCCTTATTGAGCAGCTTTGTTCAAATCTGTCGATTAGATTAGCTGTACAATGGAATAAACATGGAGCTTCATTTCAGCTGAGTTCTTTGTTGCATAACACAACAGGATGTAAGGATATGTAAATAGGCCCCGTGTGTGAAAGCAACACTGACCGCTACTGGAGATCCTTCCTGCCAACAGCCATTGTAATATACAACAACTCTTTGACAACTTGATTATTATTATTATTCTGATCTACGACAGCAATCAATTTACCTCTGGGATTAATAAAGTATTTTTGAATTAGAAGTGAATTGAATTTCACGAGTGTTTTGTGTTAAAAACAGATCAGAACAAAAACAGACCCAGGCTTTGGAGTTAAATCTGCCCCTCTCTTATATTCACTTTTAATAACTCTTCTCACACGTAATGGTTAAACAATTTAGGGGTGCTTAGGATTAACAATGAAGCAAAGAACAATGTGCCTTAACTATTGCAAACAGATGGATGTCTTTTATGCTTTTTGGAGCAATGAAATGAAAGCAGTGGAGGCTGTTTTTAAAGCCTCTTTCACAGTAGACTGAAACCCCCAAAACCTTCTAAAATCTGGCATTTGTCCTCAGCAGCAAAAAGAATAATCTACATTTGTTTCCTTTCCACTATCTTTTCATTAATTTTGTGAGTTTATCTGCTCTGGGCAGAAGAGAAACACGACACTCGGTAGAACACTTCATTTTTTGTTGTTGTTTGAAAGCTGAGCTTGATTCTGTTGGTTCCTTATGTAACTCAGTAATGATTTATGAACATTTCTTTTGAATATGAACTTAACGCTACACCGGCAAATCTGCTTAACAAGTTAGCTTAAAACATTTTTTCCATGCCACTTAACAGCATTCTAACATCGTATAGCTGTAAATATTTTGTGGAGATTAAAAAAACATGAAGTGATTCTCTCTAATTTGTCTTAGAACCTCAGCCAATAACACAACTAAGGCCCTGTCCACACGTAGCCGGGGATCTGCCAAAACGTAGATATTTTTCTACGTTTTGGCCTGTCATCCACACAAAAACTGAGTTTTTTCACACGAAAACGGATCTTTTTTAAAACTCCGGCCAAAGTGAAGATCTGCGTTTTCTCCGTTTTGGGTGTCTGCGTGTGGACAGACAAAACCGGAGTTTTAAAGGAGACATAACATGCTTTTAAGTTATTCCTTTTTACATCTAAATCCTTGAGTTGGGGGTCTAAATACAGTCGAGCGGCAGTTCTTTGGTCTGATTTCCTCATTGTTGCTCTACAGACCCTCATCTACCCCTGTTCTGAGGAGAGTCTTGAGAACGAGCCGTTTTTGGGTACTGTCTCTTTAAATCTGGAGGAGGAGCTGTAAACTCCGCCCCCCTCCGCAACGTCACTTTCCGCGACAAAAAAATGCTGACATCACGTGTGCGACCTGTGTTTACACTAGCCGACAGCATGGATGCCCTCAGAGCTGCGCTCGCTTTATCAATTGTCCAAGTGCTTTTTGCTTGTTTGTTTTTGCAAGCGGAATTACTGCTCCTTGCGGAAGACCACAGACGAAGGACGAGGTTAAGAACGGGGGAAATACTGCCGCCTACAGGTCTGGCATGTCCTTAACAACGTATTTATCCGGGTACGTGTGGACAGAGTTTTTTTTTTTAAATGAGGTGGTGTGGATGCAAGTTTTTGGAGGGGCGGATATTCACTTTTAAAAAAACCCAGCTACGTGTGGACTAGGCCTAAGTCCAAAACCAACTATCGGACCATCCAGTTGTCTGTCTCACCAGACATCTGCACTTCTGCATTTCCCTGGTTCCTCCATTCATTACGCACTTGTAGATTTTGCAATAGAACACCACTTGGGCGAGAGGTTCCCAGAAAGACAAACACTATTTGAAATCACGGACAACAAAGATGTTGGGGTCTAGAAAACGGCGACTGGTGTTTAGCGCCCTCTCGTTTAACGTGGCAATGCTCGTTCTGGTGTCAGGCGGGTGTGGCCTATAGGGATGATAGCCGACGGGAAGGATGTGTTTGTGTTTAAAAGCTAGCATCTTAGGCAGATTTGCCATTGCAGGGATGCACAGCTATGAAAATGTCGGCTGCTATGGCTGATAACTGTTATCTCAACAAGAAAAGATAAATATTGTACATTTGTATTGCATAACTTAAATTTTGATATATAGCAGCAGATTGCCATGTGTAAAGTTCTATGTGCTCTGAGCCACTTGGAGAAGAGGAGTTAGTGTTTCAGGGTAGTTCACATCTACTTAGACTTTTTTCTGATTATGTCAGCATGTTATTATGCTCCATGATCAATGGATCAGAGGGAATTTGTAGGTCTCCTTGTGGTATCCAGGCCTTTGTGCTGTGTAAAACAGGGTGTTTCTGGCACTCCAGGACTATTATTTCAAATTTGGGCACATAAGAGCTTGTGTACAATTGCATCTTCCTGGCAGGACTACAGAAAGACTTCTGTAAGGATTGATTGTGTCTGAACTTGTATGGAAATAGCAGGTCAACATAATAAACCAACCTCATGACTGAGATTGTTTTGATATCATTGCCTCACGAACAAGCAATCTTGTTCGTTATTATTTTAGACCTAAAATATATTAAATTAGTTTGATTCGAGCACCAAAAGTAGCTAAACTATTGTCTCTTAAATAAAGTTATTTAAAATTTTAAGTTAAAACAGTTTGACGCAGAAGCCAGGAAAATTATTTTAAATCAAAATATTTCTTATGAATAAGAGAACATGCAATTGTATTGATCTTTTTGTCTCACTTTAACGTTTCTTCCAATAAATCAATTTCTTAATCCAAGAAAGCTGTAGACAGTTGTGTCCTTTTTTTCATGTATTCTGCACATAAGAGTCCAAACAAATTTCTGCACAGACTGCAGTCCCATGTGTCACCATGGCAACTTTCAATTTATTCTATTGGTTTCTCTGGAATTAAATGCCACATATGTATCGTGTTTTTATTTTGATTGTCCCTGGACTGCTCTAACTCAAACGAAGACAACAGTTGATGCTCCAAGCCAAACTAGATGCCAGGGGACTGTGCACCATCTGTACTTGTTTATAGGTCATTTCCCTGACATGATTTTCAGCATGCTGTTTATTGGTCATTATTATAATATGTCACATTATAGCTCTAGTTGATCTTAATTATTTCTGCAATAAGCCTTGTCCCTCTTAGAGTGGAGATATACATGCAATTTGCAGAGAAAAGGTGAGGAAATCAAAAGACCATCTGGATTGTTGTTGTTGAGACTTCCTAAACCTGGATTTGTGTTTGTTTCAATGACCATGGCAGAGATACTATATATTTCTGTGATGGTAACAGTTATGTAAGACACCTTTTTAAGTATGTTCATGTATTTTTCATTAAGGTATTACAAACTTTTATCTGCACACATTACAAAGGCACAACTCTGAAAGTAGAGGTTGTGTTGGCAGGAATGGATTACCACAGAGAATTAAAATAATGCAGCAAAGACCCAAGAGACGTATGAGATTGTCCTTACAGAAGAACAAATGGGATAAATGGGAAGGCATTTTATTAAGTTACATATTGTTGTCTCTCCTAATTCTATTAATTCAGGATCTTGGTACTGGGTTGGATCAATGTACTGTGGTGGTGGTGGTGGGGGGGTTATGTGGAAGGGACAAAAACTGCAGTTTTCCCCTCATCTGCTACGGGCTGGATCCAGAAAGGAGCAAGTTTCCATTGACTTCCATGTTAAAAATGCCAACTTCACAGCACAAATAAACGTGTCTACAGCTTGTTTAAAAAAACATTTTTGATTTAAAGTTTGCCATCATGACAACTCTGAGGGGGCTTTAATTAAATTTAGATGTAATTACAGCTTGCAATTATGAAAACTTAGGGGTGTGTCCATTTGATTGACAGGTAGAAGATCCAGCACAATTTAGTAGTTTCTCTGGTCCAACACACTTGGTTCAGTGGTTGAATCACTTGTGCAGCAGCTCATCAGGTTCTGCAGAAGCTTGTTAATCACCTGCTAATTAAGATCAGGTGTGTTGAAGCAGGGTTTAAACCAAAACGTGCTAGATACTGGCCCTCGAGGCCTGGAATTTAATGTCCCTGCTATAAAGCAAAGGGTAGCACAGTCGCTCAACTGCGTTTGTCTGGCTCAAAATGCCCACGAACCTCCGTTAGCTTCAGCTAGCTCGTAGCTACATCAGCTCAGAGTTTGTTGGGTGTCAGTCATCTACCCCCACCCTCACAGCCCTGCTCTCAGCTCCATCTTTGTATTTCCAGGAGTAACAAAACACGCATGTAAGGAATGGCAAAGGGCAAAGGTAGAGACTGAGCAGTTACAGTGCAGAAGGTGTAGCATAAGAAACAATTGTTCAAAGGCTGATGAATACATGAGTGTCCCGTTTAGATTTAAAAGTTACTTGAGTTGGGGCACATTTGAGTTAATAAGGAAGCTGATTCCATCTGTGTGCAGCATAGTAGCTAAAAGCAGCTTCACCCTGTTTGGTTCTGACCTGGGGTTTTACTAGCCATTGAGTGATTTATAAACTAGTAGAAGCACTTTGCATGTAGACTGAGGATCAGTGGTCCAAGAATCAAACCTTGGGGGATCCCACATGTCTTTGTGATCACCAATAGAGACAACATTACCCTTGTCTTTGAGATATGATCGGAACCAACTGTGCCTGATGGTCCCACCCAGTTTATGAGCATATCAAGAAGAGTGTTGTGTTCCACAGTTGCAAAAGCAAGCCTTTCAAAACAAACCTTTGCTGGTAGTAACACGGGATGTTTCTTTTGACAAGTGTTGAGCAGAAAAATGCACCCCCAGCTGTAAGAACGCAGTGGTACTTAGGAGACTACTTGGCTTGTTATCACCCCCTTGTTGGAAGTTCTGTACTACCAAGATTTGTTGGATAAAAATGACAGTTGTGTTAACTGATATGTAATGAGATATGTTTTAGCAATTATTCAAATATTTGAAAAATCGTTCTTCATTGTTACTTCCCGTTGTTTAATCAATTAGAAGAAGGATGGATGATGTCCTCTTGTATTTTCCAGGTCCTGTACCTTCACACGTCTTTGCTGGTTCCCAGCGTGCTGGTTGTTCTGGAGCTGGTGTCATTGTCTCCCAAACCAGTCGGCTCCCACCAGGCTTTGGGGAGAGGCTTCGCACTCCTTGAGCTTTTTACCAACAGGCCAGAGGATCAAGCTACTGATGGGGACAGAAGGTGATTAGTGCTTTGTTTTAATTACCACGCACATGAATTAATGAGCTTTCTCATAAATAGATTACTGCAAGACAGGTGTATTTATAATGAGAGGGACTTGTACTTGTGGTACTTGTCCAGCCAGTTGATTTTATTTAATATAACTATGTTTTCCGCTTCATTTCACTCATTAGAACAATTGTAAATTTCAAGGATTTTGCTGCATCTTTGATAAAATCCCAGCTGTTCAAGGCCTCCTGTAGCTTATAGACAGTTTCACTAAATGTTGCTTGCAGGTTAGAGGGCAAATAGTTTGTTATTGTGAAGGTCATAACAGCTCTTAAACTCTAACATCTTGCTCAAAAGATGACCGTCTTAAGTTCTTTTGGGAAAAAAAACGTCTTCACAGATTTAACTATAAAATAGTTGTGTATTAAATAAAAAGTAGATTGTTTAAACTCAAGATTGAAACTACAATTTTTTCATTCTCGGATTTCTTCCTGTTTGATTTTTTCTGTTCTGTATTACTGTTTTCTTTCTCTACCATGGTGGCATCTGCTTGCAAAACAGTTTGCCAGGTTTCTGCTTTAATGCCATTCTGCTGCCTTTTCAGCCAGTCTCTCATTTGTCAGACTGACTCTAAATTTACCCTCTTAGACTGCAGCTGGAGGAAGCAACTATTTCACCACAAACAGACTAAATTAGGTTCCTGTTCTCTACGACCTCAGTTATCTTTTCATAACAGCATATAAGCTTGCAATTCTCCCACTGTACATTCAGGTTGGACTAACCTTTAGCATGGAGGGGATTTTCAAGAATCAAATCACCAGCTTTAGGCGAGCTGTATTCTAGTGGGTTGGAGGTGGATGTCATTAAAATGGCAGCTAAAATGGTAGAAACAACCACAACTCCCATACTGGTCATAGTGCAGATAGGAAGATGTAAGACATGAAGGGCTGGATCAATCTGATAAGAGGTGGCAGAACTTAAAAAATGTAGACATATACAGAGATATGATATCTTGCATGATTAAATCAGCGTGAAATCAGGTCAAAGGTCAAATTAAGATAGGCTAAAACATAAGATCATCTATAACTTGCTTTGCTTTTTAATAAGGTTGGTTCCATTCTCTCCCGTAGGCTGAATTTGCACCATGGATCACCGCGAGGTCTGCTCCACCCCCTGCTGAAGGAGACTGTTGACTGTGAGGATCAGTTATTGTATTATTTTGTTCTTTGACATATTGCAGCACCACATCCACAAATAACACAAACTGGGAGGACTTCTGCCGTGTGGTGTAGTTGCTAATGCAAATGGTTAGCTTCTACTACCCAAGACGTTCTCTGCTGTTTCCTTGACACTAAACCAACAACAGCCTCCCCTCTTGAGTCAAAATGGGTGAGTCCATGAATGTTCAGTGACAGTGTGACATAGATCTGTCAGGCTGTTCTGAACCGAGCATTTTCTCGTCTATTTTTAGCCAGAAGGAGCTGGAGAAAGAGCTAGAAGACTATTTTCCATGTTCAGCCTGCATGTTAAACTCAGAGTGACCGATCATTTTCAAAAAATTAGTAAATAATTTCTCAGTGAACTTGCTCTTTAATAAAAACAAACAAACAAACAAACAAACAAAAAGATACATACTTAGATGAAAGTAAAACAAATGTAATAATTAGGTTTGAGATATAATCTACATTAACCGTATTTCCAGTTTTACCAAGGATTTTGAATGTTTTGGAAGAGCAACCTTCTAGTCCAGGAATAACTTATCCTGGTTATCCCGAAAGTTCGTTATCCAACTTGTTTTGGTTGTTTCCCTGCTCTAACCTTAATGGGTGAACTACCTGTTCAGGAGCTCATGAAGCTCTGCAGAAGCCTGTTAATCAACTACTGATGCAAAAAGAATAGCTCAACTTCTATGTTTTCTTCTGTCGCGTTGTCTGGCTAGGAGTTTTGATTCATAAACTTTCCATAAAGCTGTTTAATGTCCGGATTTTCTATTTTTCCTTATAGTAAGAAAGTTGCAGGTTTGAATCCCCATGCTATAACCTTTCTGCATGGAGTTCTCTCCGTGTATGTGTTGGTTTTCTCCAGATACTCCAGTTTCCTCTCTTCTGGCAGTGTCCCGGTGGGCCGCTTAGCCAAGTGGGCTGCTTGCCCAGCTTTGGCCGACACTACTCCACAGTTGGTAATCTGCAGAACATTAGCTACATGGTAACCCAAAGCTAATAGAGTTTTTCCAGGCATTTTTAGCAAGAAAAATGCAGTAGAGCGATGACATATAAGTAGTTTTACCGCGTTGGCATGTAGCTAATGTCCCTCTGATTTTCGCCCGTGGAGAATGAGCTGATCTGGAAGGCCAGGGCTCCCGGTCGCAGTGGTCTGACCCTGCTTGTAATTTACCAGTCCCAGTCCATATTAGATCTCACATTCAGCCTAGAGACGAGTCCGCGGGCGACAACACCCCGCACCATCACTGCTCTCCCAATGGGGAGGGCCAACTGAGGGCCGACGATTCGTAAAAATGCCAGGGCCGAATTTTGGTCCCAGTCCACCCCTGTATGTGACTAGTTGTTTGTTTCTGGGGTGTCCCCCATCTCTCTCCCATTGGCTGATGAAGTTAGGCACCAGCTAGTGAGTTTGCCCTACAGAACTGGTAAACTGTCTCCTTTCAGCTAAAACCTCAAATTCCACTGCTGACCAGAATCAAAAGTTTTCATTGGTTAGTTTTTTTAATAAATATACACTCTTAATATATAATTAGGATTTTACAGTTTGTTACAAGGAAGTTTAAATGAGAATTTGTAGAATACATCAGGCCCCTCTCTGAAGGCCCACGGCGCTCCGGTGGGTTCCTCCTGACTGGAAGTTGGAAGTCATTCTCATGCCTTCGGCTGAAAGTTGCTTCTGGGAATTCATCAGCATTTATTCAATTATCTTTGAACATCTGATTCACTTTGGTTAAAAATTTGAGAATAAATTTTGAATTATTTAGTCACTAGTGAGGCTTCTAGGTGGTCTCGTTATGTCCTTGGTTGGCTTTAAACCAGGGCTATGAATTACAAAACACTTTAGTGCTTCATAGTATGAATAACATTGTGCCAGGGAGAGCCCGAGTTCCTGTCTTGGCTATCATGTCACATGAATATTAGAAAACCTGCTCTCAAACGGACTCTTATACTTGCTGAATTATTCACCAAAAGCCTGTTGTTCAGTGGAATGCTGCGTCACTGTTTTACGAGCCGTGTCGCTGCCGCTCTTGTTGTCTCCCTTTTATGGTCCGAACCCGTTTTCCCATTTCCCATTTTACCACTTAAACTCTGATCCAGTGTGACAGCGCCGGCGTCTGCTGTGTGATGTGAAGAACTAGCGAGTAGGAAGAGCTGCATTATGATTAGTGAAATAAATAAACCCTTTGGTGGTCATTTGTGTGTGACTGTGCTAATGAAGTCTAATTAGACGTTTTTATTATTCATGTGTTAACGCAGCGTTTTCTTGGCTTGGTTTCCGAAAACACTGTGGCTCCTGAGAATAGCATAACTGATCATTCTTGATTTGTTGTTGATAAAGCTGGTGTCAAATGTTTAACTTAATAAAAGTGGGAAAATGTACTCCATAAATTGGTTATTCCATCTCATCTGCCACAATAATTTTATCCCAAACCTTGTTACTATTCCAAAATATAGTTCTTGATTATAACAAACAAGGAAGAAAACAATATTGTGGTGTGAGACAGGGTGTGTGTGTGTGTGGGTGGGGGGGGGGGGGGGGGGGGGGGGGGGGGTCTTAGACCATCGACTCTGAAAAACAACAGAATTAATGACAACCTACAACAAACACCAAATTAATTTATCTGTTCCCACATTTAACCATCCATCCATCCATCCATCCATCCATCCATCCATCCATTTTCATCCGCTTATCCGGAGTAGAGTCGTGGGGGCAGTAGCCGAAGGCAAGAGGCCCAGACTTCCCTCTCCCCAGCCACGCTTATCCGGAGTAGAGTCGTGGGGGCAGTAGCCGAAGGCAAGAGGCCCAGACTTCCCTCTCCCCAGCCACGCTTATCCGGAGTAGAGTCGTGGGGGCAGTAGTCGAAGGCAAGAGGCCCAGACTTCCCTCTCCCCAGCCACTTGGGCCAGCTCCTCCGGGGTAATCCCAAGGCATTCCATGGTCAGGTGAGAGACATAGTCCCTCCACCGTGTCCTGGGTCTACCTTTAGGTCTCCTCCCTGTTGGACGTGCCCGGAAAACCTCACCAGGGAGGCGTTCAGAAGGCATCCTGACCAGATGCCCGAGCCACTTCAACGGCTCCTCTCGATGTGGAGGAGCAGCAGGTCTACTCCGAGCCCCTCCCGAATGACTGAGCTTCTCACCCTATCTCTAAGGGAGAGCCCAGCCACTCTTTGGAGAAAACTCATTTCTGCCGCGTGTATCCACAATCTCGTTCTTTCTGTCACTACCCAAAGCTCATGACCATAGGTGAGGGTAGGAACGTAGATGGACCGGTAAATCGAGAGCTTCGCCTTCTGTCTCAGCTCTCTCTTCACCACCACAGACCGGTACAACGCCTGCATCACTGCAGATGCAGTACCAATCTGCCTATCGATCTCACGCTCCAGTTTTCCCTCACTCGTGAACAAGACCCCGAGATACTTAAACTCCTCCACTTGGGGCAGGACCTCATCCCTGACACGGAGAAGGCATTCTACCCTTTTCCGAATCAAGACCATGGTCTCAGATTTAGAGGAGCTGATGCTCATCCCAGCTGCTTCACACTTGGCTGCGAACCGCTCCAGCGAAAGCTGAAGATCACGTTCTGATGAAGCCAGCAGGACCACATCATCTGCAAAAAGCAGAGATCTGATCCTCAGGCCACCAAAACGGATGCCGTCCACACCTTGGCTGCACCTAGAAATCCTGTCCATAAAGGTTATGAACAGAATCGGTGACAAAGGGCAGCCTTGGCAGAGTCCAACTCTCACTGGGAACGAGCCCGACTTACTGCCGGCAATGCGGACCAAGCTCTGACACCGGTCATACAGGGACCTAACAGCCCATATCAGAGGGCCTGGTACCCCACACTCCCGGAGTACCCCCCACTGGGCGGCCCCCCGAGGGACGCGTTCAAACGCCTTCTCCAAATCCACAAAACATATGTAGACTGGTTGGGCAAATTCCCACTCACCCTCCAGGATCCCCTTAAGGGTATAGAGCTGGTCCAGTGTTCCACGGCCAGGACGAAAACCACATTGCTCCTCCTGAATCTGAGTTTCAACAATCCAACGGACCCTCCTCTACAGAACCCATGAATAGACCTTACCAGAATGTCTCAGGACTGTGATCACCCTGTAGTTGGAACACACCCTGCGGTCCCCCTTTTTAAATAAGGGGACCACCACCCCGGTCTGCCAGTCCAGTGGGACTGCCCCCGAAGTCCACACGATATTGCAGAGCCGCGTCAGCCAACACAGCCCCACAACATCCAGACCCTTAAGGAACTCTGGGCGATCTCATCCACCCCTGGAGCCTTGCCACAGAGGAGCTTTTTAACCACCTCAGTGACCTCAGCACCAGAGATTTGAGAGGCCAACCCAAAGTCCCCAGACACTGCTTCCTCACTGGAAGACGTGTCGGTGGGATTGAGGAGGTCTTCGAAGTATTCTGCCCACCGAATGTCCTGAGTAGAGGTCAGCAGCACACCGTCCCCACTATAGATAGTGTTGGTAGCGCACTAGGAGGTAGAAATTGAAGCTCCTTCTTACAGAAGACTCTGCCAGACGTTCCCAGTAGACCCTGGCAAAACGTTTTGGCCTGCTTGGTCTGATCGGCATTCTCCACCACCATCTGAGCCAACTCACCACCAGGTAGTGGTCAGTTGACAGCTCTGCCCCTTTCTTCACCCGAGTGTCCAGGACATACGGCCGCAGGTCAGATGAAACAACAACAAAGTCAATCATCAAGCTGCGGCCTAAGGTATTCTGGTGCCAAGAGCACATATGGGCTGCATGGTGGCGTAGTGGTTAGCACTGTTGCCTCGCAACACGAAGGTCGCAGGTTCGAAACTCGGCTGCGGCCTTTCTGCGTGGAGTTGCGTGTTCTCCCCATGCATGCGTGGGTTTTCTCCGGGTACTCCGGTTTCCCCCACAGATCACAACATGCCCTATAGGTAAAAAAAGAAAAATTGTAAGTCGCTTTGGGTAAAAGTGTCTGCTAAGCACATAAACATAAACATAAGCATATGGACACCTTTATGTCTGAACATGGTAATAATAAATAATAATACATTTTATTTATAATGTGCTGTACAACACAGAGGTAATCTCAAAGTGCTACAGAGTATAGGGGACAGGTATAAGGTACACAGCTAGTTAAATAAACAGTTAAAAATTTCAGGATACTATCAGGTATGGAAAATAAAAACAGACCCCAGAAATAGATAAAACCCATCTAAAAAGTCATTACAGTAGATACAATAGATGAAACCCATCTATAAAGTCATTACAGTAGATGCAAACAATAAGTAAAAAAAACAACACAATAAAGTAAAGTAAAACACACAATAGGTCGTTGTGCACTAGAAAGCCTTATTAAACAAAAAGGTCTTGAGGCCTTTTTTGAAAACCTCCACAGATTGTGTGGCCCTTAGAAACTCTGGGAGAGAATTCCAAAATTGAGGGGCCACTGCCTTGAAGGACCTGTCTCCCGTAGTGGAGAGTTTAGTCAGTGGTTGGTGCAAGCGGTGTGAAGAGGTGGTAGATCGGAAGGTTCTTGTGGCAGTGTGGTGTGAGATGTTCACTCAGATAGGCAGGAGCAGTTTCATGGATGCACTAGTGTGTAAGAAGGCCAATTTTGTACTGAACTCGATATTAGATGGGCAGCCAATGAAGTGATCTCAGAACGGGAGTGATATGATCACATTTGCATCTCCTCATCAGGACCCGGGCAGCTGAATTCTGGATGTGCTGGAGTTTTTGTATGCTCTTTCCGGGGGCCCCAGTTAGGAGGGAATTGCAATAGTCCAAACTGGAGGAGATTAGGGTTGTCACGGTAACCAGTGTAGCGGTAAACCCCAGTAAAAAGTTTTATAAAAATATATTATCTCGGTGGATTACCGTGGCTGCGGTGTAGGCGCGGTGACCCTTACCAGCCACCGTATCATCTGCTGAAGTTGCCGGCGGCACATGCACACTTTGTTGTTTACAACCAAAACTTTCTTGAAGCTAAAGCTGAAATAATGGCCAAAGGAGGAGACGGCAGCACTCAGGACATTTATTATTCCTCAAAGAAGACAAAGTCGGAAGTATAGGCATTTTTTGTATATTTGAAGAATGCCGAGGGACAGTTGATAGAAGATGGCTATCCTGTTTGCAGCACGTGCAGGAAAAGGTGTCTGTGAATGGCTGCAACGCTTCAAATCTCATGACACATCTGCGTGACCATCACCCACAACTCTACAGTCAACGCAAGGCAAGCTAACGTTAGCTTTTTAGCTAAAAATGCGTGATCCGAAAATTTGGGTTGAGGGAGAATGCAACGAGTCGCTATATAAAGCAACAGCAGCGCCCGTTACCTGCATATAAACCGTGTCGCGGACACCCCCATATTGAAATGCCGCTATGCATAAAAAGCATTACGGGGCTCCCAGGGGCAGATAAGAGTTGGTCTCTCTCCGAGAATAATTATGAATTTAACAAAGATTACTGCCTGATGACATTTTCCCAAATCTGCAAAGCTCACCGGAAGGACACAAACCGAGTACAATATTTTCCTGATATAGGGTTTATTACTCAAGTAAGGGTAAAAAAAGTATCTGATTAGAAGGCTACTTGAGTACTGAGTATCGTCTGGTCTAATATTTTTAAAATGATGACATCAAACAGACAAAAAATAAGAAGCTATGGGCAAATATTGGTATTTTAAAAACTAAAAGGGAAATATGTAAACAAATAAACAACATAATTACAAAATAACACATTTTAGGCTAAATTTAGACACAAACTGAGGACAATATTTTCCTGATATACAGGGTTTATTTAGTTGTCTTAAAATGTAACACGTTTAAAAAAATACCGCTATAATACCGAAAACCGTGATAATTTTGGTCACAATAACCATGAGGTAAAATTTTCACACCGTGACAACCCTAGAGGAGATAAATGCATGGACCAGCTTCTTTGCATCTGGCTGGGAAGGGGGGCGGAGTTTAGCAATGTTTTTGAGGTGGAAAAAAGAGATCTTGCAGAGGTGGCGGATGTTGGTGTCAAATGTAAGATTTGAATCTAGTTTGATACCAAGATTTGTTACAGAAGAAGAAAGGGGAATGTCATGACCGAAAATGGAAATACTGCTAAGGGAGAGAGACTGTGTTTGATGTGGAGTGCCGATGATGATAGCTTCAATTTTATTACTGTTTAGTTGAAGAAAATTGGCAGCCATCCATGTCCTCATCTTCTCCAGGCAGACCTGAAGTACAGATGGAAGAGTTTTAGGTGTAGTGGAGTCCATTTTCATGTATAACTGAGTGTCGTCTGCATAACAGTGAAACGATATGTTGTATTTATGGAGAATTTGTCCAAGTGGAAGCATGTAGATGGAGAAAAGGGTTGGCCCAAGAACCGACCCCAGTGATACTCCACAATTGACAGTGTGGGGGGATGAATGACATTTTCCTAAAGCTACATATTCCATTCTGCCTGTGACGTACTCCTGGAACCAATGTAGTGTTCATTATGGACAATCCATGATTGGCACAGAAGTCCAACAACAAAACACCACTCGAATTCAGGTCAGGGGGGCCGTTCATCCCAACCACACCTCTCCAGGTCTCACTGTCGTTGCCCATGTGAGCGTTTAAGTCCCCCAGCAGAACGAGGGAGTCACTAGAAGGAGCGCTTTCCAGCACCCCCTCCAAGGTCTCCGAAAAAGGTGGGTAGTCTTAACTGTAGTTTGGTGCATGAGCACAGACCACAGTCAGAACCCATCCCCCCACACGTAGGCGGAGGGAGGCTACCGTCTCATTCACTGGGTTAAACCCCAACGTATAGGCACCAAGATGGGGGTCAACTAGTATGCCCACCCCTGCTCGGCGCCTCTCAGTGGGAGCAACTCCAGAGTGGTAGAAAGTCCAACCCCTCTCAAGGAAACTGGTTCCAGAGCCAGAGCCATTTGTTGAGGTGAGTCCGACTATATCTAGTCGGAACCTCTCAACTTCACACACCAACTCAGGCTCCTTCCCCATCAGAGAGGTGACATTCCATGTGCCAAGAGCCAGCTTCTGTAGCCGAGGATCAGATCGCCAAGGGCCCCGTCCTCGACTACCACACGTCACACACTGCACTTGACCTCTTTGGCCCCTCCCACAAGTGGTGAGCCCATGGGAAGGGGGATCCACGTTTCCTCTCCAGGCTGTGCCCGGCCGGGCTCCATGGGTGAAAGCCCGGCCACCAGGCGCTCGCCAACGTGCCCCACCTCCAGGCCTGGCTCCAGAGGGGGGCCCCAGTGACCCACGTCCGGGTGAGGGAACACGGTTTCCATTTATATAATTCATCATAAGAGGTCTTCGGGCTGCTCTTTGTCTGATCCCTCACCTAGGACCTGTTTGCCATGGGTGGCCCTACCAGAGGCAGAAAGCCTCAGACAACTTAGCTCCTAGGATCATTGAGACACTCAAACCCCTCCACCATGGTGAGGTGGCAGCCTTATTTTTTCAGTGAGTCCAAATAAGCGGTTAATTTCTTGAAGCACACATTTGAAACTGTAATGAGAGCCTCAAAGTAATGAAGGTAATCAGAGCTTTGACAGAACATAAACAGGAGTTGAGGTTTGTTTGTTTCTTACAGCTGTTCGTCTTTCCTCTGAGTTTATTACACGCTTGCAGCTTTCAGATGGATCCAAACGAGTCTGGAAAGTGAGCTACATGCATCCACAAATGTGGCAAATCAGCTGTGACTTCTTTATTAATTCATAAATAGTAATAATTCCTGACACAGAGGCAAGCGTGATCATGACCTAATGGTAAATCACAATCTGTCCTTATCTAGAACTCATCAGGAGAGCTGTCACACACAGACTTGAAGCTTTGTTTCCTAGCAGCATGGGCGTCGCACCCGTGGGGGATGTGGGGGATTCAACACCCATACTTTTCTTATTGAGATTGTTCAACACCCACACTTTTCCAGCCGTTTTGCTCACCTCCACACCAGTCTGGTTTCTCTACGTCGCACTCATTCTATTTGCCTCATCTCCTTCTTCCCTTCCCTCTTCTGTTTCTCCTTGAAACCCGACAGCCGATGTCGGGTTTCAAGGAGAGCAGGAGAGGGAGGGAGGGAAGAGCACGACTGAATTCATAATTTTACATCTTGACATTAGCTGTACAAACTCTCAGTTTGATAAAGTGAAGAACAACAATTTGCAGAGGTGTATAAATGGCGCAGCACCAGGTTTTCATTTTTGGGTGGGCCACGGTAATTTTGGACGGACCTTAAGAAGCAGTGACTTAAGTGAAGCAGGCAGGTCGCGCTAGAAAATTTCGTTTAAAAAAACGTCATAAATTTTTTCCCCCGTCGTTTTTATTTCAAAAATATGAAGTAAAAACTCACAATTTAATATTCATTCATTTTTCATTTATAGGCACCAGAATGCATTACCTGCACTTCTAATGTTTACCTCTCAACGTAGGACTCTTTCATAAGGGTACGTGCACACCGGTAGTTGTTATTCATGGGGCAAAATCTCCCACATTTAAAAAAAAAAACATCTTCCAGTAAAAGCAAAGCATCCAGCCCACCTCTCCAAATGCTTAAAATGTGCATCAGCCGCTAGTTAGGCGCGCCGCGCGCACCGTCAGCTACGTCAGCCCAGACAAGAGCAGAGCAAATAGAGAAAGAATAGAGGATAATTCTGTCCGGATGTGGATGGAGATTACATTTTACAGCAGCCTGATCATCATTTAAATACGTAAACCATCACCTGTCTTCTAGTCCACGCTATCAGCATTATTTTAATTGGTGTTTGTGCGCGCACGTTTTCCTTTTCAAACACTGGTCTAACCAACCAGACCAGCGTGTCCAGTAACATATTAATGTTACACTTCATGTAGGCTAGGAACATTTCACCTGCCGTGGCCCGACCGCTTCTGCTCCACATAAACTTTGTGCGTGATCAAATGTCTCTACAGGTGCTTTCTGAGCTGAAGAGGCTATTCTGCCTCAGACACCTCATGCGTCTCCATATTAGAGACGGGAACAAGCGCTATTCAGCCAAAGTTTCATAATCAGAGAACATTTTTCCAAGTGACACATCCCTCAGAGAGACCGGGTTTCCAGACCGCTTCAGTGGGAGGAAATCTTACCGCATGTGCCGTCTGCGCTATGGAAATATCTGTAACCTGCCATTTAACTGTTTGGCCTTCTTGTGAAGATTGTTGCAAAGAGAATTAACCAAATTTGATTAACCCCAGAGCCATGCACACTGCACTGTTCTCCGTGACTGTAAATGAGGGGGAAACGATTTAATCGGATCCTTCTCTTTTCAACATGGTTTAATGTAAAGTTTCATTCAGTACAAACTTTAGTTACACCAATCTAACGAGACAGAGCCTGGATTTGTATTCTGAACAGTTTAAACATGTTTAAAATGGAGACATGCGTGACTCGTCTAAAGTTCGCACCTGCTCCGCTATTATGGAAATTAAACTAACAAGATGAATAACATAAAATTATTTTTGGCACAGACAACATCCCCCACACTTTTGAAAAGCTTGCAACGCGCCTGCCTAGCAGCCCTTCTCAAGGTGAATCGAAGCTTCCTGAATATTGTTTCCACCGCTCGCTGTCAAAAGGCATGTGATAATGTCTTTTCCATTATGTGTGTTTGCGTGTGTGCTCTTCGACCCATTTGTTAGTAAAATGTCTCATAAACTACACGGCAGATTTAAAAACACTCTCTGAAAATAAGGATCAGATTAACTTTTTGAGTCCATCCAATTCAAGATGGCCACCAGATCCAACTGACTATAGAAACAAAAAAAAAAGATAAAGATTTACAGATGATCATCTGCATCCTTCTCGGCCGGATTTGAAGGCAGCTTAAGTCACAGAGGCAAGATGAAGGCTGTATCCTTCACAGCTCACCGTGTCCAGAGAAGCAGGCCGCACAGTTTTCTAACAATGGCAGACTAAAATTACAGGCATTATTGTAATATAAGCTTAAAATGGTTAGATTTAGAGCTTAAATAATTTACGTTTAATATTTTAAGTCATTTTTTAACAATAATGATTCTAACTTTTAACAACAGAGCTTTTGTTTTGAGCACAGCTGCTGTAACTACTTCATGTTTAAAAAGTAACAAAAAAGCTCGGAAAACTTTTGAGCTCCATTCTACGTAGCTTCTGTTCAGCGTTGTTGTGGTTGCTAAGTGACAGGACATTCGTCAAGCTAAGGGCAGGAATAAATCGGAAGACTAGATGGTCCAAATTCACAGCCCGCTTGTTTCCCGTCTACCCGGTCGACCAAGGATCCGGCCTACGTGGACCCTGAATTTGGACACACTCTTAGTGTGTTTCACAAATACTAGGTGTCCAAATCACTAGTTTGATCACTATACAATATTATGTCAATACCGTGCATTACGATTCAATGTTTGCCAATGTCTCAAATTCAGTCACAATATACCACTTCAATGGGTTCAATTTAGGATCGCTGATCGATATGAAACAATCGCTAGTTTCTTCATTTAACACATCCGGTGGTGTGCAGGAACAAGTGGAGATGGCATGTCAGCAGAGTTTTAAAATAAAACAATTTTCAAAATAAAAGAGTTTGATAAATAGTTGTATCAATTGTCCTGTTTTTAGGATCAGTGACTATATAATAAATGTATCAATGTAGATCGATGTATTGTTACACTTCTAACGGATACTGAGCTACTGTGCCATAATGTTATCAAGATTGGACTAAAAACTGATCTGAGTTTAAACCTCTGGCATGTTATATTTAGTTTACATTCAATAAAACAAACAGTGAAGGCAGTTGTAGAAGTTTCTCATAAAATTTAAACACAAATAAAGTAAAATCCCAATGATGATGTGGAGTTGGCGCACCCTCTCTCAGCCTACTGATGCAGTTTATAAACAGCTTTGTTAATAAATCCAAGGGAAATAGTTCCACAGGACTATGAGTTACCAGTTACCATCATAATCAGCTCTCGTCTCATCTGACATTTATAATAATTGGGCTTTAATTTACATATGGGCATGAGAGGCAGAATTACAATTAGTTCCCCAGATATCTAGGAAGAGGAGATCAGTTACAGAACAACTTTACATCCAGATGCAAATTTATCTATTTTAGTGTTTAGTTATTAAATAAACTTTTTAAATGTGATCTATGACTCTGAGCTCGTAAGGATATATACATCAATAAAAAAAGCCTTCAAGTACAAACAAATAACTCTTTTCTTGTTTTTTTGCAGCACTTTTTGTTGTTTAGTCGTAAAGTGGAATTGCAGAAGCTTTACCTCCCACTAATAGAGACAGTCTCTCTCTCTCTCTCTCTCTCTCTCTCTCTCTCTCTCTCTCTCTCTCTCTCTCTCTCTCTCTCTCTATCTCTCTCTCTCTCTCTCTCTCTCTCTCTCTCTCTCTCTCTCTCTCTCTATCTCTATCTCTATCTCTCTATCTCTCTCTCTCTCTCTCTCTCTCTCTCTATCTCTCTCTCTCTCTCTCTCTCTCTCTCTCTCTCTCTCTCTCTCTCTCTCTCTCTCGTGCCTGGATGAATATGTGCCAGTACAGACTCACACTCTAAATCAGGGGTGTTCAATTAAAATTTAGCAAGGTCTGTTAAAAGAACGTTTTCCTCAAGCGACTAGCCATTATGTGAGTATGCATACACGCTGCTTTCAGGAAAAAAACAATAAAAATAGTCACTTTTCTTTTTCCTTTTCTTCTATTTCACATATAAACAATCACACCAAACAAAAAGCCAATGTAGCCGGGCACCATTTTCCCTGCCAAACTGGATTCTTAGCCTTATTAATGCTCTCAGTTCAGATTATAGTAGTTGTGTTTGCCAAGATAAATAAATCTGTTACATAACAGACGACAATAATCACCACGCTCTCTGAGTCAAATTGATTTAATTCCAGTGGGAGAATGAACTCAGGTTTCTCCAGCGTAGATGAAAACCTTCAAACTTTTGAGGGGTGTGTATTAACAAGAATGTAGCGGTACAATATACATCACAATGCAGGGGAGACGATACCATATATTACCATACTAAAAGCCAGACAATATTTTCAATTTTTATGACTGAATTTAATTGGAAAACTTGGGCCAAACTCTTGTAAGACACATCCAGTGTTTTTGTGAGATCTCATCATGTTGTCACAATGAAGACGGTAAAAGCTGTTGCCCCCTAGCAGTCGGAGTTTGAATTGCACCGCACAAAAGTTTGCTTGTAAATTCTCAATGACGAATTGATACTGCTTTTAAATACATGTTCAGTATAATAACACACAATGCCACTATATTTCAGTGTATTGATATTTGTTCAAAGCTGCTTTAGCAAATTTACGGAACAAGCTAGGTTTTGAACACAAACACGATCACAGAACATTCACACTTCTCCTGGAGTATCTTCCCTGAGACGCTTCTGCCGGAACCAGAGACCCACAATGTTGGAGGAAACAAGATATTTCTAAACAGCCATCACTGTTTTCCATGTCCAAATGTTTCTTGTTGTCCGTGACTTTCCTTTTGGGACTCTGGTAGTTTGCCTTAAAGTTGAAGTGGTAGCAGCTGGCTGTTTATCCTCTGATAATATTGAACGGAGAACCTCTCACACCAGTGGTGTTCTGTAGCAAAATACGCGAGCACGTTATGAGTAGAGGACACAGGAAATGCGGTGGTCTGGCAAGACTGACAACCGGATCGTCCAATGGTTGCTTTTAGTCCAAAATCAGCTATTGGCAAATGTTTTAATAAAATGCGAGAGAACCACTAACGTTGTTAGGAGGCATAAAAAGAAAATGTTTGAAGCTAATTTGTTTCCCAAGTTTGCCATTATAGCTTTAGGTGCCTATTTAGTTTCAGTTTTTCCTCTTTTTTGTGAGATCGTCATGCCAACGCTCCACAATAGTATAACTTTTGTAGGTTTTCTGTGTGTCTGCCTCTTCCCTGCACACAGACTGCTGGTACCTGGCTCAGCAAACATAACCTTTGCAAAATTGATAACTATGAAAGGGATGTCTCAGTATAAGCCATCAGAGCGTACGAATGAAGGCGTTAGAGTAGATCCATGGCTTCAAGTGAATTTATTTACATGAGTAAAACAACAAAACTCAGAAGAACATTCATTGCCGCCGTAGATACCAGCTTCTGTTTTTGAGTCTTTGGTGCAGCGATTCTATAAAAGATTTCTAGCTGGTACATCTTCTAACGTGCTGCAAAAGAAAGTTTTTTTCTTTATCAACAAACAGTAGAGCGGGAGTTTCCACCATTGATCATACTAGCCTAGCACCTTTGCTCTGTCGTTGTTGGAGCTTCTTTTTGCAACTTGACCAGCTTTCTCCAGTGTCCTTTATCTACCACCGCCGCAGATTATTGATCAGTTTTAGTATTTTCTCATTGAACGTACCTCTCAAATCCCTTACAACTGAGATTTTATATGAGTATATTTTCCCATCCCTCATTTTTGCTACGTTAATTTTTAAGAATTTTTTTTTATATCAGTTTTGTTTACATTAATTTAAACATTGTTTTTGAAGATCAACCAATCAGTCTCATTCTTCACACAGTGGAGCTGGTTCTCTGTTCTCCGGCCAGCTATTGTACTCTGTCCACAGGAGTTCTGGGGTAGGTTGACATTCAGTCTGCTGTTTGCAGGACACAATGCTGTGTTGGGACCACACTAGTAAAAGTGGACAGAAAGAAAAGGTCAGAAAAGACAATAAATGCTTTGCCTCCTGGAAGTTTGAGCCAGGATTTTTGCATTCTAGTTCCTCTTACTGTGAAAATAACGACAGATGAAAGTGAGTTCACAGCGAGACTCTGGGCAAAGCCAAATATGTAGAAATGTCAGGGAGTTTAGGTTTGCATCGTGTATTTTTACAGAACATGATTAGAAATAATAAAAGGGATAATGGTGACGTTATAAGTACAGATGGTTAGAATATTTTTAAATTTAGTTAAAGTTGTAGTTTTCTCTGATGGGCTGCGCAGTGGTGCAGTGGTTTGAGCTGTTGCCTTGTAGCAAGAAGTTTCTGGGTTCGCTTCCCGGCCTGGGATCTTTCTGCATGGAGTTTGCATGTTCTCCCTGTGCATGCGTGGGTTTTCTCCGGGTACTCCGGATTCCTCCCGCAGTCTAAAAACATGACTGTTAGGTTGATTGGTCTGTCCAAATTGTCCTTAGGTGTGAGTGTGTGTGTGTGATTGTTTGTCCTGTGTGTCTCTGTGTTGCCCTGCAATGGACTGGCTCTCCGTCCAGGGTGTACCCCGCCTGATTGCCCGTTGACCGCTGGAGATAGGAGCGTTAAGAAAATGATGGATGGTTTTCTCTGATATTTTGTATTAATGCATTACCTTTCAAGGCTTATATCCCATTGGTGCTCTATAATTTCTCATAGATAACATTTCTGTCAAAGCAGAAGCTCGTCTAAGCTCATCTTGAGCTTGTATGCAAACATTTGTTACCTTGATGTGTTGTTTTGCCCTTACTGCCTAATGTCCTCTGCTAATGAGAATAAAAAAATTGTTTTCTGCACTAAAACAAGATCTGTGTACAAAGCGTGCGTGAGTTTAAGTCTAATTTGATGTTATTAGAAATATTGTAATGCCCGTCAAGGTGACAATCATGGGACCACTGCGGTGAGATCATGATCAAGGAAATGATCAGACTCAGCAGTACGAAATTAGTTGATAAGGCAAACGTTAAAGGTGCCTTTTAAATGCACTGAAATCTTTTACTTCACTTTTTCCTTAAAACTGAAAACTGACTGAAAGGACCAAAATTCATTATAAAACAAAATAGTGCAAAATGTGTATGTTTCCTACCTACCTACAGACCGACCATCCGACGCATCCATCCATCCACCAACACTATAGTGTTATAAATCAAATATACGCAAGTATATAGATGTCATGCATTTGGATGCCAGAGTGTGTGTTCTTCTGTCCTTGCTGCCTTCACACCACAATCTAATACACACCCATACTCTTAAATTTTTGGGATTTCTGTACAATTCTGGACACATGTGCAACAGAAGGTGGGTCCAAGCAAGTGAGAATGATTGTTCCGGTCTTGCACAAACTTGGTGGAAATGTAAAGACATCGAGTAAGATAGTGTTTAAAGATGTATTATGTAGAACTGATGTAAAGATGACATTCTGTGGTAAAATGTGGTTACTGCAACTCTGGAGCTTTTTGTCAGCCGTCTTAAAATTACAATTGTCAGCGTTGCAGTATTAGCTTGCAGGAGACACGTCAACCCCGCACTCACTGATGGTAAACAGTCGTTATGTACCTCCATCCTTTGTTTTGAAAGGAGAAAAAACTGACAGTATCTGCAGCCAGCTGGAAATGAAATATGTTTCAGTGTAACCTTCCTTCCAAAAAGACTAAAACATTAGATTATTTTGGGATTTTCTCACTATAATATTCTCACTATATTATTACATACTGCACCTTTAATTCTCTTAACTTATTGTATTTGGTATTTTCAACATTTTAAACTGTGTCAAATTAAAGTTGAATTCAGTAACTGATTAAATTAGAACAAAAACCAGAAAAGTGCTATAAGAAAGAGCTGGGCTGGTGGAGAATAGAATATACAAGCAACAATAAAACTGCTTAATGTGGTAGAGAAGTCACAGCAGCTAGTGTCAGTATCAAAAGACAGGAAAAGGAAAGACGATGGATGGAAGGAAGTTGTCCTGTGAGGTTTCACGTCCTTAAGGATGGGAAGAAAAAGAAACAAAAGGAAGAAACAAGCCTGAAAGGGGACAATAAACTGGTTTGATCTAAGTTTCTTTTTATCCAACTGGGAGAAAAGAGGGAAGGAGCTATCAGAGAATGATAAGGATGGGAGTGCTGCTCTGGGGACCTCTTAATGTGACGAACAGATGGTACATTGTGTTCACATTAGCATATCTTAATTTGAAGCAATAAAATGATGCATTTACTTTCTGTGTATGTCAGTGTGTAGTGAGATGCAGGTACAGTGCCATGACAAGTTGCGTCTCTGAGGGACCAACATGCCTCTGTCATGGCCCCTAAATTAAAGATGGCTCAAAGGAATCATGACATTTAAATATCAGGCAGTTTACAAAAGACTGAATAACAAAGGAGTACTTTCAAAACCCCAAAGTAAACTGGTGTGAGCTGTATAAACATAAAAGCACACCGCAGAGGGAGAACATCACAAACCGGCAAAGTCACTGGAAGTGGGCTGCTTCCTCTAAACCCTAAACCTCATAAATGGAATAACTGAACCAAAACCAAAGACGGAAATGCAGGTAAGTACCAAACCCAGCTAATTACCAAAAAATGAGTAAATAACATGGTAGAAAGGACAAAGTGACCCTACATACAGGCTGCTCAGACAATCAGCTCTGCAAAGAGAACAACAGATGTATTAGTAAAGGAGAAAATTGTAAGAATGAAGTAGGAATGACGTCCTGTAGTTAAATTTGGTCACCGCAGGCCAGTTTTCTAAGCAGAAAGGTACATTCTCCCTGCCGTTCTGTGAGTTTCATGACTGTTGCCAGTTATGGATTAGTGCCAGAAGATTTTAAATGACCAGCAAAAATGAGTCACAGTAAGTTGATTAGTAGATAAATACATTGTCTCATCTGATGTTGTCACTCGAGTGTTTTACAGTAGGGAGCACTTACTACACTTATTACGGTTATATGTGTCCGGCATTAGAGGTAGTTGCTTGTGTTTTGCTGTTAGCTTGCTGTTAAGAACGACTCATTAAAGGAAGGAAAACGTCACAATTTACTCATTATTCACTTCATACATACATTTCACTGTAATATCAAGCTGTTGGTAATTGAAAAAGTAGCCTGAGATATTTGTAGACTATTTGCTTCTAATTCATGGTTAGCATTCTTAGCTCAGCGTATGCCTCTAGCCTTCTTTACCCGGTGTTAGAGTAAAACAAAAGGATGTCATGTCTTCTTAGGGGTACAAGAAATTACTTCTGGGTCGCTCCTGTTTACTAACTTTGGTTCTTTAAACAACTCTGGAGCTTTTTGCTCACATGTGTTGAAATACAAATGCCGTCACTGCAGCGTTATCTCGGCGGAGACATGGCAACCTCACTGATTGTAAATGGTAACTATATACCGTCATTTTTTTTAAAGGAGGCAAATTGACAACCCATGAGCCACCTGAGAATGAAATCTGTTCCAGCTTAACCTTTCTTCCAACATGATTGAGACATTATACGTTTTTGTGATTATTTCACTTTAGAATTCTTACATATTGCCCCTTTAAGACAACAATATTCATTAACTTCTAGCATAGAGCAACACTTCTGTGGCCAATATTTTTAGTGCTTTAGCCCCTTTTTGTATGTAACTTTATTGTGTCCCAAATACATTGGTAAGGAATCTGTCTTGATGCAGAAAGGGTTGAAAATGCAACAAACACACAAAATGAACAAAAATACATGTAATTACTGTTCATGAAAATATGCAAAAATCACCCACTTTACTAAGAGTTGCTGCCTTTTAGAGGATCAATCATTTTATAATTTTTTTCTGTTTTAATTATTTGTTGAAAGTATAAATTTTTTGCAGCCATACTCTGGTGTGTGTTATTGTTAGTGCTCATCATTTAAAGAAGTCTAAACAGAATCTTCTGAACTTCACGTCAAACAAGCCAACAGGGATCACTTTAAAAGTCTCAGTCCACTTCAAATCCGACTCTGGTTTGGCTTGACTGAGCAAAGATCAGAACTTACTCCTATTTGTCTTTATTTCCAGCTGACCTACTTCTTCTGAGCAAATGGGAGTTCTGCTGCTCATTATAGTCAGTTCAGGCATCAGTTCCACTGTTTATTTGCTGCGAATCAATTTTTTCTTTTGTGTGTGCTTGAAACACAGGATCTCCTGGCACTATTTTGAATCCCTTATTTATTTGAAGTTCTTTCTGAGGTTTCTGCTGGCAACAATACCATGCTATAACAGTCTCATTGAACCCCTATCCTAAAATATACCAATGATTTGAATCTTTTGGAAGTTTTGCCACCAGAAAAATGTCTGTCATGCAATAGCATGTGACATTATTAGTATAAATTTATCAGGCAGCATTGCGTTTGGTCCTTTATAGAATTTGCCAGTGTGAATACCAAGAAAATGTGGTCTTGACCAGGGAAGACACCATAAATCTCCCTGCAGTGCATTCTTTTTTTTCTGCAGAGTTGTTACCATACCATATAATTGTGTAAGTGGTAGGGCTGCACAATACAAAGCAAATATCATCATCACGATCTTGGCATGTGCAATAAATAACAGAAATAATCACAATCAATGGTCAGCTCAAATGTTTGCTACACATAATGCATTTTATGTTTATTTGGCAGATGCGTTTATCCAAAGTGACGTACAACTGTTAACCTATAGGACATGTTGGGACCTGTGGGGGAAACCAGAGGAACCCAGAGGAAACCTACGCATGCATGGAAAGAACATGCAACTCCACACAGAAAGGCTGTTCTAACAACTGTGTCACCATGCAGCCCCTATGTTGTCAATCAAACAGAAGCATGACGTTTTTGACAAATCAAATAGAGCTCTTCACACATTTGGCCAGTCGGGTGGGTTCTTATAGGTTAGATTCCCGCTCCCTAGGCAGATGACAATTTGGATGGCTAGCAAACACCTGAGTTAGGTTTGTTCAACTCTTTCTGCAGATTCTGCTTTTCCCAGGATTTATTAATTTTTCTTGTTCATTTTCTTTTTCCCCTTTCCTCACATCTTTAGATGACAAATTTAGCTTTTGCCATTTTTATTATATTATTGGCTGCATGGTGGCGCAGTGGTTAGCACTGTTGCCTCGCAGCACGAAGGTTGCAGGTTCGAGGCTCGGCTCGGCTGCGGCCTTTCTGCGTGGAGTTGCGTGTTCTTCCCATGCATGCGTGGGTTTCCTCCGGGTACTCCGGTTTCCCCCACAGATCACAACATGCCCCATAGGTTAAAAATTGTAAGTCGCTTTGGATAAAAGTGTCTGCCAAATAAATAAACATATTTTTTGGTCATTTTAAAATTTCTTAGTTTTAAATTTTTTTGTTCTTTAGTTAACAATTTGTTTATTTATTGCAAGTCATCGCAATATTAATCACTGTTATCATGCATCGCAGTTTTCCTAATATTGTGCAGTCCTAGTAAGTACACTCTAAATATTGCAGCAGCAGAACTTAATTCTGAGGCTCCTGGGACAACTTCCTGCTTTCTTCTGAGTTTACAGGAAATTCATTCCCTTTTTTAATACGCAGACTCTGCTAAATGTTCACACTAAATCCTCTTGAGACATGTGTTCACAAGACACTCAGACACATGTTCCACTTGCCAATTAGGAGATCTTAAATGAGTCATTCCACTGCTTTTCCTGTACGCTAAATTATTTCAACTGCTTACCTTTGGCTGGTATATTTCATTGACAAGTCATCAGCAAACGAGCGGGGTCTCCATAGACACATTTGAAGCTGCTGAACCCGCAACAAAGCTACCTGCATTTTCTTTCATAAACAAGTAAAACAATAGCCTGGAAATGTAGACAAATAGTAAAAGATTTTTACTTTGCAGGTCGGTCTAGCCACGCTCCATTCTAGCCTCAGCAGGTCTACCATCGGTCTGGTCTACCATGGTTTAATGTCTTGCAAATCATAGCACTCTATAATTGTTGGGCGTGCTCTAAAGATGGCGTCGGCTCAGGAACATCTCTTGTTTGAAATGGTTTTGGCAACAACTTTGATTGATTTAAACCTGAGCTAGGGCTGGGCAATAAATCAGAAATTTCTGACTCATCGTGATAATTTTTCTAATGTCAATACATTTTATAACAAAAAATGACAAGATGTCTGTAGGTTGGCAACATTCATGTCCCTTTAAGAAGCTGTACCACCTTGAGTAATGTAAAAATGTGACTCAACGTAATACACGTGACAGCCCCATCTAGTGGACAACTTTTGTCTCCACGCATACCTGTAGTTATTGTCTATTCATCGTTATCGAGGTGAAATCCTCAATATATCATGACATTAATTTTAGGCCATATCGCCCAGCCCTAACCTGAGGTTATCTTCAGTAATTTATTTAGCGAAAGGATGTATTTGCCTCCTCTTCTTCTACTTCTTCGACGGTCTATGACTGCCCCGTCGACTGATTTTCTTAGTGATGAATACATCAAGTTGTTTGTTGCTCTGATTGTTCCCAGAACTCTCCAGTTGTCTGCGGAGACAGTTTGAAAGACAACCTTAGACTCCGCTCCATGACTGGGTTGTTTCAGTGGGTTGTGGCCAGACTATACATTTACACATATAAGATGGCTTGCCAGGCTATTATAATTACTCAATCGTAATTAATGTATTATTTTGCTTTACTTTTTAGAATGTTTCGGAGTTCAAAAAGTCACAGAAATATATTTAAATTATGTTTTATTGTCTTATTTAAGGAACATTCTTGATTCTCATGGAAAAATGTTAAGTTCTAAGCTTTAATGTTCATGTTTATTTATTTGGCAGACACTTTTATCCAAAGAAACTTACAATTTATAACCTATAGGGCATGTTGTGGTCTGTGGGGGAAACCGGAGTACCCGGAGGAAACCCACACATGCATGGGGAAAACATGCAACTGCATGCAGAAAGGCCGCAGCCGAGTTTCGAACCTGCAACCTTCGTGCTGCGAGGCAACAGTGCTAACAACTGCGCCACCATGCAGCTGTATTTTTTTTAAATCTTGACTGGGAATTTCTATTTTCCCTATATTTCCGTTGTTGTTTTAAACATTTGTTGTGGTCTCTAGTATGGTTGAATGCCTTATGAGCCATTCTCTGTGGAAAAAAAAGCTCTGGCGCTCCTATGTCAAGGGGTAGAGGTTTTTCGGAGGTGTACGAGGGAACTACAGGGTTACAGTTGTGACTCACTAATATAGATGATATGCAAATGCCTCATCTCTGATTGGCTAACAGCAACATAACTCTTCGCCTGCTTTGTTCCCTCATCTTTGGTAAAAAATTCAACCACAAGCCCAAACATGTTCCGCCATGTTGTGGTGTTGCAAATGGTTTAGCTTCTACTAGCCAAGATGTGTTCTTCTCTCACCTTGTCACAAAATCAATGCAGCTTTCCAGTGGGTGGTTGTCAAGGTAGGTGAGGCCATGAACACTCATTTTCCATCACGTAGAAGAGACTGGCATTTTCTGACCTGACTGGGTTCCTATTCCCTTTCTGTGGCTAATGCAGGCGATTAGCATGCATATGTAACTCAGAGTGACCAATTTAGTGTTACACAGGTTCTCTGTGAACGAGGCCTTTACCAGTGTTTATCTTCTAATTCGCTGTGTTTCCAGAACACATTTAGGAAAGATGTATAGTCTTACAATAAAACTGTATCTTAGCGACACCGCAACAAAGATCAATCCACCTACGTTAACTTTGAACTTCATTTGATGTGAAAATATCTTCAAAATGTCAACTTTCCATTCCCTATCAAATAACTTTAAATCAACTTTTGTCAACTAATAAGAGCCTACAGAAGTGTTTTCCTTACATCTTGGTATATTTTCCCCTCTTTTCTCATTCAACCTTCTAGGAAATCTGAGCCATTTTGGTCACCTAATCCTCCAGCGTCCTTGGTTTCACATCTCTTGCCAAGTTTCTGCTTGGCTCACTCCAAGGATCACTGCTATTGCTGCAAGGAAATTTTGCAGTGGTTTACCAGTCTATGCACAGCATCTGACTGAAACTCAGGCTTGATGCATAATAACAAGAAATAAATGATGAAAAAGAATTAGACACTTGGTCACCATCTGTGTCAGGAACGCTCGGTTTGATTCGTCACCTTTTTACTATCCATCCCACCGCCTTTTCAGTTTTAAGGTAAAAGACACTTTTTCAATAAAAAAGCTGACTTTGCTTCAGAAAGTGTTTTCAGAAGAGTGAAAGCTGTGCTGCAACCTCAGAGATTTCCCCAGACCAGTTTTCTGTTTCATTTTTAGAAGTAAGCACCCTTTTTTCCGTTGCCACCCAACAATTTGAGTGAGTTTAAGCTTTTTGACTATGATGAGTCATGGACATGGAGGTAGGGAGCACACAGGGATCCAGTCTATCATCATCTTCCCCTCTCAATCTCCCCCACAGAGACTTTAAAGATAAAACCAGCTTCTCTGTCCTCAAAATGGACTAAAAGCAGCATAAAAAACAAATGGACAAACTTACTGTAAACTGTTCACGTACCATGACCTAAAAATGACTTATTTCTATATTGAATTAAGATGATTTAAATAAAAAGTTAGTATTGATGTTTTTTTTGGAGAATAAAATTATGTTTTATTTTAGCGTTTATCAGAACTACATGGTAGGAAATTACCCTAACGAGGATTTTTTTATTCTAACTGCATTTTCTGACTTGAAAAGTCTTAAATTTCAAATTTTTGGGTGAATCTGTTGTTAGTATGTACTATCCAAACAGACAAGTTCCTTCAAATGTGTAGGGATGCACCGATCAGGTTTTTTGCTGCCGATCACCGATACCGATATCAAAGAATGCTGATCACCGATACCGATCACCGATACCGATCACGTGGATTGGCCAGAAATTTTCTACAACATTATAATGAGTGCTACAAACTACATAATCTGGGAATAAAGGAAATGTAACCTAATCTAAAATGGTCTGTATTAGGGTTGTCACGGTGTGGAAATTTAACCTCACGGTTATTGTGACCAAAATTACCACGGTTTTCGGTATTATCGCAGTATTTTTTTTAAACGTGTTACATTTTCACACAATTAAATAAACCCTGTATGTCAGGAAATATTGTCCTCAGTTTGTGTCTAAATTTTGCCTAAAATGTGTTATTTTGTAATTATGTTGTTTATTTTTTTACATTTTTCCCCTTTAGTCTTTAAAATACCAATATTTGCCCATAACTTCGTATTTTATGTCTGTTTGATGTCATCATTTAAAAATATTAGACCAGATGATACTCAGTACTCAAGTAGCCTTCTAATCAGATACTTTTTTTTTTACCCTTACTTGAGCAATCCGTATTTCAGGAAAATATTGTCCTCGGTTTGTGTCCTTCCAGTGAGCTTTGCAGATGTGGGAAAATGTCATCAGGCAGTAATCATTGTCTCGTCTCGTCTCGTCTCGTCTTCCTCCGCTTATCCGGGTCCGGGTCGCGGGGGCAGCATCCCAACTAGGGAGCTCCAGGCCGTCCTCTCCCCGGCCTTGTCCACCAGCTCCTCCGGCAGGACCCCAAGGCGTTCCCGGACCAGATTGGAGATGTAACCTCTCCAACGTGTCCTGGGTCGACCCGGGGGCCTTCTGCCGGCAGGACATGCCCGAAACACCTCCCCGGGGAGGCGTCCAGGAGGCATCCTGACCAGATGCCCAAACCACCTCAACTGGCTCCTTTCGATCCGGAGGAGCAGCGGTTCTACTCCGAGTCCCTCCCGAATGTCCGAGCTCCTCACCCTATCTCTAAGGCTGAGCCCGGCCACCCTACGGAGGAAACTCATTTCGGCCGCTTGTATCCGCGATCTCATTCTTTCGGTCATTACCCAAAGCTCATGACCATAGGTGAGGATTGGGACGTAGATCGACCGGTAAATCGAGAGCCTGGCTTTCTGGCTCAGCTCCCTCTTCCCCACGACAGATCGGCTCAGCGTCCGCATCACTGCAGACGCCGAACCAATCCGCCTGTCGATCTCCCGATCCCTCCTACCCTCACTCGTGAACAAGACCCCGAGATACTTAAACTCCTCCACTTGAGGTAGGACCTCTCCCCCGACCCGGAGGTGGCAAGCCACCCTTTTCCGGTCGAGAACCATGGTCTCAGATTTGGAGGTGCTGATCCTCATCCCAGCCGCTTCACATTCGGCCGCGAACCTACCCAGCAAGAGCTGAAGGTCAGAGCTGGATGAAGCTAGGAGGACCACATCATCCGCAAAAAGCAGAGACGAGATTCTCCTGCCACCAAACTCGACACACTCCACACCACGGCTGCGTCTAGAAATTCTGTCCATAAAAGTGATGAACAGAACCGGTGACAAAGGGCAGCCCTGGCGGAGTCCAACCCTCACTGGGAACAGGTCCGACTTACTACCGGCTATGCGGACCAAACTCACGCTCCTCTGGTAAAGGGACTGAATGGCCCTTAACAGAAAGCCACCCACCCCATACTCCTGGAGCGTCCCCCACAGGGTGCCCCTGGGGACACGGTCATAAGCCTTCTCCAAATCCACAAAGCACATGTGGATTGGTTGGGCAAACTCCCATGCCCCCTCCATCACCCTTGCAAGGGTATAGAGCTGGTCCACAGTTCCACGGCCAGGACGAAAACCACATTGCTCCTCCTCTATCTGAGATTCAACTATCGATCGGACCCTCCTCTCCAGTACCTTGGAGTAGACCTTTCCAGGGAGGCTGAGGAGTGTGATCCCCCTATAGTTGGAACACACCCTCAGGTCACCCTTCTTAAAGATGGGGACCACCACCCCGGTCTGCCACTCCCTAGGAACTGCCCCCGATGACCACGCAATGTTGTAGAGACGTGTCAACCATGACAGCCCTACAACATCCATAGCCTTGAGATACCCAGGACGAACCTCATCCGCCCCCGGGGCTCCGCCGCTGTGTAGTTGTTTGACTACCTCAGCAACTTCTGCCCCCGAGATCGGACAGTCCATCCCCAGGCCTCCCAGCTCTGGTTCCTCCTCGGAATGCGCATTGGTGGGATTGAGGAGCTCCTCAAAGTATTCCTTCCACCGTCCGACTATAGCCTCAGTTGACGTCAGCAGCTCCCCATCCCCACTGTAAACAGTGTGAGCGAGTTGCTGCCTTCCTCTCCTGAGGCGCCGGACAGTTTGCCAGAACCTCTTTGGAGCCGATCGATAGTCTTTCTCCATGGCCTCACCAAACTCCTCCCACGCCCGAGATTTTGCCTCGGCAACTGCCACTGCTGCACCCCGCTTGGCTATCCGGTACCTGTCTGCTGCCTCCGGAGACCCACAGACCAGCCACGCCCTGTAGGCCTCCTTCTTCAGCCTGACGGCTCCCCGAACCTCTGGTGTCCACCAGCGGGTACGGGGGTTGCCACCACGACTGGCACCGGCCACCTTACGACCACAGCTAGCAACAGCCGCCTCGACAATCGCAGAGTGGAACAAGGCCCACTCGGACTCAATGTCCCCCACTGCTCTCGGGACGTGGTCAAAGCTCTGCCGGAGGTGGGAGTTGAAGACCGTCTTGACAGGTTCTTCTGCCAGGCGTTCCCAGCAGACCCTCACTATGCGTTTGGGTCTGCCAGGTCTACGCGGCATGTTCCCTTGCCATCTGATCCAACTCACCACCAGGTGGTGATCAGTTGACAGCTCCGCCCCTCTCTTCACTCGGGTGTCCAAAACATACGGCCGCAGGTCAGATGATACGACTACAAAATCTATCATCAACCTGTGACCTAGGCTGCCCTGGTACCAAGTGTACCGGTGGGCATCCTTATGTTCGAACATGGTGTTCGTTATGGCCAAACTGCGGCTTGCACAGAAGTCCAATAACAAAACACCGCTCGAGTTCAGATTAGGTGGGCCGTTCCTCCCAATCACACCCCTCCAGGTCAAGCTGTCATTGCCCACGTGAGCATTGAAGTCCCCCAGCAGGACAATGGAGTCCCCTGATGGAGCAATATGTAGCACTCGTCCCAGGGACTCCAAAAAGGGTGGGTACTCTGAACTGATATTTGGCCCATAAGCACAAACAACAGTCAGGACCCGTTCCCCGACCCGAAGGCGCAAGGAAGCTACCCTCTTGTCCCCCGGGGTAAACCCCAACACACAGGCAGAGAGTCTCGGGGCTAACAAAAAGCCAACCCCAGCCCTCCGCCTCTCACCCGGAGCAACTCCAGCAAAGTAGAGTGTCCAACCCCTCTCCAGGTCTCGGGTTCCAGAGCCAATGCTATGTGTCGAGGTGAGTCCGACTATATCTAGCCGGTACCGCTCAACCTCTGCCACAAGCTCCGGCTCCTTCCCCGCCAGCGAGGTGACGTTCCATGTCCCAAAAACTAGTTTTCTTGTCCGGGGATTGGACCGCCAAGGCTCCCGCCTTGGTCTGCCACCCGATTCACATTGCACCGGACCCTTCATGTTCCTCCTGCGGGTGGTGGGTCCACAGTTGGACGAGCCCATGTATCCGGTTCGGGCTGGGCCCGGCCGGGCCCCATGGGCGAAAGCCCGGCCACCAGGCGCTCGCTCACGGGCCCCAACCCCAGGCCTGGCTCCAGGGTGGGACCCCGGTAACCCTCCGGGCCGGGTACTCCGACTCTTCGTTTTAACCGCCATGAAAGATCCTTCGAACCGTTCTTTGTCTCACCCTTCACCTAAGACCAATTTGTCATGGGAGACCCTACCAGGGGCACTAAGTGCCCCAGACAACATAGCTCCTAGGATCATTAGGGCACTCAAACTCCTCCACCACGATAAGGTGACGGTTCAATCATTGTTAAATTCATAATTATTCTCGGAGAGAGACCAACTCTTATCTGCCCCTGGGAGCCCCGTAATGCATAGCGTCATTTCAACATGGGGGTGTCCGCGACACGGTTTATATGCAGGTAGCGGCGCTGCGGCTGCTTTATATAGCCACTCGTTGCATTCTCCCTCAACCCAAATCCTCGGATCACGCATTTTAGCTAAAACGCTAACGTTAACTTGCCTTGAGTTGACTGTAGAGTTGTGGGTGATGGTCACGCAGATGTGTCATGAGATTTGAAGCGTTGCTGCCTTTCACAGACACTTTTTCTGCTCGTGCTGCAAACAGGATAGCCGCCCGTCTTCTATAAACTCCCTCGGCATTCTTCAGATATCTAAAATATGCCCGTACTTCCGACTTTGTCTTCTTTGAGGGATAATAAATGTCCTCCTGAGCGCTGCCGTCTCCTCCTTTGACCATTATTTCAGCTTTAGCTTCAAGAAAGTTTTGTTGTAAACAAAGCGCGTATGTGCCGCCGGCAACTTCTGCAGATGATACGGTGGCTGGTAAGGGTCACCGCGCCTACACCGCAGCCACGGTAAACCCACCAAGATAATATAGTTTTTTAAAAACAAGACGGTTATTATTGTCAACTTTTTTTTTTTTTTTTTACCGGGGTTTAGCGCTACACTGGTTACCGTGACAACCCTACCTGATCGGTTTGCTTTGATCTATTTTGAAAATTCCGATCAAAACCGATAGGGGCGCTATCGGCCGATTACGATCAAATGCCGATCCATCGGTGCATCCCTACAAATGTGCACATTGTGACTCAGTAGTCAGTCAATACAGGTATTTTACTTGCTGTAAGGCTTTTGTAGCAAAGACAAGTATTAAAACACTTTAAAATGCCATGATTATTTTCAACTTAACAATTTATTTTGTCACCACTTTTATCTAGACTCTAAGATTTTATGTGTTTGTTCTTGGTCATTCTTTACAAAAGGAAATTGACTTATATATATCTAAAACATGTGTTTGCATACTTATTTGTAGGCACTTATATGTTCGGTTCATGATAGTTGGAACATAACATCTCCACCTTCTGTTCCTGAAGAGGGAAGCCATGGTATTTCATTCATGAGTACTTTAGGAGCCATAGCTTGCAACGTTGAGATGCCAGGCCGTTGAGGTACTTTTTAAACAAAGACAAGTACAGCTAAACATTCAAACTAAAATAAAAATCTGTACATGCAGCAGCAGAAAAGGAATTACAATAATCAGCAAGGGTCACAAACAAAAAAAAAAAACTTCTCCGTCACCTGGGGAGTGTTGAAATGCACTTCCCTGCCAGGACAACAGAGGGCATTCTGGGATATCCCATTGCAGTCATGTCTCCGGTCCAGTGTGTTGTGTTTATGTATTTCAGACTTTTGAACACTGACATATTTGTCATTCATTCTCTGCCACCTCTTTATGCAGTCTCCACCTCTAAACCCACGTTTCCCCTCATTTCTGTCCACGAGTAAAACGTTTGCTGCGTTTCATTGTACTCCGTCAGTCGCAGCTGTGAAAACATTTATATCGTCTGCCTTTTTCTGTGAGGCATTCTTCATTCTGCTCTGTGCATGCTGCGAAATATTGTGGCGCTCTTTCTATTTTTTTTAGAGGAATGGTGGTGCTTTAGATGAATTTAAAGTAAACGGCATCCTGACCGACGTCAGGCTTACGGTCTCAAATTGTAAAAATTTGGACACGTCTCCCTCAATTTAGATATGAAGTTCATGATGCCTGTTCTTTCTATACTTATTCTGCACAGTTTTTTAAATTCGGCAATAGTTTTTTGGTAAGAAAGGTGGATTATTCTTTACATGCTCTGACAGTTTTGGCTTCTCACTTGATACCTTCTTTATGAGTTGACGTGGCTTACATCTGGAGTCCCCGGTGCGCGTCGTGTGGGAGGGGCATGACGTTAGTTGTACCCACGCAGACACTAGTTTAATGACAGATGTTGGAGCCAGATGATTAGGTAAAGGCTTTGCTAATCAACATTGACCTGGTTATAGTTTCAGACACCATTTCACTGGCTGTTGATGCTTGTCATTCTTCAGCAGGTCGCTGTAAAATCACAAGTAGTTAGTGAACGGGTTTAGCTTTGCTGTGAGCTTTTGAGTTTTAACATGATGGATCTAACACTGCCTACATTTCCTGCCAACAATCTGTTAGTCTAAGAGCGCTTTCAGGCGGCAAGTGATTACCTCTCTGTTTGGCCCCTGGTGATCTACTGTAGGTGTTTTTGCAACGCTGGTGAGTGCAGCCAAAGTGAGCAGGTGATTGCATTACATATGGTGTTTGAACAGTAAAAGATCTGAAGCTGTACAGTTGTGATGGGTCTTGTAAATCTATTATTTTATTGTGAAGGCCTTGTCGTTTCCTTCACTGCTGCTGTTCTGTTCTGTAGCAGGAAATATTACGAGCCGTATTCATCATAGCAGCTTGTTTACTATTATAATTAGGAACCAAAAATGTAACTCGAATATTAGCATCATTTTACCCCGTGTAATGACTCACCTTTAGATTGCTCTCTGCCATGTTGTTGAACAGCCCATGAGAGTGAATTGCTCATTTTGTTGTGCTGTCTCTGTTGAAGGTACAATCATTAACCCTGACACAATGAAAGATTGTTATTCTGGTCAGGCATGATGGAAGCCAGCAGCGTATCAAACACAACTATACTCACCCTCCAAATGATCTGTGCTTTGTGTTGATGGCAGAAGTTGTGGGTCGCCTCTTGTCTCTGGATGACCTGCGTGAAAGATGACAATATCTACCTCATTGCTCATGTCTTCTGCCTCATCTACACTGCGGTGTTACTTTGGTTTCCAAGCTGAATGGCTGTCATTTTGGTTTTATCCTGGGAAAATGATGCTCGCAGTGTAGCGGAACATTACAGCTATGTCACTAACAGCCAAATGGAATATTGAAAAATGGAAACATCTGCGTTTTGGGTGTCATATTGCCTGCTTCTGGGGGAAGTATTAGAACGTGACACCAAAGAGATGGATAACCTGTCCCTGGGTGGGTTCATGATAACGGTAGGGTGAAATATCACGTCTAACTCATTTGTATTCAAAACCACAGTTTGCTTGTGTCATAAAATCTATGTGACACTTCAGCATAAATTTGTTGTCTTTTTTGCAGACCACCGTATCTTGAAGATAATTGATGGAACCTATTTGGACTGTGGGATAAAAAAACACCCCTCGTTGGTTTCTGTGATGCATCTCCTTCCTGAGAATGCCCTTGTGACTGGAGGTGACATTATTCCCGGGCTTGTAGATTCTCCAACAGGTAAACTTTTCATCACATTGGACAACCAATAATATGTCATTTTAGAAAACCAGAGTGCGTATGTTTGAACATATAAAACTATACAAACACAGAGCAGCTTGGGGCTTAAAAAGGCTTGAATCATAAATGTAAAGGGTTAATTTACATTTATTTAACGAACCATAAGACATAAGATTCCATAGTAAATATGAAATCAATCTTATGGATCTTTGGGTACTTTTAACCAGAAGATAGGAACTTTTTATTGCAGGGATTGTGTTGCACTTCGTATTAACTGAGAGACAACAGAAGAGAGATTCACCTTTAAAACTTTTAAGAAGATTTATTTCTAAACAATTTTAAACAAGACTAACTCTAAATTCTAAGTAATAGATGGATCTTGGTGTGAATGAAATGTGAGTTGAATGGTGTATGTGTGAGTGATGTTGTAATCAGAACTCTCGTATCCGGATAGTCTGAATGATGTTATGATGTTTTGCTCTTAAGCTATGATCGGAGTTTCATAAACACATAAGACGTCATTGTGTCGCTCCACACATACCCTTCAGGATGAGACCTCCGTACAGATCCAGAATGCCAGGTCCTCGGACCCCCCTTCGGTACCGGAGCCGATGAAACAGCGTCAGCAGTACGACAGACTAGTCTTTGGATTGTCTCCAGGTAAAAAGCGACAGTTGGTTGACAGCGTCAGATGGACCCGGAGGGTCAGTGAGTTCAGCTTTTATTCTGAAAAGAACCGTTGCTTGGCTGGTAAAAGGCAACAGATTTTTCCAGCTTGTCGGTTCTTTGCTTAAAAAGGAAGTCCGGGTGGCCGGTCCGATACTTCTCTTAGAATGCGGTTAACTGGGCTAAGATGGCGTGGGGAGTGGTTTTATTAATCTGGATGTTTTGATTTATGGACGAATCAAAGTTGGACAGATTTATAAACACCACAGAGACTATGCCACGCTTCAGAAAGGAAGGTTCCGATTGGATGAGTAAAAACAATGTCATGTGTTTACATTACGTGTGATCAGGGTGTCTAGTGCAGCTAGACTAAAGTCATATTACTTATTAACACATACTAATCATAACATTGTCATTTCACAGATCGGTCAACATCTTATTATTAACACATTGTTTGATTAGCTTTATTAAAAATAGAGTTGTTTGATTTATTAAAAGGAAAGAGTCCTTTGTCTTCATTCTTCTCTTGGGCTGGAAAGGAAGCAGTTTAGAAGCAAATGCATGACCTTGAGGCAGTCTCATGCAGATTAGTTCTGTGTCAGAGGCATCTGGGGAGAGAGGGTAAATAACCTTCAGTGGAATAGCCCCTTCATCACGTTACATAAACATATCTGGGCTATTTATGGATTATTTATTTACTTATCATCTAAAAAGTAGAGAGTTTAAATCAGCATAGGGCTGGGCGATACAGTCTAAAATCAATATTACGATATATTGAGGATTTCACCTCGATAACGATAAATGGACAATAACGACTGGCGTGTGCAGAAACAAAAGTTGTCCACTAGATGGGGCTGTCACATGTATTACGTTGAGTCACATTTTTACATGACTCAAGGTTACAGATTCTTAAAGGGACATGAACGTTGCCAACCTACACACATCTTTTCATTTTTTTATCATCAAATTTATTGACATGGGAAAAATTATTTCAATAAGAGTTAGAAATTACGATAACGATACATTTTTGATTAATTGCCCAGCCCTAAATCAGCATGGTACAATAGCTGGAAATGGAAACTGGTTTCTGTGATTGTAAAAACTAAATGCTAGTTTCAAGAAAACGGACCGTTCTTACCCCGGTTTCACATTGCAAGCATCAGCGGAACGGAACAGCAGCGGAGTGGCTCACTCTCAAGCTTCAAAGCGGTCCTTTTCACACCGGGAGAGTCTTGGCCGCGGCACGGCTCGCTGTACCCGCGAGATTCTAAAATCCCTCGAGACTTCTGACACCTTCCTCATCGAGAGATCACAACCCCCACGAGGAATCACACCGTTGCACTTCTTGAAAGAAACTGGTGGTAAACAAAGCCGTTCGGTCATACGTACTGACATAAGTTATACATAACATCACAATGTTGCATTTTATTTTGAAAGTAACCAGGGATTTTACACTGAAACCGCGTGGTTTCCTGTCTCGCACTATGTGAGCTGCGAAAATTGATGTGTCCCAGAAGCCGCTCGCGGAAAAAATAGAACTCGATCCTATCTTTATGCTTGCAGATTGAAACCAGGATGAGGCTCCATAATAAATAAATAAATATTATGAATTAATTGTTAATAATTAGGAATATTATTGAAATGTCATAAATTGTGCATTGTGAAAAGATTTTAGCAACAGAGACTTCAGAAGTACTGCTTGTGCTTCTACCTTTTAAAGATGATAAGAAATGAAACAATAAATTAACTTCAAATGAGCTTTCAAGTAAAAATAAATGCATCTCAAATGAATTTTTACTGTTTCCATTCATCTGATTTATCTTCATTATCTATGTGTGCTTTGTAGTTGCAAAATGACATCAATGGACTTCAAAGTCATAGTGTGGCAGTTCTATGTCCTTAAACATTTTTAGGGATATAGAACCACGGCACTATGACTTCACCACCTCTAACTATAGCTACGGTAGCCCGCTCCTCCTGGGTATTTGGTCTTTGTTTAAATTTTGAAAACTATTTAACAATAATTTAAAACCAAACAGAGTTCATTTAATGTGGAATAAAGTAATATGACATAGCATAGCTTATCACATTTCTTACATCAGGTGTAATCTCACATTACATCCTTCAATAACCTTTACAACCCCAGCTGTCACAATACCTCACATGACATTCATCACTGTCATCGTCTTTTTCCCTTCTTTGGAAACTAAGTTCCACCAAAAGTTGAGATGTCGGCAGTACTTAGGAAGTAGGTTTCTAAGGGGGGGACGTAATGAAGTCTGACAGTGCAGAGCTATAATCATTGGGAGTCGGTGGGAGGTATGGTAGCAAGCTAATCCTCTTCATGTTCTGGGGCTGTGAGCAGCAGATACCTAAGCTGCCTTTTAAGACCACAGCCACCAGCTTGATACTCGCCCAGCATTCAGAGCAGCTAAACTGTGGGCCTGCGAGGAGATGCTCGATCACTGCATTACTCTTTAGGAGATTACAGTCACATCGCCTGTTTTCTCATTGTTGTGTCTGAGCAGGGTGATTGTGGACTTCACCCAGTACCTACACACTTTTGTCAGTTTAGTTTGAGTCAATTAAAGGCAAGTATGAAAACAGCTTCTGTTTGGTTGCTTTTCTTTCTTCTAAAATCTGTTAAACTCCAGTTCTTGAGAGCTACCATGCTGCAGGTTTTAGAAACATTCTCTGCTTCATCACTGAATCAATGAGTGATTACCAGGCTTCTGTAGAACTTATAATAACACTAAATAGTTATTTAAACTTTAGGCTAGAGCTTCAGCAGTGGTCTTAGTTGTAATGTCCAGCAATGGTCAGTTTTTAAGTACAGTACGACCATTCAACATCTGGTCAAAATGGAGACACGAGACTGCACGTGTTCCCTTTAATCTGCCTGCCTTCATCCCATCAGCTGAAGCTCAGAGACTCTCTGCAGCTCTGAACACATGATAACATGTTGTCAACAATAATGTTCTCTCCTCAAGGCCCAAGCTTGCCTTATCGTCCTACAGGATAATTCATGCATCTGAATAAGGAACATTCGCAGCTCGGATTAGTTGCTAAATCAAAGAACGATTTCTTAAATTAAATATGAACATTTAAAACTTATAAGTTAAATAATCATTAAATAAACGTTTGTTTATTGCTACTTATAATAATTATAATGTAATCAAATGCTTTCATTGGTCTGTGCTCAATGGTTGTAGTTTGAAATGAATGTTAGGTTATGATTACATTGATTGATATATGTTTCAGCATGTTTATATGACAAGGTCATCACCATTTGCACTCACACGAGGACAAAGTAAAGTAAAGTTAAACGCGTGACACATAGATAGTCCTTTACCCCAGATCAGAGCATCCGATATCAAAGAAGGCGTGTTTCTGAGGTTGTCTTGTTAATATTCCTCAACTTGTCAACCTCTGGTTGGCTACACAAATCATAACATGAGAACATTAAAACCGGATCACTCTGGTGATTCATCAGTTCTTGAGAAAGCTTCAGACCGACCATCTGAAGCAAAACCTCTCTAACCCATCAAAGCTTTTAACATGTTGTCAAAATCTTTTTGCACCTGCAAAGCTGATACAGTACAGCAAACGGTTCCTGCAGAACAAGCTGATATTTTTTCGACTCCTTAAGAGTCCCAGACACGCGGTTCCATCCATCTGTCGTGACCCGAGACATCTCTGGACTGAAGAGTCGGTGCCACGGTATTCTACAGCCCTCTGTGCCAGAGGTCATCCGACCTCTCTGACCTTCGGATCCACGAAGCGGGTCTCCGAAAACGGGTGAAGTAGACACACAGATAGCGTCTGATGCCTTTTGATAATAATCAACTTCATAGCTTAACGCAAACCAAATTCTTTTACACCCAGAACTCAGCTCTCCTAGATACGGAAGTTCTGATAACATCATGTTCACACATAGGCACCATACACTACACCTACTCCATCTAGATTCATCCACTCACAGTAAATATTAGTTAACTTGTCATGTTTTAATTGTTTGTAAAATAAATTCTTACTTTTATAACCTTGACTCTTTCCTGAATCAAAACGAAGTGTTTACAATCCCTGAATAAAACAAAGAATCCTAGAATCTTCTGATTAAACACATTAAAGACCAAGCAGGTTTATATTCTATATTTATATAAAGTATCTCAGCTTATTGGTCATAAGTAGAGGTAATATATATTGAGCCCTTAAAGCACTCAATCTCTCAAACCCTACACAGTGATTGTTGAGTTAGAAACTGTTTCGTATTTGACAACACTCTGTAGCCCTCTACTGGCCAGATACTGCCCTTACCGGTTTTGTGGAGCGAGTAGGGTCTTTCTATGCCAGACCTTTAAATAAAAGTCCTTGTTGATCCAGATTGGTCAATTCTTGAATAAAATGTTACATGAGATCCCGCTTTATATTACAAGATCTCGCACAATCGGTTAATGCCTGGAACACAAGTTACCCTTAACCGTGACCAGTATCTCCGAAACCAACTGAATTAGAGCCACCATTGATTTTGTTTAGCTACAGCAGCCATTTTTAATCGGCTTAACTCCAAAAATAAAATAAGTTGCAGATTATTTTAGCTTAATTAATGTCAGATGTTTTGCTAGCAACACAGCACACATAGGTGGACACACACAAAGACAAAAGTAGAAACATTGTTGCATTCAACATGCATATTACTTATTTAACAAACCCCACAGCAAACCCTTCTCCACTCGGCGAGGTTGCTAAAACTGATCGGAAACTCGTGTTAATATTGTGTCATGCACATCCCAAGGTGCTTTGCTCATTTTGTCTGTAGGTGATGCCCTATTGAGGCCTCAGCTGGTCAAGATGATGCCCTTCATCCTCAATAGGTTGACCATTTCCCTCCAACCTTCCCTGGAGAAGTTCGAGAGCCGTCTGCTGCAGCTCATCAATGCCGACTGCCATAACACGGTAAGGCTTGGCTTCACCAACACACAATCTTGATGGTTTGTGCATGTGGAACAGTCGATGTCTCAGCATAAACTTGTTCCTACGTTTCTCTTCTATCTACGTAGGACATTATGCATACATGCAGCCATGATAACAATTTATCTCCCTTCAGGTAACTATGTTTATGTTTATGTTTATGTATTTAGCAGACGCTTTTGTCCAAAGCGACTTAGAAGTGAGGTAGCTATTTACCTCACATCTCCCAAACAAAGATGGACACAACGACCTTGTCAGATTATTTTCTTCCAGTTTGATAAATTCCTTAATCCCACTCTCCCAGTTTCTTAGAGGCCTTTGTGCACACCCCTTTTACAGCTGCCATCACAATTTTGGACGTATCATCTGCAAAGTAAATAGAGCTTATCTGTTTTCTTCCCTTTTCCTTGTCTGTGGAAACCTTGATGGTTAACCTTGTTTGACAGGTGAAACTTTGGACTTGCAAAGATATGTAAAGCAGCTTCTCAGCGCCCGAGCTTAAATGCGACGTGTCCTTGTTCAGGATTAGAATCGATATGACAGAGCTGTCCGTCATTGTTACTGTCTCACGGCTCTTCACCACTCCTGAGTCGAGTCCTGAAAGTCAAAGTCAGAGCAAAAAGGAAGGGCTTAAAGTTAAAGATAATATGCTCTAGAGCAGAGGCTCCCAACCTTTTTCACCAGGATCTCCTTTCCTGTTTCCAAAACAAGCCCCCGACTCCAACTCCTACCCCCACGCACACATTCAAAATAATTAGTCGCAAACTTTACGCAGACGTAAAGAGTTGGTTCGTTTGTACCAAGCTCACTGTTGATATAACTGTCTGTTTTTGTATTTTCATAAAACTGAACACTAAACACGAAAAACCTGCAAAGAACAACAATCTAATGAATAAAAGAGACAGTAGAGTAACATTCGAGGGGAATTTAAAGCACTTAAAATAAGTTCTTGCAGCCACCGAATAACTTTTTACTTTATTACTCACACATTAAACAAATGACTTAATTTTATTATATTACATGTTCAGACTCTTAGACAAAAGTGAGAGTAACACTTTATAAATTTAGTTATTTTTTTTAAATCTCCACAAGATTTTTATAGCTATACTATTTTAGAACGTTATTAAGAGGCATGAAAACATGTTTTAAGCTAATTTGTTTTCCAAATTTGCCATTGCAGCTTCACAAGTTTATTTAAGAAAATGCTGTTTTTTAAAAATACTTCTACCACTGCCAGTATCATTATTCAGTATCATTATTCAGGATGAAATTAAACTGAACTTTGTTTACATGTAGCCCCCAAAGCAATAAATCCTGGGGTATTTAAATAAAGCTAGAAACAGAACTGGACTTTACCAGTCTTTGGGTGACGCTGAAATGGAACGTTCCTTATGGGATTCAGTCCCAGATGCAGATGTTGAACTAGAACAATGCCGTTTTTGTCCGTGACTTGTCATTATTTCTTAAACTGCATATCAATTCAATTCAACCAGGCAGCCATAAACTTAAATGTTCAATTCAGTTTATTCATAAATCGCCAAATCACATTAAGAGTCGTCTCAAGGCACTTTACAAAATAAACTGTCCAACTGAACCTTCCTATCTGTGCACAGAGTTCAGTTCATTATGCTAATTAGTTCAAAGTTTCCTATGTGAGAAAACCCAGCAGATTGCATCAAGTTAATGACTAGTGTCAGTGACTTTACAGCTATCCTCATACTACGCAAGCATGAAGTGATACACACAGATGCGCGCTCGCGTACACACCCACACACACACACACAACTTTTATACCAGGTAGCGTTTAAATGGCTGCATATTTTAATATATTAATAGACACATCTTAAAAAAATAAGCTTTATTGTCTTTGAGTGAATCTGTAATAAATCCAACAGCTGAACTAGTAGTAGCACTTTCTATGTTGAAGACAGTAAAAAGTTAAAATGATGACTTGTTTAATGAGAACAGGCATCAGCTAGAGATATGTACTGTTTATTCTTGTTCTTGTTACCTTTTCTTTATCCTTTACTGAACTGATCAAGGGCCACTTCCCAAGTCGCTCTCACATGCTCATTAGGATCGCACAGTCCTTTCTTGGGAAGTCGGGTCTTCAGGGGCAAACAAGCCTGTTTAAATTTAGTTGTTTTTAAAAGAAGCATTAAAGAATATTTGCCTTTGCGAACTCTTTCATGCTGATTTTTTCCAGCACAGTGAATCCCAGATTTGCATGTTGGCCAAGTTGCAGCAATGAGTGCATTTTACTCACACTGGGGGACTTCCCAGTTTAGTTACTCCTCTGCCTCCTTTAGTGATAATGGTACCTGTAATAAATGTAGCATTTTTGTAGCTTTGGAGGCGAGGGTGTCGGAATTGGAGTCCCGGCTCCACGCTGTTGAAAAACCTGTAAACAGCCGTAGCTACTTAGCTAGCGCGGGGCAAACTAGCTCAGAACAACCCCGTAGCGGTCCTCCAGTAGAACCCGAGCAGCCGGGACCTCAGGCCGGCTGGGTGACGGTACCCAGGAAGCATAGAACCCAGCCCGTGGGCCACCACCAACCCGTCCACGTTTCTAATAGATTTTCCCCGCTCAGTGACGCACCCACTGACAAGCCAACTTAAAACCCCATTAATGTATATGCAAAAAATACAAAAAATAATAAGTCATGGTAAAATAGGCAGATTGCCATTAATTTTTTTGGGGCACATTCCCTCCCTTCCCAAGGAACTAGCCACTTAATGAGCCACCTTCTGGACAATGATCATTAAAAACATCAAAAGGACTGGCTCTGAGACGCTAAGGGCTTCTCCAGGTTTGTGCATGGAGCCTTAATCAGCGATATACAGCTTGGTCACTGATGCCTTTAAAGTCTACACAAACACTACTGCAGCTACTGATGCTCAAAATATACTATATCTCCTGTGTGTTCCTAGTTATAACACAAATCAACAAAACATTAAGGTGAGAAATCTGTCTTTTAAGGTTGTGACCTTGTATCTAATGATAAGCTGCTGATATTTAGGCAGTGAAGCCTATTGTTAAACCTTATGTTTGCTATCAAGTCTCTCCACTCTTACGTACTTAGATCACGACCTTCCCTCTGTGAGGTAAGTGACATGTTACCATGAATAATTTTCTCATTTTGGTATTCACAGTCCCCCCCCCCCCCTTTTTCATTATAACTACTGCAAAATGACGGCATTCTCACGTCTGGGTGAGGTGTTAAAACATGCAGGAGTCAGCTTGATTACAGCGTTAATTAAAGCGTGTCAGTGAGTGAGAGAGACACACAGTTAGAGAAGGAAAAAGGGTGTGTGTGTGTGTGTGTGTGATCTGTGTGTGAGACCTTTAAATGTGTGACTCCAGCTGGATTGTCATCAAGCTGTTGGTGAAGTGATGCTGACACCTCACCCATCCACTCAGTTTGAGGGGATCTGTGTGTGTGTGTGTGTGTGTGTGTGTGTGTGTGTGTGTGTTTGTGGGTGATACCAACATATGTGCGTAACTGGTATGAGGTAAATGTTGAGTGGTTAAAAAACAAAAGTAAAATGACGATGGAAAGGAGCAGAAGACTGTACAGTGAAGCAGGAGATGAATCCTTTCTGTCGGCGGCTGTCGCTCTGACATGGAGCCTCCACATAATCCTCCCCATAAGCATTGCTATATTTAGTCCAACAAACCATTCCAGTGTGGCTTCTCTTTACGGTCCACTTATCTGTATATTATACACTTAGTACCCCAGTTAATGTGCTTGCCATGTGAAGTACTCGAGCTACTTTGAACTGCTTTTGAGAGCACTTTAATGAGCACTAGACTGATCTGAACTCTGGTCTTGAACATCTCCAAACATCCTCAAAAAAATAAAATACACACCAAAGCTATTCATCTTGAGGGTAGCTTGAAAATGTCTGCCCTCCTGTTCTAGTCCGAGTGAAACCAGAGGCTAGAACCTTAAATGACTTGTAGCACCCGCTAACCTACAGCCTCAATAAAATCTATTACTGTTGATAAAAGGGCATGGGATCTTGTCAGAACTTTTGTAACATCTTAGCTTTTGATCAAAAGACTGGAGAGAATAGAAGTGGATGAAGAGGAGGAGAGTAGCATGGGAGGACCAATGCCACGCTGCAGGCAGAACAAAATGCCTTAGGCTGATTTAATGAATGGAGAAAGACTGTGGCTACAAAGCTCCAGGAAGTTTTTACATGTACTGAAAGAACAAAACTCACTCAAAGTAGGACTGCCCTTGTGGACGCGGCATTGTAAAGAAGACAAAGGAGGCGTCTCGTGCACGGTTCTCAAAGGACACCCAGTTTGGCTACAGGCTGGTCACCACTGCAACCACTAGAGTGGCGAAGAAGGAGGTTTAATGTATTTGATCACATCAAATATTCATGAAGTTCAGGCCTTTGTAATGATTGACGACTCAATCAGGTGAAATAGACTACGAAGGATTATATCCCCTGTTAGTCAGACAAGACAGAAAATGCACTGCACACGAATGAGCAAAAATAGACAGATGAACTTTTTAACTCTATAATGGAGTAAAATGTATTGTTTGAAGTCCCTGAACCCTTTTTCACTGAGCCGGTTGTGTGTGTGGAAACTTTAGTGGGTAATGAGCTGCTTACGATTGTAGTTTATGCAGATTTTCAATCTATTAAATGAAAATGGCATTGAATGTCACAACATTTTATTTATATGAACCAGTTAGAGCTATAAAAGGTAAATACAACAACATATTCTTCCTGAGACAATATTATTTAGACATTAGGCTGGTTATTGGCACCAAAACACAAACATATTAGTGGAGTGAAAATTCTGCTGGTTGTTACAGTGAAGTAAGACATTGTTGTCTTCATGCAGGAAATACCACAATAAAAGTATTAAATACGTTGTTAAATTAAATGTCTTTTCACTTACATACAGTAAAACATTTATATTACTTTAATAATGCAGCTGCTGGCATTCCAGTCACATTAAATTGTGTTGATAATTAGTGAATTGTAGCCTTACTCCTCAGTTTCGTCAACAATAGGGCTTTTTTCCCTTTGAAGGACATTTGTCTGCCACTAGAAGTCAGAACATTACCTTAACCTGCACTGACAAAAATAAATAAATAAATAAATAAAAATCAGGAAAATGTAATTATAATAGATAACCTCTGTTTATTTTAACATTTTCAAACTCTGGTTAATGAAGGTCTCAGACTAATTGTAACTTGAGAAAGTTAAAGGAGAACTTGATATCTGTTTTACCTGTCAGGCTAAGCTGACCGTATGGGTTATGGTAAGAGAATAAACTCCAGTCAGGCCCTTGAAATAATAAATGCTGTCAAATTAAAGGTGAATATCACAGAGAAGCCACATAATACTTGTTTCTTTTTGAAATCTGATCATTTACTCTGAATTTCACCTGCATGCTGAACTTGAAAATAGTCTTCGACCCCTGTCCCCTGCATTAAACACAAAAAGAAGATAAATGCAGAAATGCTCAGGTCAGAAAACGACTGACAGATCTATGTCACACTGTAAATTATGCAGAAAGCTGGTGAAATTTAGCAGCCAAAAGAGCATCAGCTAGTAGAAACTAACATTAGCATTAGCAACTCCACAAAATGGCAGAAAATGTTCTGGCTTGTTATTTGTTAGGATAAACATCAATGTTGTAATTTTTACCCAAGAAAAGTTTTGTTGCTGTTAACCAATCAGAGGCGAGGTTTTTGCATATCATGAGCAAGACTCAGAACCCTGCCGTTTTCCACCCCCCGCTCCTCCAACTAACTTCTATTCCCTGAAAGTTTTTTGAAACACAAGTATCTTGTAGAAGTGGGACTGAGCGATATGAGTTTCTTTCTGTGCAGAACCAAATGTTCTACAACATGACAGGCTTATGTTAGAGTGGGTTTGTCTGAGCAGCAGAGCCATGTGTCGGTCAGGAACAAACCGTCTGATACGGGAAGGGAAACAGAAGGGCAGCAGCATGAGTCTGTTTGACTTCATATTTTTTGGTTGTGAATTATGAGCTTGAATCGGCATCAGGGCAACAATGATTTATTGGTTGAAGCTCCATGCCAGTTAAAATTTGTTAAGGCATGGGGGAGTGGGAGGATGAGAGCCGCATGTTAATGATGCTGCCACTGTTTCTTGCCATGGATGACTCACCCTCAATATGGGGGAGCTAATATCCACTCTGTGAGTTGCAACTCTCACACACTCACTGTCATGGTGACGGTAATGAGACTGGTGCTGGAAAACAAAAAAAAAAAAATCATCATTATAAATAACTTAAAGGTGTGTAACGGAGGAGCGTAAAAATCAGATTTATTAAACACACACAGAAGTGTTTGTGCTGGCCCAACACAACAGATTCATCGTGTGGTAGAGACTTTTTCCAGCCAGCTAGCATCTCAACTTGATAAGGGGTGTAGGATTACAAAAAAACAAAATAAAATAATAAATATTTCTCTTTGTTTTGTGATTTTCAAAGGAGAAATAGAAACGTGCCAGTGTTCTATAACTCACTTCGTAGTTGGCTTAAGCAAAACTCATGCGAGAAATAATTTCACCGGCTTTTTCCTCACTTTTTCCTTTCTTTCTTTCCCTCTCTTCCTCTCACACCCCCTTGAGAGGACAGTTGCCATCTGTACAGTTATTACTACCTTTAACCTCAGCCTACACATTCATTTCATAAAGTACTGACATGCAAATTTACTGAAAAGGAGCAGACAGCTTTCAGGGTAAAAAGGATCACCTTAGCAAGAGCCTGTTCTGGATTCAACACAATTAAAACTCGTAGTTACTTTTTTATTAATTCTAGTTTTGCTGAAGTTGCCATTTTGTAGGCTGGCATCAGAGAGGCAGATAAACATATTTAACATACTTCAAGATGCTTTTGTGCTTGCTTTTTTTCTGCTCACATTAGTCAGCAACTGACTAATGCTTTATGTTAGGGGCTCAATGCGGACCAATCACAGCACCATTTAAATTTTATTGGCGTGCAGTCAAAGTTTGAGGCCTGGCCCCGCCCCTTCAACATGCCTTATGAGCAAACTCACCAAAACTCACCAAACGTCATATCCATCCAACACAGTCTCTAGGAGGAGTTTGATCAAATGCAGAGGATTTAAAAGGCCAGAAATGGGTCCCAATTGCAAGTTCATTCCAAAATGGCCGACTTCCTGTTTGATGTTGACTTAAGCCGGGCATACACTGTGCGACTTTTTCACTTTCTTGAGCCGATTTTCCAGTCGTGAGAGAATCCACGACATCGGGGCGAGTTTTGCGCTGAGCGTCGTGTAGTGTACAGGGGGTTACGAGAGGCGATTAACACCACGTGACCAGCTGCCGATCAGCAGTCGTGAGGTCGCACGGACTTCTGGCGTGTTTGATATTTCGCTCGTCCCTCGTGAGGGTATCGCACTGTTGAGCAGCTGCAACCCGAAAAGTATCAGAACCGCTCACGGCGCATGCGCAATCCTGCATCAACGCTGCTCCCCGCTATTTCCCTAATAACACACGCTGTTCGTTTTTGTTTCTACACGTTTTTTTACTCACAAAGATTGTCAAGAAAGCGTGTTTGTCGTGTTCATGTCAAATTAAACTGATCACAAAACACAGATTTACTTTCTTTATTTCGTTCATCCAACCCCCATAAATCCCTGTGTGTCCTCCTGCAGCACTCCTGAAGGACAACAGGCAAAACAAGACAAAAAAGTCTGACGTGTTGAGTAAAAACTGCTATTTTTAGCATATTTTTAGGGCCGACGTGTTGCTACCAGACGTACAGCGTGAGCAGTCAGGTCGCATCCGAGAACTGGGTCGTGCAGTGTGAGCGCCTGGCTCGTGAGATCTACCCTGCGAGGAAGTCGTACAGTTTGAGCTGAAGCTGAGTGCTACGAGTGAAAAAGTCGCACAGTGTACGCCCGGCTTTAGGTGCAAGAGAATCTTGTGTGAGTCTCGGTGAGTTGTACAAATGTAGTCAATTTCACAACTCTTAAGTAAGGTCAAAGCGTAGACTTTTTAGAAAATTTCTTGGGGGCGCTGTTCTGCTGTTTCTTTTGTGATTTTTGCAAGACACTTAAAGCACTCACATTTCACACATGTCTGACAAGTGTGCAAAATTTGGTGAGTTTTTGAGCATGCTAATGCTAAGATGCCTTTGCTACGCATATTTATTTGGTGGAGTTGCATACACATCACTCAGCTACTGACATGTTTTTAATTACTGTTACTTTTTAAAGCTAAATTTTGCCTAAAATGTTAATGAAACATTTGGCACTTTCACCCAATTAAGCAACGGTTCACACTAGGCTTATCTTACTACTTGCCACAAGCTACATCATGGTATTCTGACAGATTTCTAAAAATAATTTTTTCCTTAAAAAAAGGACAGAAAAACTGTCAAAGTTTTGACAAAGCAAAGCAAGAAGTAGCTCTAGACTGAGTGTTGAACACTGTCCAAACACAGGTGTGGATTAAAGGCATGGACAATTAAGATAATGAAGTCCATTCAGCACCCAGAGACTCTCACAGTGCCTCTGGCATCCTGTAGAAGCACGGGGTCAAGCTGCTCACAGGATTAGAGTCCTTTTTCTGAATTGATGCTTTTTTTGTAGAATTCCCCTGAACAGGAGAAGTTTAGAAATTGCCATCAGAATTCAAATGTAAAAAAGATAGACGGTCACATTAGACTGTTTCTTTAGGTGGTTTTGATTGATCCATTAAATATTTAATGTGTACATCTTGAAAGAGCTAATAAATGGTGTTTTTAGTCCCTCTCAACTAAGCTACTGATTTTATTATCCAAAACATTCTCTGTCCTGAGCTTTCTTTATTCTCATATCCATTAAAGAGAGCACGTTCTTCCATTTTGTCCTGTTATTTCAAAGAAAAACGTGTTATTACAATTCTCAGAAAATCTGCAGTAATTTGTCTCTAAATTGTGTATAAGACAGCTTTTTCCTGCTTCCAGTTTCAACTGCTACCATTTCTGAATTCACTGAAATTGCTTTTTCGTTTTTAGCAGTTCAATTATGTTCAGATGACAAGGTCCCTTACTAAATTAGTTTTGCTTACTAATATTTCATCCTCACTCCTCTGTCTCCCACCGGTCTCGCCTCACATTTGAGTCGGTAAATCCAATCTCAGATAATCTTTCTGGTTAACATGCTATAATGGTTTTATCATTTAATACCAAAGTCCAATCTTACATTTGATACATTTTTATTTTATTTAAAACTTGGACTAGAAGTATGCTGGATAGAGACAAACCATTAATCATTATGTGTTACTGTCAGTATAATCACACAGTCTTCTTAAGGGGTGGCCCTCACTTTTATCAAGTCTTTCAGTGCTGCTACCTTTATTTTTCAGTTAATCACTTAGTTCTCCACACAGATTCAATATTTTGCTGAATTGTATTCCCTAATCATAAAATCATTCAAACGTACATTCACACATTGATGGTGATAGGCTACAGCGTAGCCACAGAAGGTTACAGTCAGCGGCACCAGTCCCTCTGACCGCCACTAGCAAGAAAGACGTCTGAACCATCTGAGACGGATAATTTACTGTACTGCACTGTTAAAAATGGAAAATAAATCTTGTTTAAACACTGAAACAGATTTCAATCTCAGCCAGCTGGTGGTCTTGTCAGTTTTTTCCTCTTTCAGAATGGTCAGACAGGAATGTTTACAATCGCCCATGAGGTTGCTGAGTCTGCGCCTATCTAACACATTTGGCATTTGTAATTCTACACCTAACCAGTACAAAGCTCCAGAGCTGATGATCTTTATACAATAGACTGAATAAAAAACTGCATCCACTACAAAGAGTTGCTTTTAACATCACCATAAAACATCACTAAATAGTGGACTACAAATGAATAAATGATAAAATGGTAAATGGCCTGTATTTGATATAGCGCCTTCTAGAGTCCTGGAACCCCCCAAGGTGCTTTACAACACAACCAGCCATTCACCCATTTACACACCACATTCACACACTGGTGGGGATGAGCTACAATGTAGCCACAGCTGCCCTGGGGCGCACTGACAGAGGCGAGGCTGCCGAGCACTGGCGCCACCGGTCCCTCCGACCACCACCAGCAGGCAACGTGGGTTAAGTGTCTTGCCCAAGGACACGATAGCGACAGACTGAGCGGGGCTCGAACCTGCAACCTTCCGATTACGGGGCGAGCACTTAACTCCTGTGCCACCGTCGCCCACGTAGACAGTTTGAACACAGCTTTACCCTTGATGACTGAAAGTGCACATTTGCCACAGCACCTGTGTCAGATTCGACAAAGAAGCCCCTTCATGGCAAAAAATCAAAAGCGGTTTAAATAAAAGGTGTGAGACAACAAGGTTTAATATGTTCGAAAAAGGAAAAGACACGCCCATGATGCTCCGGTGTGCTCATCACTCAGAGAAGTCCCTCTTCTGTGACTACGGAAATTGAGTATAATTTAACTTTGGGGCCATTTCATTGTTCCCCTTAAGCTTCTTAGCTCTAAAATATTCATATTTCAGGCGAGAGAGGAAGAAATCTGTGACGGCGGCAGACAGCAGCAAGGGGGTGAAGAAAGAGGATAGCGTGCAAGATAGGTAGTGAAAGAGAGAAACTGACAGAGTGAGAAGAAAGAGCAATGAAATAAATGAAAGAGAAACTTAAAGGAGAGGAGGGATAGAGGGACCAGAAAGCAGCACTTTGACTGAAGCTGTCTTATAAACAACTTTTTCCCTGTCTTTCTTTTATTTTCCTTCTGACACACTTCATGGCAGAGCCATCCAACAAAACATGAAGCCATTTTGCTGTCATCCTTCACAGACTACAGTGGAGGAAAATGGGAGAACAGACAGACTGTGAAAATGTGCACAATCATTATGATCTGGATGTCAGTGAAAGCAATTATTTACTTATATCCTGTCACTCTTGTGCCGATGGCTGCTACTCTGTCATTGTGAGGCAAAAGATAACAAAGTGTTTTACTTAGACAAATGCACAAAGCTAAGTTATACCAGCAGCATGATGCAAGAACAAACTTATCTAACTTAACAGCTTCACTGTGATAGGATGATGCTGTGTCCATGTTCTGTAATTTCACTTATGTGGTATATACTGAGCACAGACAGAGGATAGTTACCATGGTGAATCTGCAAAACAGGCTAGCTTAAAAATTTTTTTTCATGCCTCTTAACAATGGTCTAACATAATATAGCCATAAATATTATGTGGAGAAAAAATAAATAACGAAGTAGTTCTCCTGCATTTATTTAAATCAGTACCAGCTAATAACATGGTTCGATCCGAAATCAACAATTGGACCATCTGGTTGCTGGTTTCACTGAACCACTGCACCACTCATTCACCTTTCATTACGTGCTCACGCATTTTGCAACGGAACACCACTGGTGTGAGACGTTTGCTGCCCAATAATGTCAGAGGAGAAACAGCCGGTTCTTACCACTTCACCTGTAGGACTAACTACTAGAGTCCCCAAAAGAGAAACACCATTTAAAGTGACGTAGTAAGTAAGTCCGTACATTTTATTCATATACTGTAGCACTTATCCCAGACATAGAATCACAAAGTGCTTCACATTGAAGTCACGTATAACAAGATGTTTGGAAGTAGAAAACTGTGACTGGTGTCTACCACTATCTTGTTTACTGTGGCAATATGGGTTCAGGTATCAGCGAAGGTGGCCCAGGGATGATAGCCGATGGGAGCCAAACAGAGCTTGTGGAGATGTTTTAGGTCTCTACAGGTCCTCCTTGTAAACAAAGATACCTCAGCTGACAATGTAAGCCCTAGGGTCCTCCAGGTGGGGGACCCTGTGACATTAGTTCCTTAACAGGCCCAAAACAACCCTCACACTAAAGAAGAAAAAGTAATAATTCCCATCAAATTAATCAGCAAACCCAGCACTACAAGGCTATCTAAACAATTTTACCATTAAATACAATTTTTACCATTTTTTGAGGAATAGGCTTAAAAATAGGCGGCTTAATTAAGTGAATATTAGTGAGGTAATGAGTGACATTGATCCACTAAATGACGGGCACACCTCACTGGAGCAGATCAGAACTCACTAAGAGGATTATTCATCTTTTATGGTGTGGGGAACCTTTGGGACACCCCAGGTGAATCTGGAGGGTGTTCCTGGGGAAAGGATGTCTGGGTTTTTCACCTGGACCAGTTACCTTCATAGTCACAACTGTGGAAAAGTGATGGATGGACGAATGGATGGATGTAATATTGTGTATTTATATCTCTTAAGTGACTCCTTATTTCTCTAAGTGTTACCCCAAAGAAGCCAGACTTTCAGAGCCTCTTAAATTTCCCAGTTTTTCCCAACAGCCATCTTGTTTTTGTTTATTGTCTCCTGAGCAGTTTCAGGAGGTAGTGCAGGTTGTCCAGTAATCAGAAGGCAGAAAGGGGCGAACTCTGGGAACCGGTGATGGTTGCACCCCTTGTGCAGCAGTACCGGGACCAGAGTGAATAGGGTGTGTATGAGGAGAGTGAGTGGGTGTCTAGCGTTCATTTTTGTAAGTCTTAAGGGCTCTGCACACGGGCCCGGACAAACGACCGCGATCAGCGAAATTTGTTGCTGTCGCTTTTATTACCCGACACACAGGAGGCGACCCGCGGCAGCGGCCAGTGGCAAAGCCGTCTACGCGTTCTGTTCCATGGCGAAATCGAAACTTCCGTTGTTTTGTTTGGCTGTGTCAGGTTGGAGGTAATTAAGGTTATTTAAGCGGTTCAGAGTTAAAAAAAGTGGTAGATATGATGTTTCACAAGGTGCTGCTAGAGTTATGTGAAATCTTACTTCTGATTTTACTGTATAAAACATAATAATAATAATCAACTTCTCCTTCATGTTTCCTCGGAGATGTGCGGAGCATCCTGTCCGCTCATTGGTCAGTGAACGAAACCTCCGTTGATTGGTCCTCGTCCGAGCGACAGCGATGAAAAGTTGAAAATATTTCAACTTTCTGGGATCGCGTTGCTGGGTTGTCTGTGCACGACACGTGCACGAGCACAACATTTCATGTGCACGTTTTTCGCGTTTCGCTTGGTAGTAGGGAGACCCGCGATTATCGCTTTGTCGCGCATGTCTCATTGAAAATGAATGGAGGAGAGGCGATGTTGCTTCCTGTGTGCAGAGCCCCTTAGGTTGTATGTGTATTTGTGAGCATGAGGGAGGGAGTGTGTGACTGTGTCTGTGTATGGCTGTATATACCAGGTGGGGTCTTGGACTCTTCCCCTCTCCTGGGACTTCTTGTGCTGCTAAATCGGAAGGTTGCAGGTTCGATCCTGGCTCCCACCAAATAATGCTGCTGTTGTGTCCTGCCTTGCCTGCTGGTGGTGGTCAGAGGGACCGGTGGCATCAGTATTCGGCAGGCCTCGCCTCTGTCAGTGCGCCCCAAGGCAGCTAAGGCTACATCGTAGCTCATCCCCACCCCATCAATACAGGCCATTTACCATTCTCTTCCTAATTTAACATGCAGTCCTTGTACCTGGCAATTTACAGAGAAATGGGATTTTTGTTGAACCCACTTAACACAGATTTTAGAAACACGTAAGCATAAAATAAAATAAAGCAGTGGTGTGTCAATGCATACCAGAAAACATAGGAAAAAACTGTACTGACTTAATTTGATTGTAATGTGAAATTCAAACCATTTTTGTGTGTTATTTTGAAAAAAAAAAACACTGTAGAGACACGACAACTACAGGTAATGCGACTTCCTCTGTTTAGACATTTCATAAATCACTACCTTAGCATGTGCTGTTCAACTGGAGCAGCCATGTAACATTCCCTAAAGGCAAATAAGAGCCAGTATATCTCAAAACACACAACACAGACCATTGAGACTGTATTCAATTGTATTTGATTGGAGCCAACGTGAATTTCTCCTTTTGTAAGGAGAGCACACTGGAATTTAAAGTATAGGCTTCACTGGAGATCTTTTTCTCCCAGCAACAAAGAAAAGGAAGGAATTGTTTCTACAAAAATCATATTCTTCCATCGCCAAAAGTAAATTGCAAAACATTTGTTAGCTGTGGTTTGTGAAAATGTATACAATAAATTAATAAAAAATGACAGTAAAAAAACGAGGGCACGCTGTAAAAAGGCAGAGGGAAGAATGGTGTGTAGATGTAACAGGAGAACAACAGCAAGCAGTGTTGAATGTGGGTTGTTTGGTATCTAGGCAAGCTGAGGCTGCTGCTCCTGCTGTTGCTGCTTAAGGACATAAAAAATGCTGTCTGAATTGATATGCTAATTTGATTGAGAAGGTGTGGGTGGATATGGAGAAGGTGTTAAGCTGCAAGGTGGGACAGAGAGCGAGAGCAACAATGGAAAGAGAGGGTGAGTGGGAGTAGGAGATGTTATGAAGAGAAACACGATTGAAATGAAACAAATGGGAAGGAGTGGGATGAGAGGGGAGCTTAGTATGGCTTTGCACTTTAGGGTTAGGGAGTTTTTCTTTTACAGTCAGACAGTGAACAGCTGTCAGTCAGCATGTAGATACATGATAAACATTTTTGCACCGCCCGTTTTGAGCGTAACAATGTAATTGTTAGCTAAGTAGACTTTTTCAGCAGAAACTCCTTTTGGTGCAGACAGGTACAGCCAGCTTCTCACTGTGGCTGTTAGTGAAGATGAGTGAACTGCATTCCTGAGGGAGTTTCCAAAATGTCTTTAAAAATTGCAAGGGTTGCTAATTTATTCATGTGACTAACAGGGCTTTGCTCGTGTGTTGCAGAGATTTCAAACATGTTCTATAAATATGAGCAACAATTTTCATCTATTTAGGGAGGGGTCATTGGTCCAATGAGAATTGATTAAGATACTTTAAAACTAAGATGTGACATAAAAGTTGCAGTCTCAGTTTGTTTGCAACTACATGACGTGTGGGGTTGTATGTGCCAATTCAGTGTGATTCCTTTTGAAATTTTGTGTTTTTTCTTGCACTTTAATATCTGAAACAATCCCTGTCCAACAAGAGGTTGGCTTAAAGGAGCAATATGTAAGAATCCTACAGTGAAATAATCACAAAACAGCCTAACGTCTCAATCATGTTGGAAGGATGGTTACATTGAAACAAATTTCATTCTCAGCTGGCTGGGGGTTGTTACTTTTTCTCCTTTAAATAAATAATAAAGAGGGACATAGTCTTTGCTTACAGTCAGTGAGCATGTGAGGTGGACAAGTCTGTGCAGAGCTAATACTGCAGCGCTGGAATTCGATACCAGCAGGTAAAAAGCACCAGAGTTGTTTAAAGAATCAAAGCCAATAAACATGAGCAACCCAGAAGTTATTTCTTGTACCCCAAGAAGTTTGATCTAAACTTATTTTTGTATTTTAATTGTGCTGTAATGTTTGTGCTAATCTCGCTAATGGAAAGCACTTTGAATTGCTTCCATGTATGAAATGTGCTATACGAATAAAGCTGCCTTGCCTTGTCTAAGAAGCCACAGCGTCATTTTGTTTTACTCTAATATCGAGTGAAGCAAGCTAGAGGCTAACGTTAAGCTAACAATGCTAACAGTGAATGAGAAGAAAATTGTCAGCTCTACAAATATCTCAAGCTACTTTTTCAATTACCACCAACTCGGTATCTCAGTGAATGAATAACGAGTCAATCATGGCAAACGACCACACTTCCTCAAATGCAGGAGACACATTACTGTAATAAGTGTAGTAAATGCTCCCTACCATAAAACACCCAAGAGTGCTAGCACCAGACATGTCTATGCATTTACCTACTTAACTGAATATGACTTGTCTTCACTTGCCATCTAGAATCTTCTGGATCTGATCCATAACTGGCAACAGCCATGAAACCCATGGAACGGGAATGAGAAAGTCATTTTTTGCTTAGAAAAATGGCCTGCAGTAACCACATTTGACCACAGGGTGTCATTAGATATTGCACCTTTAAAGTACCAGCCAAGTCATTTACAATAAACACATCATACAGCTCTTTCAAAGTGTAGCATGAAGTACACTATGAGTATTAAACCTCCACCAGAGAGTCTAGAAATACCTGAAGGTTGGATGATTTGGACAAGCTTTATACATTTAATTGGTTAATTTGATATAATAATGTTCAGGAGAGAAATAAGTCAAAACATAATGGGAACGCTGCAACTCTTGGTATAATAACCCACGCCTTATTTCTCACTCATTCGCAGAAACAACCAGCACTTGAGGATTTCCAAAGAACAGTCATCATCCAGGAGAGGAGGCTCCATGTCGGTGTGCACAATGGCTGGTGTTTCCTTGATAAACCCCAAGTGGTGGTGCTGGAGTCCCTTGCTTCAGGGGTCAGAGCACGAGCAGACAGCACTTCTAAAAGCAGCACCCTGGTCACGGACAGGTGAGCAGGACGAACACATGTATGCATCTACGGTATAGCCGTAGCTGTGAGCTGCAGGGGAGCATAATTCTGATGTCAGAGAAAATCTGCAGATGTGCAAAAAGACTTTCTGTAGTGCTTATTTTTGTGGTATTTCATCAGCCTCTCCAGGCACTGTTCCTTTTTCCTGATAGCAAGTGATTGAATGTAAAGTCAGCGGAAAGAATATTTTTTTGAAAAAGCTTGGTTTGCATTAATGCCATTTTATCTATAATATTAAAGATGTCTGGATGAAGTACATTTTGTCCTCGTCTCCATAAACGTTCTCACTTCAGTAGATCTGCAGCATCTTGTTAAACATTTTTGTTCGACAAGTTGTTTTTACTTCCTGTTGGGGATAGTTCATAGAAGAGTCCATTTTCCTGTGAGATAGTGCTCTTTTCATAATGCATCTATTATTTTGTCTGACAGCAAATAGACTTAGACAAAAGTGGCCATTTCCCATTAATGCTGTAAATCTCATACATCAAACCTCTTCATTCAACGTGTTCAGTTGGGAGCACATGGGACACTAAGATTTCTAACATAATGTTGAGCTTGATCTTTCAAACCTATTTTGGTTAGAATGACACTTTTTATTATTTATTTTTTACACGTGCAAATAGCTTTCTTTTTGGTGAGTCCATGTTTTTGTTAGCCCTTGTTAATCAGCTAAAAATAGCTTGTGCAAATGGATCTGACAATACACTTTAGCCATTATCTCACTGGTCCTGTCAGACATACTGTTTCTTGTGTAAGGGCCATTCACAAATCTATCTATCTTGTACATACACAAACACTCTGAAAATGACGTAAATGTCCTTTAAAGGGACATTTGGCAGTTTTGGCTAGCTTTAACACCATCTAATGTCTGTTTTAAATCACTGTCAGTCATGTTTTCCCCCTCCCTCCTAGGTGTTCCCCCATGTTTCAAAGTAGCTGACCACATATTAAAGTCATTCTTACAAGCGTAATACCATAATCGCAAGGTCCACATCCACTTAGAATACTTGGGGCGACGGTGGCACAGGAGTTAAGTGCTCGCCCCGTAATCGGAAGGTTGCAGGTTCGAGTCCCGCTCAGTCTGTCGCTGTCGTTGTGTCCTTGGGCAAGACACTTAACCCATGTTGCCTGCTGGTGGTGGTCGGAGGGACCGGTGGCGCCAGTGCTCGGCAGCCTCGCCTCTGTCAGTGCACCCCAGGGCAGCTGTGGTTACATTGTAGCTCATCCCCACCAGTGTGTGAATGTGTGTGTGAATGGGTGAATGACTGATTGTGTTGTAAAGCGCCTTGGGGGGTTCCAGGACTCTAGAAGGCGCTATATCAAATACAGGCCATTTACCATTTACTTCTTTGTCTCTTAGCTCTCATCATTCAGAAAACGCTTTCCCGATGTTGATTCTTGTTTGACCCATCAGTCGATGTTCCCTTTCTCTGTTTGGTTGCATTGGATAAAGGTTTTCTATGTTTTTCAGAAGCTCTGCCATGATGAACATGAAACAATAAACTCTTAACCATCTCTAGCTTGTCTGTTCTGTGGTGGAAACTTGGATTGCCACGAAGCGTTAGGGCTTCTCGAGAGATACATGACTTTGAGAGACTTCAGGTTACCGGTCCAGTTCAAGTTGCAAATGCGGCACAAGGAGTGGAGAGGGCTGAGACGCTGTTCGTTGATCCTACTGGCATAAGAAAAGGATTAAAAATAGGCCAAAGTTAATTATTGTACCCTACTGTTCTTCTCAAAACCCTAGTGGGTTGTGACAGATGGCTGCTCGTACTGAGTTAGGCTCTGTTGGAGGTTACTTCTTGTTAAAGGGGAGTTTTCCTCTCCACCGTCGCTACATGCTTGTTTAGAATGGGGATTGATGTAAAGTCAGTGGCTAGATGCAATCTGCTGGGGTTTCTTGCATAGAACATGTTTTACTAATTGGTTCAATGAACAGAACTCACTGATAAGTAGTTTCAGTTGGAAGGTTTACTTTGTGAAGTGCCTTGAGACGACTCTTGGTGTGATTTGGCGTTATAGAAGTAAACTGAATTTACCTGGATTAAGGCTTTGGATTTCTCGGGCCGCAGCTGTACAACTGAAGAGATGTAACTGCACCTGCGGTTTCCCTTGAGTTTTACTGAGAGCACCAGTGAGTGACCTAGTCAAAGTGGCTATGGCCTATGTAAGGCCTTCGGTCTGCCCTGGAAATGGAGCAAGAGAGAAACATCTCACCTCTGTCCCATCATGCATAATGCAATCTTTACTATAGCTAAAATTCCGACAATGAAATTATCCAAAGTGGCCCACATATTCACTTCCTCTGATTTATGAATTACCCAGTACTGACTGGGGGAGAAAAAAAAGGGAAAGCCGCATGCTTTGAGATAATTTGTCTGGTACAGCTTACAGTTCGCTGAGTACTCTAGCTGTCACCGAGATTCCTCTGTAGCCACCGTTGTGACAGAGCAAACCTCTGACCGCCTCTCGTAAACAGCAGCCAGCAGTTCCTGTTAATGAGTTGTGTGGGTGTACGGGGGAGCCTTTAAGGAGAATATCACTATCAGAGACATTGTGCAGGTGGATTGTGTCTTTCCCTTTGGTATTTTCTCAGCGTGGGTGATGCTAACGCATTCACCTCTCCTCAAATATATTCCCCACAGAGCCACTATACGAGATTACAGCAATACTTGTCATACAAGCTCTGTTTCGGGCCACATTGGCTGCTGTTACAAATATATATTGTTGAGACGTGGAAGGTGAAAAGGGTATATTTCCAATTTTTCTTTCGTAATGTCCTGATTTTGATCCCCTTCTGTGCTCTAAGTTTGTCCTTTCGTAATGAAATCCACTGTGAGTGGCATTAAGAAATATGCTTGTGCTGACAGAGCTGTCTCCAAAAAAACCCTAATTGGTTGAAAATATAATACTGTTCGCCCACATGCTGTCACTGGACAACGATAACAGAAACCACATGCGAAGGGTGTGTTTCCTGACATTTTCCACACATCTCTGTCAGCGTGAGTGCTCTTCTTCAAGCCGTGCCCCATCACGGTAATTGGGTGGTATATTTTATGCAGGGGTTTTAAATACAAATACACAGTATTGTGTGGTATGAATCAAGTAAATCCATCAAAAGGTAAACAACAGTAGAAAACACCCCCCCATGAAATTCACACATCCCAAATCAAAATGTTGTGCTTGCTGCTTCTCATCAGAGCTTCGGGAAGGGATGATTATGTGGATGAGAATATGGGTTTCTTTCTACCACATAAAAGCACGATAGACAACAAACACATGGGCAACAATCTGTGCCTGATTACTGTGGTATATGACTGTGATCACCATCATCATCATCATCATCATCGTGACAAATGTTTCCTTCTTCCTTTTGAGGTGGAAAGTGTTGTTTTAAACACGGTTTGGTTTGAAAACACCAGTGTAGGCAGTAATTATGGCACTTGACTTTTGCCAGTGCTGTCGGTGATATCCGACAGTCTGCCTCGCTTGTGTGATGCTTTAGAGAAAAGATGGAAATTGTGACTCTGGAGAGTTTGTGAGGCGAAGAAAGAAAAGGCGCTCGGCTCCACCTCGAGACACGCTGGCGCTCCACAGTGTGCTCTCGCCTATGGTGTATGCAAACGGCGAATGATGAATACCAGTAGAGCCATTCCATTCCTCACACAGAACGACTGAGCCTGCCAGGAAATCGTCAAACTCATTGATTTTGTTCCTCCTTTTATTAGAAAACACAGATTAAGCAATAGTGGAACTTTTCACGTTCCCAAAAGGAGTGCTGACCTCACATTTGTCACACCTTTGTCTCTCTGCTTTCTCTTTAGAGTGGCAGCATCATCCCCTCCTCAGACGCTGGGCCTTCGCAGCAGCTTGGAACTCAGATTGGCCAATAATCAGGCTTTGGCAATCGTCTTTCAGCTGGAGTACGTCTTCTCTGCTCCAATAGGCCGAGAGACTATGGTAAGAGGCACACATCCATTATGCAGCGAGTTAATCCTAAACCCAGATCCTGGCCTGGAATCAGACTATTGATAAACTCAAGACCAGCCATAAGTGTCTTCTCTGTGAAATGGAGAAGTCTGTCGAGCATTCAAAATCATCACCAGCACTGGAAAACTCTGAACACCAGTTTGAACGTTTATTGTCTCTACGAGAAGAAGACCAAATTCATTTAGCAGTTTTGGGGACAACATTTTTCAGAACCCAGATTTAATCAGTTTTACCACATGACTCATATTGGCTGCATCACTGCTAGTAACATGAGATTCTCATAAACATACAGGTTGGATAAATGATCAGCTCCATATCTGGCTCTCTAATCTGAGGTTATTTTCACTTCTTGATTTTGTTTGTCTGAATTTAATCAGATTTATAACAAGCACCTGTCAAGGATGGCGGGACGTACCCACGGATTATATTTTCAGCACTTAACAACCCATCCATCCATTGTCTGAACCCGCCTTGTCCACGTAGGGTGGGTGGGTGGGGGGGTGGGGGTGGGGGGGGGGTTTCCATCTCCAGTGGTCAGTGGGCAATCAGGCGGGGTACACCCTGGACAGAGAGCCAGTCCATCGCAGGGCAACACAGGCGCACACAGGACAAACTATCTCACACACACACACACACACACACACACACACGCACGCACGCACGCACGCACGCACACACACACACACACACACACACACACACACACACACACACACCATGGTAATAATGTGTGTGGGCGAGCCCACATGCTACGCTTGTTTTGGCCGTTTTTGTCTGTGTTTACAAGCAGGGGTCAACTGAACACCAATTAAAAGCAGCAGATAAACAACCAGTCACAGTGTCACCGGGATGAACCGGTCCATTTGCATTAATGCACTGATTCACTCTTTTATTACCATGGAAACCACTTGACGGGGAATCTAAAGGACAGTTTTATAACAGATAGGAGAGTATTCATTGAACCTGTTGCTACGTAACTCCATAATTAAAGTATAAAAGCAACTGAACACATATAGATGGATGAGAAAAATCAAACATTTAGTGAAGAGAAGTTGAATAATGAAGCTGTTAATGTTTTTAATTACTGGTTTGTTTTGATTATGATAATTACGGGACCTTAGATCGATTCTGATGATCTTTAAATGTTTGAAGATGAGTGAATATCAAAGACTCAGTCCAGTTTAGTTAAAGGAAGACAATAATTTCTGCTCTACTTACCTACCCACCGACCTATCTATCTATCTATCTATCTATCTATCTATCTATCTATCTATCTATCTATCTATCTATCTATCTATCTATCTATCTATCTATCTATCTATCTATCTATCTATCTATCTATCTATCTATCTATCTATCTATCTATCTATCTATCTATCTATCTATCTATCTATCTATCTATCTATCATCTATCTATCTATCTATCTATCTATCTATCTATCTATCTATCTATCTATCTATCTATCTATCTATCTATCTATCTATCTATCTATCTATCTATCTATCTATCTATCTATCTATCTATCATCTATCTATCATCTATCTATCTATCTATCTGTCTATCTATCTATCTATCTATCATCTATCTATCATCTATCTATCATCTATCTATCATCTATCTATCTATCTATCTATCTATCTATCTATCTATCTATCTATCTATCTATCTATCTATCTATCTATCTATCTATCTATCTATCTATCTATCTATCTATCTATCTATCTATCTATCTATCATCTATCTATCTATCTATCTATCTATCTATCTATCTATCTATCTATCTATCTATCTATCTATCTATCTATCTATCTATCTATCTATCTATCTATCTATCTATCTATCTATCTATCTATCTATCTATCTATCTATCTATCTATCTATCTATCTATCTATCTATCTATCTATCTATCTATCTATCTATCTATCTATCTATCTATCTAAAGATATTTGGGATAACCTAAATATTAATTTTGCATCAGAAAAGCTCACCCTATCTGTGAAATTCTAGTATGTATTTAAAAAAAAGTTTACTCAGCTTGAGAAACTCCGTTCAACCCGATCGAACCAGCAGTTTCCATCAACCTTATCCCAGAACAGCAGCTGAGAGTGACAAAAAAAGATCTGCGCCCACTCCCTACTCACCCACATTCTCTTTTCCTGCCATGAATGTTTGATGAGGTGAGAGATTTTTAGCACATGGACAGTATTTCACATTTAAATGTGGGAACTCGCTGTGGGTGCCTCTCATTTATTTTTTGTTCTGATATGTGTTTGTGGTTGTTGTGCAGTGTTAATCCAGATGTTGTGTACTGTTTATAACTGGTGAGGATCTTACTGTATATCCTCTTCCTCTTGAAGAAAGAAAAACAGCCACCAGCTGCTTCTTCTAAATGACTCCCATATGCCGTGTTCGTCTGATGGCAGTAGATCCATGATCTGTGATTTTGGCAACCAGGAAGAGCGAAACGCTCCTCTACCGTCTCAGCTGGTACTTCAAAAGCATCACGCCCCTGTGTGTAGGTGTTCTTATAAGGAAGTCAGCTGTAGGCCATCAATGTGATTTCAGACCACTTGACTGGAACAAGGACAAATGTTCATGTTGGATTGTCTTCAAAACCTTTCATAAGAACTCTGATGGTTCTAAAACAAGAAGAAACCAAAGCTTCTTTCAAGATTTTTAATCTTTTAACCACATCTGTTATTGACTAGCCCAAAGATACAGTATCTTTCGTGATAAATGTGGGGATATTCTTGAAAAGCCTTGGACTTATTTATTTTATTTGATTTTTTGTACAGTTTTTACTTTTTCAGAGAGAGAAACATCCATTTTTAAGACCTATGTTTTCATTTATAGATTCATGTACTGACGAAAATGCCACAAATGAATGGGCAAAATATGTCAGTTAAAGCATGCATGTCCATCCATCCATCCATCCATCCATCCATCCATCCATTTATTTTCATCCGCTTATCCGGAGTCGGGTCGCGGGGGCAGTAGCCTAAGGCGAGAGGCCCAGACATCCCTCTCCCCAGCCACTTGGGCCAGCTCCTCTGGGGGAATCCCAATGCTTCCCTGGCCAGGTGAGAGACATAGTCCCTCCAACGTGTCCTGGGTCTACCTTTAGGTCTCCTCCCGGCTGGACGTGCCCGGAAACCCTCACCAGGGAGGCGTCCAGGAGGCATCCTGACCAGATGCCCGAGCCACCTCAACTGGAAAGTATGCATGTATGTATTTAATTACTAAACAAAAAATATTCAATTCAATTCACTTTAGTTTATTTATACAGAGACAAATCACAATAAGAGTGATCTCAAGGCACTTGACAAAATAAAACATTCACATTTTGTAGAGTTTATTATGCCAGTTAGTAACGTTTCTTACAGGATGATACCCCTGAAGAAAAATCTTACAGACCAATGCGACCATGATGTAATGATGTGTTTAATATCACAGAACAGTTTAGCTGCATTCTTTTTATTTTGTGTGCATGCATTAGAAATCATATTAGTCAGTGTGCTGTGGCTTAAACAGCAACACTAGATGGCGCTGTATGGTGCAACATCAGGCAGCAACCTCAGCTCTGGGACTGTTCTTGTATGGCTAGAACAGGTGGTCTGGCTTTTCTGTTAGTTCCTTCCTCAGATTTAATAGACTTCTATCTTTTGATGTACTCTGAAGGGGCTAAGGTGGGTGAAAAGAAAGTAAAAGTAGTTTGCTGAATTCCCTTTTTACTCTCAAAACATTACTGCAATACAGAGGCAATCACCTGGTGCTCTGAGACTGCCTGGTTGCCTCCTCCATGCTGTGTTGAATGCTAGCCTGTGTCTCACTCTGAGGCAGAAACCAAGGATGACCTCCTTTGTACAAACTTGTTTCCATCTTTGCCTTTAGTAAGGAAGTAAGAAGCTCACGCAGTGCCGTCATTTGTCCTCGTTGGTATTTTTGAATTTAGTTTGAGATTTGATTGCTCTTTCTGTCTTGTCTCTCTCTGTGTCGAACATTCTCGCTTAAAACCTCTGAGCATGCTTTTTCAAGTTCGTAGCAGCAATCAGAGGGATGAACATAGCTCAAATGAAGTAAGCTGGAGAAAAAAAACTGAATGTGTATGATAGTCTGTTCTCAGAGGGTGTCGGAGGTTAATGAACTTCAAATAATCAACTTCTCCTGTAGTCAGATGCATCAGGTCCACTTCTGGCCTTTCACACTCCCACTCTCCTTTCATGGATTGACTATTTTTCCCATCAGTTTTTTTTATATCCTTTTCTCATCAAGGGGTTTAATCTCACTGCCTATGACTTAATGGACTGTGCACTAGTGGTTCTCTGCTCTTCTGTGTCCAGAGTGGCACATTGTTTCATACCACACCCCTGCCTGCTAGGAACATGTGTGTGTGTGTGTGTGTGTGTGTGTGTGTCTATACAGACGTGTGTGTATATTTGATTGATGCAGCCGATCACAAATGGTAAATTTCAGCCTAACATGACCCTTAACGTGTGTGTGTGTGTGTGTGTGTGTGTGTATATATATATATATATATATATATATATATATATATATATATATATATATATATATACACACATATATATATATATATATATATATATATATATATATATATATATATATATATATATACATATATATGGCATTATTTTAGGGAATTTCATAAATCTGGTTTAATCAAGAAGAAAATAAAGATAGATTTTTTATGACCTACAAAACAATTATCTCCTCTGTCAGAACTCTTACATGTTACATTGTAATTGTTTGATCCCCCCCCCCCCCCGACTCATTTTACACTTTCATTCACACATTTCTGCTCCCACACCTCATTTGTGCATCTTTTCTTCTCACGTTTTAACACTTCTTGCTTTTATCAATATGTCTGAGGTCAGCTAGCTTTAGAGCCTCTCCCTGCTCGGCCTGTGCTCATTAGTGTCATAAGTAGAAGAAGAAGAAGTAAATATCTTTTCTAGAGCGTCTCAAGATAAAAAATCACGAGGCGCTTCACAATAATAAAAAATGTAAAAATATAAAAAATAATTTAGAAAATTATTAAAAATATATTTAAAATGAGCAAAAAATAGACAATTGTGATTAAAAATGTAAAGAAAGAGAGAGAGTGAATATGAAAGAGGGAAGGTGGAATAGGTGGGGAGAGCAGAACAAGGAGAGGGTGATGAAGATCACACAAAAGCCAGCCTGAACAAGTGAGTTTTTAGCTGCTTTTTAAAGGAGACCACTGAGTCCACTGATCTCAGGCTCAGGGGGAGAAGTCACATGTTGACTCCTTCACCTTCTAAAAGTGACATTAAATATCTGTAGACTTTTAGCAGATTTGAAGTTGAAGCTACCAGACTTGGAAGCTCATCTCATTGCTGAACAGAAACCATTAGCTTGTCAATCCCTTTTAGCCAAAGCTGAGCCTGCAAGGGTGGTCTTATCATTCCTCCAGCAGAACCCCAGCAGCAAGGACCTCAGGCTGACTCTCAGACGTTTGGAAGAGGGCCCAACCTTTTCACTTTTGTACAGATTTTTCAAACTTTGCCAAACACTTGCTGAAAAGCAAACCTTGATAACCTGGCATTAGAGACATCAGTGAAATGCATCTCTGGGCACAGAGCGGATGACACAGGCCATTGATGATCATATGTGCAGTAAGACTGTTATTCATGTTTGTGCTGATGACACTTTGTTATGTCAGTCTGGCCTCGTTTGACCAACGGTGTTTAGCCAAATGTCATCCTTCAGCCACAGTCGCAGGTGGTGTCCTGCAAACAACTTGGGATGTATGTCATCTGTCCAAATTTGCCTAATGGTGCTGGAGATGTTTCCTATCCATGGGAGTTTGGACATACAATATGACTTTATTGGCATTTTATAATTGATTGAACAACGAATCGATAAATTCGATGAAATTCGATTACTAAAAGCGTTGGCAACGAATTGCGTCATCGATTCGTTGTGTTGCACAACTCTTCCAAAAGCCCCCTCCCCTCCCGCCCGCCGTTGCGCGCAGACCGCAGAGCCGGCAGGTGTTTGGAAAGAGGAACATGGCAGAAGCAGCGAGACCCCAAAAAAGTAAAAACTTCTAAAGTTTGGGAGCATTTTCAGTTAAATCAGGCGAAGACATTCGTTACCTGCAATGTTTGTAGGTCAGACTTAGCATGGCACGGGAGTGCTGCAGTGATGATGCAGCGTCTTAAACGCAAGCATGTTGAAATCATCAGCGAGGAAGGAGAGAGCTCGGTGTCCGGGTAAGTTAAAAACTTTTCAAAAGTGATTCACCCAAGCTCCGGATAATTACACAGGCTAGACATGCCCTAAGCTAGTTAAAAAAAGTCTATAAAATCGTAAGCGCGACGCTATTAGATAGGCGGGGGGGGGGGGGGGGGGACTCTCGCCGCTGCGAACCGGTTCCGCCGTCACATTCCCGCAGAAACTGGTTGATCACACCGGGCCCAGACTACTAGCATGTGGCTTTACAACCACAATGTCCTCAGAAGCGAAAACGCTTTTAAAAGGGAGGTAGGAGTCCTAACTGTTGCAGCAGGCGTGTTGTGTGAGAGTGCAGTATATACTGGTTAATATATTTTTGGGTTCAGTTGCTTTCATGTGGCCTAATGTGAGTCTATTTGGGATCATTGGAATGATCAGCAGCATTTCTTGATGTGACTTTATGGCAGTTGCTCAGGGCATCATCGCAAGGAGGATGGCATTCATTTACTTTTGTTTTATTTGGTACTTTTTCAGTCATTTTTGGAAATGGTGATTAATTTTGATTAATTCATAGCCTATGTTTAATTACATTTAAAAATTAGTTGTTTGACATCCCCAATTATAATAAATGTCTACAGATGAGATCATCAAAACAGATGAGAATTGCCCTTAAAGAGCAAGTCACCCCCAAATAAACATTTTTTTTGCTGATAAACTAAATAAACGAGTGTCTAATCGTGCTGCAGACACGTGTTGTCAATAATTTGGCACTTCAGTGCATCTTAGTTAAAATTTAAATATTCTGCCTAAAACTGGCAGTGTTGTGTCGTTGTCAGGTAAAAACTCTGCACTGTATTTTAATTTAAATCTGCCACCGCTATTGGCTAAGAGGTATGCTATGATGTAAACTGGTACATTATGATGTCACAATGCGTTCGTGAGCCTGAGTGTGTGTGTATTTGTTAGCGGCTCCGCCCTCTCGGTCTGCCAGGCAACAGCATGTGTTGCATTTTTCAAACATGAAGTGGGAGTGGAGTTAAACTCTGGTAGGGGTTGACTTGCTCTTTAAGCTGTTTAACTTGGACCAAGCATTTTAGGTCACAGATAGGTGTAGCTTAGGGTCTCTGTCTATACACCTTATAAGACAATTTAGGTGATGGCATGTTGTTTTTCTGCTATTGAACTGTTTTCTAATAATGTTGTGTTTAATAAAGTGAAGGAAGGAGAGAAATAACGTTTCCCTAACAGTTTTTAAAAATGTCCCTATGTAATCCGATTAATCGATTAATCGTGTCGAGACCCCATCCGATTCATCGATTATCCAATTAATCGTTTGTTGCAGCTCTAGATTGAACTTAATTGTATTACATTACAATTGAATTGAAAATCAATCCATGTAGCTAGATTAGATTCTGAACCTAACTGGATTGAATTCAGTTGTAATTAGATTTCAGGTAATTGCCACAAAATGTGAAAGGTGGCCAATGATATTTTTGCCTTGCCTGTTTGGAGTTTTGTATTTTTCTGAATTGTTGACAAAGTATCAGTCAATTTTACATGTATTTAGCAAAGATATGTACAAGATCTTGCAATATTGCAAGATATCGTATGTTATTTGGTCAAAATAAATGCAACCCCATGATTTCCAAAAATATGGTGAGCTCTAAACTAAACAAACAAAAAAAAAACAAAAAAAATTCTGAATAGTACCAGACAATATGCATTACCTTCAGTAATGCTAGGCTTTTTAATGGACCAATGATTGAGAAACATGGCTCCACTCCCTGAATGACTGAACTGACCATAATGGATGTCTGTTTACAGCCCTGCTGAATCCGCCCTTTTTAGAGGAGTCAAAGTAACACTGTAATTAGAAAAACTTTGGGAATTGGAAGAAATATACCAGCCTATTTAGATCTAATCTTTAGTATCTGCTCAGATACAAAGACCTTCTACTGCACAACAGACTTTGAGAACACTTGGGTTACTGACCAGTGACTTTAGGCAAGGACCGCTCTCCTAATTGCGATCTGTCAGCACTGATTTATTCATTGCCATAACTTCATCTGAGACACCGCTTTCCCACTGCTGTTTGCTGCCTCTCTTCAACCACTCAATCTGGCACTGTTCAACTCTTTTGTCACGTAATCCCGTTACATATTGTGTGACCTAATACAGGATGGTGGGTCTTTTTGCTGCTTGCCTTCTTCTACTGACAAGCGCCAGCTCATCACTAATGGGTAGGCAGGTTCGGGGGAAATTGAGAATGAAGGCGCTGCTGGCCTGGAAGACCAAATTTTTTTTTTTGCAAGCAATTTGTCAAAGAGAGAAACATCAGCAGTCATCCCCTAATCCTAACCCTAACCCAAAACACTGACAGGGGGATGAATGACTGCTCCTAGGTCCTTGTCTTAAAATATGGTTGAATAGACTAAAGGAAAGTAGGCGGATGTTGGGTGGTTTGTTTCATCTTCCTACTAACTACTACCTACACTTGAGAGACACAGTTAAATGTGAGTCACCCCCTTGGAACGGTAATTGGCGTCTCTCCCAAGCTGTTACATGATAACAAACTTGTATTGGTGGTAAAGGATGTTGACAGCTGTGATATGCGTCAGGCACTGAAATAGGTTCTTCATTTGTATAACTGGTCTAGCACACCGTCAGCAATCAAAGTGTTGCCTACATCATTTCTGCACGTTGTGTAACCTTTAACCCTAACTCTGCTTGGTGAGAGGTACAGCTGATTACTGAGCGGCTGAGGAAGTGTTACCATTAATGCTTGACCTTTAAACACACTCACTCTTTTGCCCTTTTCTCATCCAGAAATGTGCAGACGTGGGACTGAATCTGGCAGCATGCTGATTTCTCAGGTCCATGCAAAGCATTTTACAGTTTTTATTTTTCAAGAAAATGTCATCTATTAAAGAAGAGTCACACGTGGATGCTATTCATGAAACTTTCCTTTCTTTTGTAACTAAAGATTGTTAGAAACTAGCAACAGGAAGGGTCTGGCTGTCAGATGGATGAAAGGATTAATGAATGGGAGGAAATGTTTAGCTTTGCAACATGGTTATATGATAATTCCATCTTTATTATGAACATTTCGTTAAATCAGGACTTTTATTTGCTAATTACAGTTTATGGGATGTGATATGAATAAATATTTTAAGAGAAAAAATCTTGTAACTGCAAACTTATCCCAGTTCTTACTGATTTGTCTGATTACACCATCAGAACATCTCACGGTTTATAGATCAAATAGAAGTAATAGGCTTAATAATAAATAGCTTCTTTTAACACAACAAACACTAGTTGAAACCTACCTTAAGTGTCCTGTAATGTTGACTTGTTGAAATCAGTTATGGTGACAAGGTGTGGTGAATGAGCTTTTGGTTATGCCAGTCCTAGTCCCAGTGCCAAAATGTCCGCCCTGAGACTGGGAGATTAGGGTTCAAATCCCGGTCGGGTCATACCAAAGACCTTAACAATGGGACCCAATGCCTCCCTGCTTGACACTGAGCTTTAAAGGGTTGGATTGGGGGGTTAAACCACCAAACAGTTTTCCAGAGTTCACCGCTCCCCACGGGGAAGGGTCAATTGCGGAGATGAATTTCACCAGTGTGTGATGACTGTAGTGTCCAGATTTAAATGTTAGGAATGCTCCTGAGATGAAAAAACAACATCGAGTTGGCTCTTCAGCTTCTTTATTTAGAACAAGAGCAGTACACAACCACTTGGGTAAGCATTTGTCTCTTCTAGAACAGTCCTCCCTGGGCCTCTCATGCCCTTTATAGGAATGACGGTGCCACTGGACCCGAATATAAACACATCAGAGCATTTAATATTCCCAGACACCACAGCTCCTCCCCTGTAGCTCAAGAGTGAACTTGTTTTTCATCTTTGTTTGTCCTCTTCTTTAACCTCAACTCAACTACAATGTTATGAACTTATTACCATTGCGACAGCAGAACAGAAAAAAAAATACTCATTGACAGTTTGACATGAAACAAGAAACATTGATGTGTCCTTAGATACAACATCTCGTTTTGTTTAATTTTAAAAGTCGTTAAACAATATGTTGTTTAAAAAAATCAACTCCTTACAAGTCCAAACGCTCAGGAGGACATACTTTTTTTTTAGGCCGCTCTCTAAGGCAGGAATTTGCAGTAGCTGCTAGAGCTTGGTCAGTATCAACTGATCCCTGGTTTTCCTCAGAAAACTACTCACTCACAGGAGTAGTATCAGTATGTCCCAAATCATCTCCAGGATCATAGTGGTAATCCCAGTGTTCTTCAGTTTCATTCATCATTTGTTTTGGCTGTCCATATTTCCTCTTTGCATCGAGCATCTGGTTCACATGTCTTTTTACATTTTTCCCATTCAAAGACACCAAATATGTTACAGGACCCAAAACATCAGTTATCACACCATTCAACCACTTCCCTCCTCCCCTGTAGTTTCTCACCAATACGGCCTGACCCACAGAAAAGGATCTCAGCTTTTTCTTCCCTGCAGCCTGGGTTGGAACACTGCTTACTCAAACTGCATCAGGTTTTACCAGTGAAAGTCCTGTGCGAACGTGCCTGTGTAAAAACAGTTCGGCCGGTGTTTTCTTAGTTGTGGTGTGTGGCATGTTTCTGTAGCTGTACAAGAAGTTGGCAATACAATGTTGTAATGTCATGCCACCCACAAATTTGCTTTTGGCTAAAGATTTTTTAGAAATTTTGGACTAACCTTTCAGCCAAGCCGTTTGATGCTGGATGATAAGCAGGAGTTTTAATGTGCTTAACAGCATTCATGGTAAGGAACGCCTCAAATTCACTAGGCGTGAATTGTGGACCATTGTCCGTTACTAACTCTTCTGGCAACCCATACGCTGCAAACAAATTTCTCATAACTTCAATGGTCTTGCTGGCTGTAGTGGTCTGCACGTGTATTATTTCAGGCCAGTGTGCATTGGCATCCATCACTACCAGAATCATTTGCTTATGTACCTCAGCAAAATCAAGGTGGATTCTCTCCCATTGACCTGAAGCCCTCTTCCACTTGTGCACAGGTGCTGTGGTTGGCATGCTACACTGGTGCTTACAAACTTCACACTGGTTTGCCTCATTTTCAATATCCTCATCAAGAGTAGGCCACCAAAACAAGCTGGGGGAGAGCGACTTCATTTTCACCATTCCCCAATGGCTATCATGCAGCTCTGACAATAACGTGCCATGCAGTTTTTCAGGGATAACAACCCTGAACCCCCAATGTACACACTTATGTTCTACTGTTAGATCAAACTTGTGTTTCACATAGGGCGGTGACTCCTCATCCGTGGCATGCTTAGGCCAACCGGACATCACAGGCTGTTTTACTTTAGAGAGTACAAGGCCTCGCTCTGTTTCCTGTGCTACGTCTTTGGCAGTTATTGGTAGGGGCAGTCCACGTGGCAGGGGTGAAGAGTGAGTGTCACCTCACCTCTGCCACGTGGACCTCAAGGGATAAACCATCAATCCTGCCCAATGGTCAACTTTCCTGGCGGGGTCACCCATAAAGACAGTGGGAGGGCTAGAATTGGGTTTAATTTTTGATACTTGTGTTTTTTCCTACTCCTTTATTTCCATTTTACAAATACTGCTTTTACTTGTCTTGATTGCCTTTTGTCACAGTTGTAGTTTTATATCGGTTTTGTATTTTATGTATGCATCATGTAGGTATGTTGATTTTTTGTGCTGCACTTAGGTAAGCTGCCATGCAGTTTTATAAATAAGCTTGATTTGACTTATGGTCACCTGAGAGAAAGCAGAGCATATCTCGGCTAGTAGAAGCTAACTGTTAGCATTAGCAACTCCTTGTGTGATTTGTGGTGATAAAACACCAATGTTGCATTATTTTACCCAAGAAAGTAAAGTGAATGGAGGCGGTGGAAGAGTTGCATTGCTGTTAGCCAATCAGAGGCAAGATGTTTGCCTATCCTGAATACCCTGTCACCCTCTGCCCCACACTCCTTCAACAACTTCTACCCCCCCGAAACAAGAGCATGAGAGCTTTTTTAACCATAGAAAATGACTCACAAGACGTTCATTCCTACTAGATCACAACAAATGTGTTTTAAAAAAATGAGTGAATCAGACCTTTACTCAACCAGGCTTGTTGCAGCTGTTTATGCTAGATTTAATCCCATAGCTTGTGAACTAAAATCCTGGTAGATTTACAAGTTGTTCCTTTTTTTGTTTGATATATTTCTGACTTATTTACTGTAAAACAAGTACATTTTGACAATTTCTTAATGTACTTGTGCATTATTTGCTTATTCAGAAAAATCATTCTCTGCATCATGTAATGCTCAGAAATAATCTCATTCACTGCTTTGGATCTACTGCAGCTGCGGATTAGAAACACAGTAGATGGGAAAACAGTGCTGGTAAATATTTTCCACATAACTTTAGCCTCGTGAAATGTATTTTTAAAGTGAGGAGTATTGCTTTCACTACTGCCCAAAGCATAATGTTTTGAGAATTTAAAGCTTGACAGGCCTGCTTTGTTGTCGGATGTGCAGTTCCGCCCTGTCTACAACAGTAGAAGTCGCTGTGTTAGATGTGCTAATAAGAAACTTCCAGATAAGGAAAAACGGACAAAAGCTACACAAATCTGAAAAAATAAATAAATAAATAACAACCAGCTGTGTCTGTCTAAATATACAGTTAGAAAAAGTCTGTCACTAGCCTAGTTTCACAAAAGAATTCACTCCTAATGAACTATTTGTCTGTGTCAATGTCAGGGGATGTTAGATGAACAGTATGTGGAGCAAAAAGCAGAATCCTGGCCAACAGCAGGGTTTATTAAAGGTGTTGCTGTACAGCTTCTCCTTTGTGCCGCAGAGGCTCTTGTTTAGGTTTTAATTGGCTCACCAACAGCACATTCTCTATAGGTTGGTGTGTGTCTTTCACATTACTTCTCCTACGTCGATGTTTGTGGGATAGAAACCCATTACTGTTAGAAGAAGCTTATCTCACTCATGTGTTCATGCAGCAGTCTTTGTCACAACCATGCTGAACCCAGAATGGTTCCTTTGGTGTTCCTGCCTTCATCACTTCTCCTGGTGTGGATCTCACACTCAAAGATACCAGGTCAATATTTTTATATATATATATATATATATATATATATATATATATATATATATATATATATATATATATATATATATATATATGTATGTATGTACATATATGTATGTATGTATGTATGTATGTATATATATATATATATATATATATATATATATATATATATATGTATGTATGTATGTATGTATGTATGTATGCATGTATATATACATATATATATATATATATATATATATATATATATATATATATGTATATACAGGTGCTGGCCAGTAAATTAGAATATCATCAAAAGGTTGAAAATATTTCAGTAATTCCATTCAAAACGTGAAACTTGTACATTATATTCATGCAATGCACACAGACCAATGTATTTCCAATGTTCATTACATTTAAATTAGATATTCATAAGTGACAACTAATGAAAACTCCAAATTTGGTATCTCAAAAAATTAGAATATTCTGAAAAGGCTGAATATAGAAGACACCTGCTGCCACTCTAATCAGCTGATTTACTCAAAACACCTGCAAAGGCCTTTAAAAGGTCCCTCAGTCTTGTTTTGAAGGCACCACAATCATGGGGAAGACTTCTGACTTAACAGCTGTCCAAAAGACAATCATTGACACCTTGCACAAGGAGGGCAAGACACAAAAGGTGATTGCTAAAGAAGCTGGCTGTTCGCAGAGCTCTGTGTCCAAGCACATTAACAGACAGGCGAAGGGACGGATAAAATGTGGTAGAAAAAAGTGTACAAGCTCTAGGGATAACCGCACCCTGCAGAGAATTGTGACGACAAACCCATTCAAAAATGTGGGGGAGATCCACAAAGAGTGGACTGCAGCTGGAGTCAGCGCTTCAAGAACCACCACGAGGAGACTCATGAAAGACATGGGATTCAGGTGTCGCATTCCGTGTGTCAAGCCACTCTTGAACAAGAAACAGCGCAAGAAGCGTCTCGCCTGGGCCAAGGACAAAAAGGACTGGACTGATGCTGAGTGGTCCAAAGTTATGTTTTCTGATGAAAGCAAGTTCTGCATTTCCTTTGGAAATCAAGGACCCAGAGTCTGGAGGAAGAGCGGAGAAGCACAGAATCCACGTTGCATGAGGTCCAGTGTAAAGTTTCCACCGTCAGTGATGGTGTGGGGTTCCATGTCATCTGCCGGTGTTGGCCCACTCTGTTTCCTGAGGTCCAGGGTCAATGCAGCCGTCTACCAGGAAGTTTTAGAGCACTTCATGCTTCCTGCTGCTGACCAACTTTATGGGGATGCAGACTTCACCTTTCAACAGGACTTGGCACCTGCACACAGTGCCAAAACCACCAGCACCTGGTTCAAGGACCATGGTATCCCTGTCCTTGATTGGCCAGCAAACTCGCCTGACCTTAACCCCATAGAAAATCTATGGGGTATTGTGAAGCGGAGGATGCAATACGCTAGACCCAACAATGCAGAGGAGCTGAAGACGACTATCAGAGCAACCTGGGCTCTCATAACACCTGAGCAGTGCCACAGACTGATCGAGTCCATGCCACGCCGCATTACTGCAGTTATTGAGGCAAAAGGAGCCCCGACTAAGTATTGAGTGCTATACATGCACATTCTTTTCATGTTCATTCTTTTCAGTTGGCCAACATTAGAGAAACAAACATTTTTTCATTGGCCTTTAGAATATTCTAATTTTCTGAGATACCAGATTTGATGTTTTCATTGGTTGTCACCTATAAATATCAAAATTAAACGTAATAAACATCGGAAATACATTGGTCTGTGTGCATTGCATGAATATAATGTACAAGTTTCACGTTTTGAATGGAATTACTGAAATATTTTCAACCTTTTGATGATATTCTAATTTACTGGCCAGCACCTGTATATGTGTGTATATATGTATATATATATATATATATATATATATATATATATATATATTATATATATGTATATATATATATATATATATATATATATATATATATATATATATATATATATATATATGTATATATATATATATATATATATATATATATATGTATATATATATATATATATATATATATATATATATATATATGTATGTATGTATATATATATATATATGTATGTATATGTATGTATGTGTATATATATATATATATATATATATATATATATGTATATACATATATGTATATATATATATATACATATATGTATATATATGTATGTATAGTTTGATTGGTGGCCTTTTCTGGAGTTTATTCGTCCCTAAAGACCCCTTTTTCTTTTCTCTGTACAAGAAGAAAAGGATGAAGATGAGGCAGGGGAAGGCTATATGCCGCAGACACAGTATTTCGCCTGCCTAATTAAAATGAATGTCAGTTCTCCCCCCACCGAGAAGTGCATCAATCTCCCCCTGCGATGGGCCCGGGGTGAGTCTTACCCTGTCAGTGCCTGCCAGCAGTGCCATCCTTCTCCAGATGGATGCTGCGCCCTGGCAACCAGAGAGGCATTGGTGATGATATTTGAACATCTAATCGCCGTCTTGTGATTTCCAACTCAAACTCAACCTTTGCTATCTATGTAAAGGAGCTGAAGCCAAGACTGGAATGATTTTAATTAAAACAGTGGAGGGATAAAATTAGTGGCATTTTTGAGTCACTTTGAAGCCTAAGCAAGTGTAGCAAGGCCTATTTTAGCTGTACTGTTATTATTATTTTGTATTATACAACTAAGACTGAATAGAAGAGTCTTTGATGTCGTATAAAATGAGTCCAAATATTCTATCTTAGTTGGATTAATTTGAGGGATGAAAAAAAAGCTGTTTTATAGCATGATCATCTGCATGCAGAACAACTCACACGCACCTAATGTTGTTAAATTCATGAAAGTGATTTGGTAGATTTAAGTTGGCTTGAAGTTTATTTAGATGTTAATCAGAGGAGGGGAATGCAAGATCGGCTGCTTTGAAGAGGGATTAATAAACAGCTCAGGTATTTCATATTATTGCGCTCGTTTAAGTGTTTTTGATTGAGGAAGCCACTGATTCTCCTCACCCGATGCTGATGAGGTCTTGATGAAAATCAAGAAGTCAGTGATCTAACATGGTTTTACAGAGGACACCAGTGAATGTGACGACCATGCTAGTCTAAAGCAGATCTATTTCTCGAGAGTTTTGCAGTTAATCATCTGTAAAAATGACATCTGTAATAAATGTAATTGAATTTTACTCTCTACTGAAATGTCATACTGCATGTGGTGATGGATTTAAACCTTGAGGATGTTTAAAACCATATGCCAGTCCACTTCAAATCCATGTCAACCATCCAAACCACTGACAGGAAAAGAAATCCCTTCAATTCACTACTACTAGAAAGTTTGTCAGCTGCTCAGTCTGTTGATTCTTGATATCCGAGTTATAATTAGCGTGGGCTTGAGGCACATCAACATTTCCTTTACTCTGAGAGTAATCATGCTCAAATTGGGTAAAGAAATTCAAATGCTCTTCAACACAAATTTAGTTCTCTTTCAAGGTCTCACAAGTAATTAGAGACATTAAAACAACCTTGAATAAAATGCTAATTTTAACACTGTTTGAACTATTTGCAGGCAGTATGTGCATGAACTCTGAAACCCTTCGTTACAGTGCTTAAAAAGGCTTTTACTGATGTTGCGTGTAGCATTGGGCATCTGCATTCAGTCTGGCCTTCTGTTGGTGGAATGCAGCTTCATTAGACAGAAATGAGGGGATTTTGCAATTGCATGAAACATAAAATATTTTAGTCATTCCTATTCAGCCATGTTTGCTGCCTGTTGAAACTGAAACTAAGTAAGCATTGTGACAAGTGACTCTAAGTAAGAATTTAACCAGCTACTTTTATTTTCTGTCATATCATTAACACTGCTCCTCCTTGAACCGTCACCTTATCGTGGTGGAGGAGTTTGAGTGCCCTAATGATCCTAGGAGCTATGTTGTCTGGGGCACTTAGTGCCCCTGGTAGGGTCTCCCATGACAAATTGGTCTTAGGTGAAGGGTGAGACAAAGAACGGTTCGAAGGATCTTTCATGGCGGTTAAAACGAAGAGTCGGAGTACCCGGCCCGGAGGGTTACCGGGGTCCCACCCTGGAGCCAGGCCTGGGGTTGGGGCCCGTGAGCGAGCGCCTGGTGGCCGGGCTTTCGCCCATGGGGCCCGGCCGGGCCCAGCCCGAACCGGATACATGGGCTCGTCCAACTGTGGACCCACCACCCGCAGGAGGAACATGAAGGGTCCGGTGCAATGCGAATCGGGTGGCAGACCAAGGCGGGAGCCTTGGCGGTCCAATCCCCGGACAAGAAAACTAGTTTTTGGGACATGGAACGTCACCTCGCTGGCGGGGAAGGAGCCGGAGCTTGTGGCAGAGGTTGAGCGGTACCGGCTAGATATAGTCGGACTCACCTCGACACATTGCATTGGCTCTGGAACCCGAGACCTGGAGAGGGGTTGGACACTCTACTTTGCTGGAGTTGCTCCGGGTGAGAGGCGGAGGGCTGGGGTTGGCTTTTTGTTAGCCCCGAGACTCTCTGCCTGTGTGTTGGGGTTTACCCCGGGGGACAAGAGGGTAGCTTCCTTGCGCCTTCGGGTCGGGGAACGGGTCCTGACTGTTGTTTGTGCTTATGGGCCAAATATCAGTTCAGAGTACCCACCCTTTTTGGAGTCCCTGGGACGAGTGCTAGATAGTGCTCCATCAGGGGACTCCATTGTCCTGCTGGGGGACTTCAATGCTCACGTGGGCAATGACAGCTTGACCTGGAGGGGTGTGATTGGGAGGAACGGCCCACCTAATCTGAACCCGAGCGGTGTTTTGTTATTGGACTTCTGTGCAAGCCGCAGTTTGGCCATAACGAACACCATGTTCGAACATAAGGATGCCCACCGGTACACTTGGTACCAGGGCAGCCTAGGTCACAGGTCGATGATAGATTTTGTAGTCGTATCATCTGACCTGCGGCCGTATGTTTTGGACACCCGAGTGAAGAGAGGGGCGGAGCTGTCAACTGATCACCACCTGGTGGTGAGTTGGATCAGATGGCAGGGGAAGATGCCGCGTAGACCTGGCAGACCCAAACGCATAGTGAGGGTCTGCTGGGAACGCCTGGCAGAAGAACCTGTCAAGACGGTCTTCAACTCCCACCTCCGGCAGAGCTTTGACCACGTCCCGAGAGCAGTGGGGGACATTGAGTCCGAGTGGGCCTTGTTCCACTCTGCGATTGTTGAGGCGGCTGTTGCTAGCTGTGGTCGTAAGGTGGCCGGTGCCAGTCGTGGTGGCAACCCCCGTACCCGCTGGTGGACACCAGAGGTTCGGGGAGCCGTCAGGCTGAAGAAGGAGGCCTACAGGGCGTGGCTGGTCTGTGGGTCTCCGGAGGCAGCAGACAGGTACCGGATAGCCAAGCGGGGTGCAGCAGTGGCAGTTGCCGAGGCAAAATCTCGGGCGTGGGAGGAGTTTGGTGAGGCCATGGAAAAAGACTATCGATCGGCTCCAAAGAGGTTCTGGCAAACTGTCCGGCGCCTCAGGAGAGGAAGGCAGCAACTCGCTCACACTGTTTACAGTGGGGATGGGGAGCTGCTGACGTCAACTGAGGCTATAGTCGGACGGTGGAAGGAATACTTTGAGGAGCTCCTCAATCCCACCAATGCGCATTCCGAGGAGGAACCAGAGCTGGGAGGCCTGGGGATGGACTGTCCGATCTCGGGGGCAGAAGTTGCTGAGGTAGTCAAACAACTACACAGCGGCGGAGCCCCGGGGGCGGATGAGGTTCGTCCTGGGTATCTCAAGGCTATGGATGTTGTAGGGCTGTCATGGTTGACACGTCTCTACAACATTGCGTGGTCATCGGGGGCAGTTCCTAGGGAGTGGCAGACCGGGGTGGTGGTCCCCATCTTTAAGAAGGGTGACCTGAGGGTGTGTTCCAACTATAGGGGGATCACACTCCTCAGCCTCCCTGGAAAGGCTACGCCAAGGTACTGGAGAGGAGGGTCCGATCGATAGTTGAATCTCAGATAGAGGAGGAGCAATGTGGTTTTTGTCCTGGCCGTGGAACTGTGGACCAGCTCTATACCCTTGCAAGGGTGATGGAGGGGGCATGGGAGTTTGCCCAACCAATCCACATGTGCTTTGTGGATTTGGAGAAGGCTTATGACCGTGTCCCCAGGGGCACCCTGTCGGGGACGCTCCAGGAGTATGGGGTGGGTGGCTTTCTGTTAAGGGCCATTCAGTCCCTTTACCAGAGGAGCGTGAGTTTGGTCCGCATAGCCGGTAGTAAGTCGGACCTGTTCCCAGTGAGGGTTGGACTCCGCCAGGGCTGCCCTTTGTCACCGGTTCTGTTCATCACTTTTATGGACAGAATTTCTAGACGCAGCCGTGGTGTGGAGTGTGTCGAGTTTGGTGGCAGGAGAATCTCGTCTCTGCTTTTTGCGGATGATGTGGTCCTCCTAGCTTCATCCAGCTCTGACCTTCAGCTCTTGCTGGGTAGGTTCGCGGCCGAATGTGAAGCGGCTGGGATGAGGATCAGCACCTCCAAATCTGAGACCATGGTTCTCGACCGGAAAAGGGTGGCTTGCCACCTCCGGGTCGGGGGAGAGGTCCTACCTCAAGTGGAGGAGTTTAAGTATCTCGGGGTCTTGTTCACGAGTGAGGGTAGGAGGGATCGGGAGATCGACAGGCGGATTGGTTCGGCGTCTGCAGTGATGCGGACGCTGAGCCGATCTGTCGTGGGGAAGAGGGAGCTGAGCCAGAAAGCCAGGCTCTCGATTTACCGGTCGATCTACGTCCCAATCCTCACCTATGGTCATGAGCTTTGGGTAATGACCGAAAGAACGAGATCGCGGATACAAGCGGCCGAAATGAGTTTCCTCCGTAGGGTGGCCGGGCTCAGCCTTAGAGATAGGGTGAGGAGCTCGGACATTCGGGAGGGACTCGGAGTAGAACCGCTGCTCCTCCGGATCGAAAGGAGCCAGTTGAGGTGGTTTGGGCATCTGGTCAGGATGCCTCCTGGACGCCTCCCCGGGGAGGTGTTTCGGGCATGTCCTGCAGGCAGAAGGCCTCCGGGTCGACCCAGGACACGTTGGAGAGGTTACATCTCCAATCTGGTCCGGGAACGCCTTGGGGTCCTGCCGGAGGAGCTGGTGGACAAGGCCGGGGAGAGGACGGCCTGGAGCTCCCTAATTGGGATGCTGCCCCCGCGACCCGGACCCGGATAAGCGGAGGAAGACGAAGACGAAAATCATTAACACTGACTAAGCTACTTTTGGATGTAGTAGCTATCCATGCCATCTTATTGCCCTTTAACTCATTCACTGCCAGCCGTTTCCTGATCAGAAAAGCCGCAGGCTGCCAGAGTTTTTAAGCGTTTTTACTGCTTTTTGAAGAGTCACAGAACATTGTGCTCTATGAGGACGTCAACTCCAAAACTACCAAAATAAAGACTAGACACACTTCTTACATCAGGTAGAATCAGCGTATTTCGAGCGTTATCAGGTCTTTCATAATCCGCTGTCAAACTGTGAGCGGCAGAAGCTTTTCCGGTGCGTGCCTCACTTTTTTCACAGCAGCGGCCCAAAACGATCACCTAATACAGTGGTTCCTAACCTGGGTGTCCCGACCCCCACAAGGGGGCGCCAAACTCTCTCAGTGGGTCGCCAGGACCTCTCCTTTTTAAGGGGTTAAAACTTCATTTATACTTGTTTATAGCCTACATGTTGCTCACATTTTTTTTTTCATGAGTGAAAAGTTTACTGATATTAAGACAGGAAATAATTAGTACAGAAAAAGTAACACACTTTTAAGAACATTTTGCTCAGCTCACTGTTTTATTTTCATGTGTCAAAAGTTCATTAAAGATAGGACTGGTTGATTAATCACAGCCTTTACATTAAATAATCTAGTATAAACAGTAATATACACATTTAAGTACATTTTGCTCAGTGTATTTTTTATCTGTCAAACGTTTATTGAAAGGAATGATTGATTTATCAGTGTTTACAAGAAACAATGTGTTCAGAAAAGTAATACAAACTGTCAAGCACATTATGCTCTGTTTGGTTTTGTTAATGACTTTGTTCTGTACTGGAGCCTACTATTACTGTTATCTATTGAATCCAAGCATATTAAAATGTGCTTGAACAATTTTATCATTTCTTAATAATGTTTGTACTGGAAGAGAGAATGGGAGGGGGTCGTCAAAAATTTTACTGGTAAAAAACGGGGTCCCTTGGGAAAAAGGTTGGGAACCACTGACCTAATACATGGATTTTCTGCTTCCTGGTCATGTGAGTTTAGTCATCAATTGCAGTGAGCGATTGGATTTAAAGTGACACCTTTACTCATCATTGGCAGTGAAGGATTTAATCAATCTGGTCTTTTTCTTTTAAGGCTATTTAATTTGTTGTTTTAACTTGAGGTACATTACCTATTTCTGCTTTTACAAAGGGGTAAGCGTGGTGATAAATCTTAGGTGTGTTCTTCTCTTAGTCTGGTGTTGGGTAGTGATTTCCTCAATTGGGTTTCCAATAGACATGTAGGTGAAAACCCACTCATTGTAAAGAACCACATGCTTTGTGGCATGGTGTGGAAACAATCATCTGACCTTGAACGTGAACAAAACAAAGGAGATGATTTTAGACTTCAGAAGAAACAGGGTGGAGTCAAACACTGTTTCCATCATGGGAGAAGAAGTGCAGGTGGTTGAGGAATACAAATACCTTGGAGTTCACCTGGACAACAGACTGGACTGGAGAAAGAACAGTGAAGCTGTTTTCAAGAAGGGACACAGCAGACTGCACTTCTTGAGGACGCTTAGGTCCTTCAATGTCTGTAGCAAGATGCTGCAGATCTTCTACAAGTCTGTTGTTGAGAGTGTAATCTCTTCAGCCATTGTCTGTTGGGGTAGCAGCATCAGAAGCAGGGACCTGAAAAGGCTCAACAGCCTAATAAAAAAGGCTGGTTCTGTTCTGGGGACGACTGTGGAACCACTGGAGGACAACCCTGAGCATTCTCTTCACAAGACTGTCCGACAACGGAAGAGCGTCTTCAGTCAGAGGGTTCTTCAGTTTCGCTGCAACACTGACCGCTACTGGAGATCCTTCCTGCCAACAGCCATTGTAATATACAACAACTCTTTGACGACTTGATTATTATTATTATCCTGAGCTACTACAGCAATCAATTTCCCTCTGGGATTAATAAAGTATTTTTGAATTGAATTGAATTGAATTAACCCTCTGAAGGCAGGCGTTGCAGATTTGCAACGTTAAAACCTACCTACCTGGTTACTCCACATACATATTTAATGAGCATGCTTTAACTCAGAAATACCCCTGAAGGACTTAGTTGTTCGTCCATTTATCAAAACTTATTTTGAGCCTGAGAGGGTTAAATGGTTAAGGTTCGCTGGTACGAATGGAGAGCTGAGGCAATCCCATTTGGTCAGACTCCACAGAAAATCTTATCGTTGCACAAAACTCTGTTTTGAAAAAAGCCCTCTTGGTACTAAAAGATTTTATAAAATCCATTGAAATCTAAAATTTCTAATCCCCTGGAGAAACCACAGACAAGTCTCTTGTGCAGGATGTGCAAGATGCAAGTTCTGGTTCTCTGCACCATGAAAGAGTTATTGAAGTTGCCCTGATTCTCATCAGTAGATTTGTTTTCTGCTTGAGTGTACTGAAAATGCAGACAGTGCATCAGTTTCGATTGGGTTATTGCCATCTTCTGCAAAAGGTTGTTCAGGAAGCATTAGACCCTTTCATAAAGTACTTCAAGAGGGGGAGAGATGCCCTTTAGCTGTCTTGTGTGATTCCCATAAGGAACAAAGGGGCACTGGAGGCTAAAGTCAACTTGATGTTGTAGCGCCTCAGAGCCAGTGAGGTAGGTAAAGCACTGAAACAGTCAGTGTAGGAAAGGTTCAACTGATTTTGCTTTGCAGATTTTGTCAACTGCTTGTTCCAACTGAATTCAATGTCAGCAATATACAGTATAAATGTTGGTAGCGGTAACGCTAACTGCAGAATGATGCTAGCCAGAGCTACTGCAATAATCCTTGTTGGATGAGAGGAACACAACACAAGAATGTTGGAGCACACAGGTAATATTCCTGGATGTACCGGGATGATCCAGAATTTGAATGAATGCCAGATACTGCTCACAGATGTAAACAGAGTTTCTAGCTCCAGACAGCATCGTGGAGCCATTGGCGTAAACCAGGGTAAACCGGCCAATAAGTATTTATTATTAATGTCGTGGATGAGTGGGCGGGGCAAGCCAGTCTTTCCATTATAGGACTTTGTTTTGGGGTTGTGTTTGGCCATTTTTAGGGAAGACGGTGCCACAGGAGTCAAGTGTTCGTCCGTAATTGGAAGGTTGCAGGTTTGAGCCCCGCTCAGTCTGTCGCTGTTGTGTCCTTGGGCAAGACATTTAACCCCCCATGCCTGCTGGTGGTGGTCGGAGGGACCGGTGGCGCCTGTGCTCGGCAGCCTCACCTCTGTCAGTGCATCTCAGGGCAGCTGTGGCTACATTGTAGCTCATCCTCACCAGCGTGTGAATGACTGATTGTGTTGTAAAGCACCTTGGGGGGTTCCAGGACTCTAGAATGTGCTATATCAAATACAGGCCATTTACCATTTTTAAGGCTCCCAGCAAAGTTTTCATATGTTATTTAGAGGCTCAAAGACGAGTTTCCAATTGTAAAAATTTCACATCCTCTTGGTTTTTTATTGGTGATACAGGATTAACAGAAGCAACCTAGATGAGGGGGTTTCTGTGTGGCTACATCACAGTTTGGTAGAACAGCCCAATTATGAACATATGTTTCAAAGAATTATGATGATGGTACTGTACCTCTGGTGGAAAAATAAAAACAGTTTATTTACAAAAAATAAGTGTATAGAACTCCGGGAGTTGACGTCACTTCTCCTGGCATGCAACAGTTCAAATCGAAACGGCGCCATATTGGCATGCAGAAGCCGGCAGCTGGACTATTTGTTATTGTCAGAAAACTCAATCAAACGGGAAATATGGTAGATTCCTGTTGTGCCCCAGGATGCAGAACAGACGCAGACGACATAAGGAATGAGCCATCTACAGGATTCCCCAAGACCCGGAGCGCCGCAAACGTTGGATCATTAATAAAACGCACTAGTGACCGGGCGAAAATGAAGCTGTGGGATCCCGAGAGTAAAGGTTTTCGCTTATGCAGCGACCGCTTCATATCAGGTACTTAAACCAACGTTTCCTCAACTGTGTATGGTATTTATTTTAAATGCTTTTATTACGATTCTTAGTGGGCTTCCTAAACTTATTTTGGTGTGGCTTTTTCTGTCTTATTACTCATAGCAACAAGTAAACATCACGTAAAACGGTGCCTCGTGAGTTCTGCGTGCTGCCGTTTACGTGTTTTATGATCACAGCAATTAACCGGCTAAGCTGTATTTAATTTTTAAGCAATGGTTGATCAATTGTCAGATCACACATAAAAAGCACTTTGGATTGCTATTATCTGTCTCACCGAGACTACTTATGTGTAAATCTGTTATTTGTCCGTCCATCCATCCATTTTCATCCGCGTATCCGGAGTCGGGTTGCGGGGGCAGTAGCGTGACTTCCCTCTCCCCAGCCGCCGGAGCCAGCTCCTCTGGGTAAATCCCAAGGGGTTCCCCCGGCCAGGTCTGGTGTTGTGCTGGTAAGAAGTCTGCTCCGACAGCTTCTGGCGTTTTTAAAAAGTATCCCAGGAGCACGATAAGGGTCGGAGATGTTTAGTCTATTTAATTTCTTACTATATAAAACGATTTCTTCTGTTTTAAAGTGTGAAGTAAACTCCGACAAAGTAAAATCCAAGCGGATCCCGTTCACGTTCATGGTTACATCCGTGTTTGTTTACCTTTTTTGCATGCCAAAATGGCGTCCACTAACTGAGAGTCACGTGGGGTCCGGAGCTCTATACTGTAGCATCATCAAGGTTCTCTAATTTGTGGCAAAGGTCACATTTACCCAGCTGGGTCAAGCTGGGTCAAACAGTACTTTTAAATCCACAGATTAACCAAGGAGCCATGATGTCTGGAAGAACATATCACCTATGTGCTGCTGTTCCGTCCCAGGAGGAGGACACTTCAAGTTCAGGATGATAATAATTATATGATAATATTAATAAAATATATTTGATTTTATTACTGTTTATGAAAATCATCATAAATGATCACTTGGTTCAGTATAAAGGTATTTTAATTACATGAAATGAGTTATTATGCTTTGGGTGTAATAATGATTAATTATGATTATGGTTGATGACAGTGAAATATGTATTCAGCAAAGAAGGTCAGTTTCACCGTATCCATCTAACACAGAGTCCAGATAAACAATAACTGCATCACATGTTTTTGACGCATGACCAAGGTTTCTTGCTGAGAGAGTGGGAGTGTCCTGAGAACTTGGTAAAACTAACCATCACAGCATCACGTTCAGTTCTTGACCCAACATCACGGAGGAAGGGAACGGCCGTCCCTAAACCTCCACCTGCTGTTCTGTCATGCCGACAAGAACAGCTAAGAATAAACGAACTGTAACCAGCTGACGAAAACTCCTTCCAGAGTTGGTGATTTCTGAGTTAAGACGAAAAACTCCTTCAGAGTTACGGACTTTGAGATGCCAATAGTTCATCAGTCGTGTGACCCACGGAGGCAACCCAGGACTGATTTGGTCGCATAGAGGTCCTTCTACCATCCTCGTGCCCGGAGGAAATCATCTCCACTTGACATCTCGGATCCAAAAGGGGGTCTCCGGAAACTGGGTGAGGTAGACACTAATCGACAGATGACGTTTGATGCTGTTCTCTCAAAATAACTCAGTTAGCTGCAAAACATCATTTCCATCCAGAACGCTTCTTCTCTCTCTGAAAGAAGTCCTCTGATAATTCCATTCACACATCCAAACTCGTATTTCCAATTTAGCTTCCATCCAGCCACAGGTTTGTTCTTTTAAAACAAGTTTAATGTCAAAGCTTTAAAAATTGTCATTAAATTGTCATCCATGAATTGTCGTTTATAATTGTCGTTTCAAATCTTTAAGTTTAAAATTGTTAGTAATAATTTTTTTTTTCATTTTTAAACTTGCCTCATTATTGAAACAAAACACAGAAAAGGTATAATATTTCTGGTTATTGAAAAGCAAAGATTCCTAGCTTCTGATTCAAAATAACTTTTGCTATTAAATTTAATTATCTAAATTAAACATTAATCCTTGGATTAAAATTAGACCAAACAGGTTGGTGTATGAACTTAGATCGACTATATAAGTATCCGGGATATTTATACACGATCTAAGCCTCATAGGTTAATCTGATTGGTCATTTTCAGACTCTAACAACTGATAGCAAACAGTGTTGATTCTAGTGTGTAGTTAACTCTACAGTACTCACCATCAAATCTTTTAAAGAGTGAATTTTGGCTTTGATTTAATTCCCTTGAAGTTTCGCTATCAATAGATCTGAAAATGATACAAATTCCTGATTTGCCTTTTATACAACACATGGTGTTTTTGAATTTTTTTTAAATACTGGCATAAGTAGAAGAAAATGAGTGTTTTAGTACTTGAAAGTTAATGATATCGGAGCATGTTCTCCCTTTTCTTCGGGGCATGTCATTCTGGAGAGTAAGTAGTCGAAGCTATGGGCTGATGCCTGTCACAGGGCCTTGGCTGAAATAATGACTTGTACAGCCCAACAGGCTGCAGTAATGGTAATAACTGTCAGACTTTGTCCCCCATCAATGCTCACATCCCCCTAATTTAGGAATAATTCCTGCTGAAAGCCCCAAAGTCACTGAATGTCTTCCTAGTTTCTTTAAGTTCCTCCCAAGATAATGTTCCTACAAAGCGCTTTATCCCAGCTTATCACAAACTTTCCTGTTTTATATTCAGACGCATTATGGAACGTTAAACAAGCTGTTGCAGCTGTTTCTGTGATTAGTGATATTTCGCTGGTGAATTAGACTTATGTCTCTGCTTCCAGCTTTCTTTTTGTGTGTCCTCGGAGAAATGCGTACAGTTTTCTTTGATGTGCAGAACCTGTCCTCTGTCATAGATAAAATCATTTCCTCCCCTCGATGCCTCCTAGAAGTTTCACGATTGCCTCCTTGGCTCCAGGTTAACGTGGTGAGGATTGCGTTTCTACCCTGAAGCACGTTTGAAACAGACATTTATTATTTGTTTGGAAACAATGCAGCATTACATTTTACACTTCTGAACAAGGCTGATAAATTTGTCTCCCTTGGAAGACATTTTGCCGGCTGGAGCAATTATGTGTGCAGTGACATTGCCTGTTATTGTTTTCAGTCGAACTTTATGAAAAAAGTTTCCTGCCTCTCTGTTTTTGCCCTGGGCTTATAGTTTTGTTTTTTACTCTTCCAAGTGAACTATTAAAGCGAGTGCTCGCTACCTCTCCAAGAGTCGGTTAATGACTTGTTTTGAATATAGCCTTTAACACTCAAATCAGGAGTGTAATCAGATTTTGGGGAAATTGTCTGTTGATCATTCTGCCTTGCTTGACATAACAGTCGGCAGCACAACAAACAGCTCTGAGGCCACCTTGTAATTTAAATTGCGAGTTCTTTGATTAATTTAAATGTTTCCTGCCCAAAACGGTACAAGTACCAAAAGTTATTCTTATTTCCCCTAAAATATAACCTAACTGATTAAACATCTCTGCTGCCACCAGCAGGCTTCGTAATTGATTAGGACTCCCAGACTTGCTTTAGTGCTGAGGATGAGTCGATTAGCTTGACCCGTTCTGCATCGTTCTTCTCAACAGAGATCCTAAACCAATGCATAAATCAGCTAGCTACTTCCTACCGTGCTTTAACAACTGAATCCCTAATATGTAGAGGCATTTCTACTATAATGTAATCAAGAAAATCACAATTATAGTTTGCTTCTAACGTTGATTGCAGATTACTGGATTAGAATTTGATCCTCTTTATGAATAAAAATGCTTTGAATGAAGCTTTAGTCTGTTTTAGTTCAATAAAATAGTCTTTTTCAGCTGCCTTCAATTGTGCTGCTACCAGTTTTAAGTATCATACAGAGTTATTGTTATTTTTGTATGTTGTGTTGTTGAAAAATCTAATAATAAAATAATACTCAGGCTTATATTTTGGTTTTTGAATAATGGGTTGCCCAGTGTGTGGTTTTAGAGGACCTAAATGACTCCAAGGCTACACACCGAACCAGGAGAGCAATTTTAGATGAAACTTTGTTCTCCTAAAAATATGTGATCAATGGAAAAAAATGTGTTTTGTTTTATTCTTTCCCAGTGCTGAACCCCTACTGGTTCATCTCGGGATTAATGCAACTGCCTCCAACTTTTTGCTCATAAGTAAAGTTTGGCACCGTATGAAATGCAGCTACCTGCTGGTGTGGATTCTTGGATGGTGTCAGTGGAAATTTGGCAACAAACACAAAAAATAATTTACCAGTCCAGCATTAATTTGGCTTGATGTTATTGATTCGTTTTATTTGCCATCAGAAAGGAAAGCACTTGCAGGTGTTTTGAATCATCGGAACTCCCCAACTCTGTTTCTGCATTTGATTCAGGAATTTGGGGACCATCTCCTCCTTTGTTTTGTATATTTTCTACATCTTTAACAGTACTACATATTAAAGATACTTGTACTACTAAATTTGACAAAGAATTGGGAGGATGATTCCGGACTGTGTTGTGATTAACAGATAAGAAGCAGGTTTGTTCAGCAGACGGGGGCAGAAGGAAAGCCCAAACCCAATGCTACAGACATACATGGTTGATTTTATTTGGTTTCTACTGTACTTCACAGCTTTCTCCTCTCATTTGTGTTGCAACATTTTAAATATGAACTATTCCAACTTTATTATGAGTGAAGGACAGCAAGTTTGATAAGAGCAGATTAAAGTCTGTAAGCGTCCCAGTAGAAAAGTCTCCTTCATTGGTCCTTTGTCTCTCCCATCCCCTCCCAGCTCAGTAGGCATCTTTGCCACTGCAATTTATTCAATGAATAATACAAGGAATGAGTACTGGGTCATGTGTTAGACACTCATTTTGCTTCTTCTGTCATGCTTTGCTGGAACGTTGACATGATAGAGAGTGTGTAAAGGGAAAAAGAGGCACATTAGATAGATTGCCTCACAATTATTTTTTACTGTCTATTTTCTGTACCATAAAAATATATGCGTTTTCTTTCCTAGTTGGATCATTTTTATAAAGTAATACCTTTGAAAACTGACTTAATGGTTCTTATAAAGTATCATATTAATTCAGCCTTATGAGATAGAAACCCAGGCAATAGCTGAAGAGGGAATATACTTCTTTCTGTTTAATGGAAGCCATATATTTCTTGACTTATGGTTTAAAGAGCTAGCTGTTAATGCATTTGCTACTTGAGGCTAAATTACAGTTCCTCTCTCCTGAGAGAGGGGATATTGATCGGCATCCGGCGTCACTTCAGACATCTAAATCTCAAAAGTACGAAATATCAAATATGAAACGTCCTATTTCTTTACTTCTAATCAAACCCACAAAACAAGCGGTTTGCTGTCGTCTGCGGTTGGTACGATCAAACAAAACCAGAAATGGTGAAAGCAGAAATAAAAACTATGAGTTTCAAAGTTTGTTTATTTAATAAAAGGGGAATATTTGACGTCTTTAACCTTTATACTCTGAACACTCTTAGTCCCTGCTGGAGCGCACTATTTCTTGCACTTCAAAATGTCAGCTCCATTAACCTATCTGAGCACTTGACTCTGGGCTTTGTTAATTGGTCAGCAAGATTACTTTGCATAATGCAAAATAAACTGACATTTTGAATCCGCTCTCACCAGAGACTACACTCCTTCGCGACAAAGAGCAAAAGGATCTGTGCTTTTGTTTAGTTCAGAAAGACCTCATGTGGCCGAAATAATAATAAAAATGATTTCAGTTTGTCTGGAACAAAGGGGCAGTGATGTCATTTAAAGGCAGAAAAAAAGTCTCTGGGGAAGGTAAAGGATGGATTGGTCAGCCTGAATGCATGACTCTTATTTAGTGATGCTGGCATCACATTTATATAAATATAATCCATAATTTTAAGAGGTTAAATCTCATTGATGTGTTTAATCTCATTTCCACGAGTGACCTGGCCCAAGAGAGCAGCATAAAAAGTACAAAGAATTTTACACAGAAACAAAAATAAACAAACACCATATCCAGAAGATAAAAACAACGAAGGACAAAAATTTCTAGTTAATCAGATTCAATGCAGCTACATCCTTCCAGAGAGCCATTTTCACGGTTCTTCAAAAGTTACTTAAATGCACTCAATGAAATGTTTTTTTTATTTACATAGTTTTAGTGCCAGTGAGTGGAAAAAAGAGGGTAAAGGAGCTGGCACAGACATCTTCAACATGTCGCTGTCCCAGTGCTCTGTCCCATACTCGTCTAAAAAGCTCCACAATAGTACCACCACCCAAGAAGTCTGCAATAACAAGCCACGACTAGGCCTGTGGCATTAACACTTCTCATTATAAAGTGCATGGAGAGACTAGTGCTGCAACACATCAAGGCTGCCCCCGCCACACTAGAGCCCCAACAATATGCCTACAGAACCAACAGAGCAACAGAGCATGCCGTCTCTACCACCCTCCACACTGTTCTAGCACACCTGGAATAACCAGGTACTTATGCAACTACAGCTCTGCATTCAACAACACTCTCCCCAGCAGACTATTCCACAAGATGTCTGACCTTGGTCTCGAGCACAACATCTGCCTCTGGATACAAGACTTTCTAACAAACCGACCACAGTCTGTTAAGTTAAGCCCCCACCGTTCCTCCTCTCTGTCCCTCAGCACAGGAGCCCCACAAGGCTGCATGCTGAGTCCCTTCCTGTACACCCACACCACCACCGCTATCGCTACATTTGCCGATGACACAACCATGGTGGGCCTAATCAGCCAGGGAAATGAGTCAGACTACAGGGACGAAGTGCAGAAGCTGGTGGACTGGTGTACAGCTAACAACCTGACCCTGAACACAAGAACAAAAGATGGCGCACCAGTCACTCACAATAAATGGAGAGCTGGTGGAGAGGTTCCTGGGCACAAACATATCAGAGGACCTCACATGGACATGCAGCACAAAATGTCTGATAAAGAAGTCACAACAATGGTTATACTTTCTGGGGGCTCTCAGGTAGATCAACCTCTCACAACAACTGCTGATGTTGTTTCGTCACTGCTCCATGAAGAGTGTCCTGAACAGCATAAAAACTACAAAAATGGCGTTGGCTCAGGAAAAGCACTTGTTTGAAATGGATTTGGTATCAACATTTGGCTATTTACATCTTTTCTTTCAGACATGATCAGATGGAGAAATTAAAGTCCTTTTTGTAACGGATGTATTTGCTTTCTCTTGAACAATGCAAGGCGGACTGCCCCAATGCCCCATCACTGTAGAGATGAATACGTCACATTTCTGCCCCATGACTGAGCCCAAACAATATATAGCATCAAGACTCAAGACTCAAGACAACTTTATTAGTCCCCGAGGGGCAATTCGAGACAGCATTGTGAAGCAGCCGGCACTAAAATCTCTAAATTCTAAAAACACAACCAATTTACACATTTGTAAAACCCATAAAACCTATATACACATTCATGTCATAACCTCACATGTAAATGACCAACAATGAGTAAACCTTTGGCTCACACACACACACACACACACACACACACACACACACACACACACACACACACACACACACACACACACACACACACACACACACGCACACACACAAATACACATGCATACATGTAACTACATGCACACACACATACAAGTAATGCACACGCCCCCTATCTGCACTGAGAATTAAGAAGCAGCACAGCTCTGGGAACAAAGGAACTTCTCCTACTCTGTGTTTTACAGCATGGGCATCGAAGTCGGCGTTTGGAGGGCAGCCACTCGAAAACAGTATGAAGAGGGTGTGATGGGTCTTTAATGATTTTCTGTGCTAAACTTCCTGTATGCTGGTCACATTGAGAAGTTAAGTTTCGCAGTGGTAGTCCAATGATCCGAGAGCACTCCTTGACGGTGCTTTGTAGACGGTTTCTATACTTCAGGCTGACAGAATAAAACCAACAGGGGATGGAAAATGTAATAATACTCTCTATAAAAGAATAATCGAAAGTCAGTAAAATGTCCTTCCCGACTCCAAATGAATTCAACTTCCTCAGGAGGTAGAGTCTTTGCTGGCCCTTTCTGAGGATGTCCTCAGTGTTGGAAGCGAATTTCAGGAGGTGATCAAAAGTGGTCCCTAGATATTTATACTCTTCAACCAGCTCCACTGGCTGTCCACGAATGATAGTGGAGGCAGCGGTAACCAGCGCTCTCTGTTTGTTTGAGAAGGACACCACCATCTCCTTAGTTTTGGTCACATTCAGCTCCAGGCATGCAGTGTCACAACAATCCACAAACTCCTGCAGGACCTGCCCCTGGTAAACAGTAGGGCCTGACAGAGTAGACAGGAGCACAGTGTCATCAGCGTATTTTACCATATAACTGTCAGGCTGGATGGATCTACAGTCATCTGTGTAGAGAACGAAGAGTAGAGGAGACAACACACAGCCTTGTGGGGTGCCAGTGGAGGTGTAAAGAAGGTCTGAGAGAGTGTTGTTAACCAGCACTCTTTGTGATCTGTTAGTTAAGAAATCCAGGATCCATAGGATTATCTGATCATCCAGGTGAAAAAGAGAAGCGAGTTTGCCAGCCAGGATGTGAGGTTGCAGGGTGTTAAACGCTGAAGAGAAGTCCTAGCATGGCTTGCTAGGCTAACTATTCATAGCTGTACACAAAGTTTCTAGCTTTCGGAAGGTAAACTGGCCAATCAGCACACAGCTCATATGATATTCTTATTCTGGCCGAGTGGGCTAGGTAAACCAGTCTGGTGTTGCAGTTGGTCGTTTATCTGGGCTCCTTGGCCATTGTGAGCCCCAACAATGTTTCATAACCTATACTGAGGCTCAAAGAACAGTTTCCAATTGAAAAAAAAAATCATTTTTCCAGGACCTCTTTAAAGCAGAAAAAAAACTCAGTGATCTTTATCTGGACATAAATGAAATGTGGAAAAGTCTGAAGATGTGAATTACACACCCAGTCACTCTAAACACAGATGGTGCACATACTGGTGTTACAGAAATTGTTACAGGAAAAAATATTGCTCATCATGTATAGAACCAGCAGTACTGCACATACACACGGTAGAACACTCAGAGCTTAGCAAAACCAGAGATCTTTAGCTTTTAGGAACCTTTTGCTGAGTAAGACACACTGATATCTAGCTCAATGGTCCTGGATGAGTCATCAACTCAGGGTTCATGCAGGAGTGAATGAAACCATAATAACAAAAGAAACCAATGACATTTCAATAAGAGTGATAAAGAGTTAAGGTTAAGAGTGATAAACTCAGACATATTCACACCGACATGAATGTCTCATGCTCTCATGAATGTCCGATCGATTGGGAATAAAACGGCTTTTTTGAAAGACTATTTCATCGACCAGTCAATAAACCTGTTCTTCATGACTGAAACCTGGGTCCAGCCTGGTGAGTCGGCCCCTCTATCAGAACTTTGTCCTCCTGAATGCCTAGTCTTAAACGAGCCTAGACCCTCTGGTCTTGGTGGGGGTTTGCTGACTTTATACAGCTCCTTTCTCCCTCTGAAACCACTCTCTGGTTTTGTGACTTCCTCCAGTTTTGAGCTGTCAGTGTTTGAATTAGCCTGCTGCCCACCTGTACTCTGTGCTCTCTGTTATCGTCCACCTAAATATAACTCAGTCTTTCTAAATGAATTTTCAGACTTTTTAGCTGATTTCCTCCCAAAATATGAAAGAGGGATTATCCTTGGTGATTTTAACATTCATATCTGCTGTCCCACAAAGCCCTTGGTAAAGCAGTTTTTGGACATTTTAGATTAATTTGATCTGCAGCAACTGGTCAAAGATCCTACCCATGAACGCTCCCATACACTGGACTTAGTTTTATCGTTTGGACTCTGTGTTTCTGATTTATTTGTAGATCAGGTTTGTATCTCTGATCATTTTCCAATCATTTTTAATATCTCAAACCTAGCATCTCTCCCTACAAGGCATCAAGCTAAACATTATGCTTGGTATATTGCTCCCTCGTCCTCTGTTATGCTGTCATCTAGCCTGGAGGCTGGCCTTTTGACATCTTTTTCCCCATCTACATCGGTGGGGGTAGATGGTTTGGTGGACTCCTTCAATATGGCTTGTTCTGTTGCCCTTGACTCTGTTGCACCGCTAAAACTCAGGCAAAAAAAGACCATCTCTGATCCCTGGTTAAATGACAACACTCATGCTCTCAGATGCCAGTGTAGGACACATGAACGAAAATGGAAAAAGGACAAGCTACAAATTTCCCAACAAATGCTGAAAGACTCCATGGCAGCTTACCAAAAAGCTGTCAGATCAGCTAAAAATAATTATTTTGCCAACATCATTGAGAGGCATCGTGGTGATCAACGCCAGCTTTTCAGTACCATTAACTCTGTTCTTTCACTAAAGGAATCCACTGCCCCCTCCACACCAACCAAAGCACTTTGCACTGATTTTCAGAATTTTGTCCTGGAAAAATTCAGTACTATTAGACAGAATCTGTTGGGACCTGTTACCCAGAAAGAATCACTGTTCTCCTCCATTCTCTGATTTTGATCCTGTCTCCCTTCAAGATCTGGATAAATTAATCAAGTCCATGAAACCCTCAGGGTCCCCACTGGATGCTCTCCCCCCAATGCTGCTACTTGGGGCTCTGCCAGTAGTGGGTCCTTTTATTTTGAGTATTTTAAATTTCAGTTTGTCATCGGGAGTGTTTCCAGAATCCTTTAAGAAGGCGGTCGTCCAACCGCTATTGAAAAAACCTGGCCTGGATCAAAATGATTATGCAAGTTTCCGTCCAATCTCCAAACTTCTTTTTTTATCAAAGGTTATTGAAAAAGTGGTACATGCTCAACTCTCACATCATTTACTGGAACATTCACTACTCGATCATTTTCAGTCTGGATTTAGGCCAAATCATAGCACCGAGTCTGCACATATTCGTGTGTTAAATGACATTCTGACAGAAACTGATGCTGGTTCCTTTGTTGTTACTACTGCTAGACCTATCAGCGGCATTTGATACAGTTGACCATAACATTCTGTTAACTAGGCTGAAATTTTTTGTTGGAGTCACAGGGACTGCGCTACATTGGTTTGACTCCTATCTGTCTGACAGGAGCTTCAGCATCCACATAGGTGATTGCTCTTCTCCTTTTGTCCCACTCCCCTGGGGAGTTCCCCAGGGCTCTATTCTAGGTCCACTCCTCTTTTCTATTTATATTTTGCCACTGGGAAATACCATTGCTTAACACGGCCTACATAATCACATATACGCTGATGACTGTCAAATTTTTATGGCTTTAAATCAACTAAGTTCCATTACCCAGCTCTCAGAATTTCTCTCAGAAATTAAAACCTGGCTAGCTTCCAATTTCCTGAATTTAAATGACAATAAGACTGAGGCCATTCTATTCAAACCAAAACATAATCTGCGTACTTCTGCTGCCTTTGATCTCTCCCCCCTAAACCTTAATTCATGTGTGACCAGCCTTGGGGTTAAACTGGATGTTGACTTATCAGTGAGTGCACATGTAAATGCCACTGTTCGATCCTGCTTCTTCCAGCTTTGTCGCCTTGCCCGACTAAAGCCCATTTTTAAGAGGCCACACTTAGAATCAGTGATTCATGCATTTATCACTTCCAGACTCGATTTTTCCAACTTGGTTCTAATTGGTGTAAATGTATCTGTCCTAAATCATCTGCAGAAAGTCCAGAATGCTGCAGCCAGATTTCTCTCCACTGCAAATAAACACTGCCACATCACTCCCATTCTGGCGGAACTACACTGGATTCCTGTGCAATTTCAAATTCAACACAAAGTTCTAACTTTTACTTACAAAGCCCTGAATGGTCTAGCCCCCTTATACCTCTCAGAGCTGCTCACCCCCTACACTCCCCACCCCCCACCCCCACCCCAACCCCGGTCACTAAGGTCTGCTGATCATCTATTACTCATCCTAAAATGAAGTATAAAGCTCGTGGGGAGCGTGCGTTCGCCTTTGCAGCTCCCAGACCTTGGAACGCACTCCCTCTGGTGGTACGCCAGGCTTCTTCACTGGCAAAGTTTAATTCCAGCCTGAAGACACATTTTTTAATTTGGCTTTTGGTCAATGATCGGTCTTTTATGCTGTGACTCTTCTGTTTTACTGACTTCTGTTTTTATTGACTTCTCTTTTATTGGCTGTTTTATACATTTGTATTGTTTTTAGGTGTTTCTATTTTATGACAGCTTTTATCTGTGTTTAATGTGTATGTATGTGCATTTTGAATGGCTTTTTAGGTTTAACTCTGTGCAGTGCTTTGGTCAGCTGACATGCTGTTTTTAAATGCGCTAAATAAATAAAATTGGATTGGATTGGACATCTCCTCGGCTGTGAAACTAAATGCATGTTCTGCAGTAATGTGAGGAACCCAGAGCTGTAGGAGTTCATTAATGCACCATGATATTAATGAATATATGGGTTTGACAAAAGGTTAACGGGAGCAGACGCTTTATTTGCTATGAGGGATGTTTTTTCCCCTCTGCTGAGTTTATTAAATACCAACAGCTTTACAGCTACTTATCTGTAAACATTACACAGTAACAAAAAGATCATCTGACTTTGATGGTCACTGATTATTATATGATACTACTTCCTTTACTCACGCTACAAATATATCATTTGGGAAGTTTTCTTTTCTATTTGTTTCAGTCCTGCTTTTCTTTGAAGTCAGTATCTGTTGATTACAAAAAAAAGTCTTGTTTTCAGCTTCTAATAACATTTTACCAGCTTTTGCTTCCGTCTCAAAACATTTCTGGTTCTGCAATAAAAGAGGAATTACAACAGCGAGTGAATGGCAGCATCCACTGGACAGCCACTGGAACCAGGATGAATGAAGTATCATTTATACAATTTTTTTGTTTATTTATTTTCAAAAAGAATAAAGCAGCAGCTCAGCATGATTTTACCAGTCTGATCTGAGTGTCTGGCCTTCTCTTGAGAAAGACTTGACACTTTCTTCCACTTTTGTACAATTTTATAAATGATCTTTACTGTTTTACCCGTCTCATCGTCCCTGTTGCTGGATGTGGTGTCACTCTCCACTCAGCCTCCCCTGCTGTGCACAGGTGATGGCATACAGTACATCTCTCATATAACTATCCCGCTCAGTATGGGGTTATAGAACTGTGGGGAAATGGATTAAATCAGTCATTAATGTTGTTTTCATCGAGAATATTGCAGCTGGCTGCAGAGTGACATTAATATGAATGATGTCTCATGGTAGTGGATTTCTTTTTTATATGTAAAAATTGCACTCAGGAATTGTAAACATCCAGTAATTTATAATAAGCTGCACTTTGAAGAGTTGCTGGTATTCTTCTATACCATCCAGCCTGTAATTGATGGTAATTGTGTTAGCGCCACAAGGTTATTAATAGATTCAGTAAAACATCCTGGTCCTTTAGTGAATGATGTAATGTAAAAGTCTGTTTCAGTTTTCTGAGTGCGCCTACAACAGCTGTCCAACACTCTTGATTGTAAATGTTAAAAGTGCTTCTTAATGCTTGTTCAATCAGATTTAGCATAAAGTCAACTTTGTGAACACACCCTCTTATAAAACCAGATTAACCAAATTTACATTTAAAGGCTTTTTGCATCTTATTCCTGTGACTTCTGAAAAAATGTCATACTATGAAACTGATATTTGTTCAGTAGGTTCAGCTGAGTTGCTGAGAAGTTTGGAAAATCATTACTTTAAGCACTCACGATTGTTTCTTTATTATAACTTGGTTTTAAAGAGCAGGCTCACTGAGAAACTTTTTTTCCTTGCTAGGTTTGAAAATTTGACCCCTATTCTACCCGTATTTCCTGCATTAGCCTCTGATAGAAAATAGAAAAACGCTGGTTTAGAAAGCCTGACAGATCTATGTCACACTGTCACAAAACATTCATGGACTCCCATCTTGGTTCATGACGGGGAAGGCTGTTGTTGGTTTAGCGTCCAGGAAACAGCAAAGTCTCGACTTGTAGAATCAGCGTTGTAGAGTCGCGTTGCTTTTAGCCAATCAGAGGCAAGACGTCCAAATATTAGGAAATAAGACTCCAAATCCTGTTGTGTTCTCCCACTTTCTCCTCAAACAGGCACACCGGAGCTCTTTTTCCCCAGAGAACCACTAACAATGCATTAGTTCCTAATAAAGACCACTGCCATTGTATTAAAATTATGAATACAGTCGACCTTTATCTTATTTTGTTTCATAAAGCAAAAACTCAATGAAGCTAATTCTGTTGCACAAATTTCCATGAGTCATATAAAGTGTCTACACTGAGGAAACGGCATGACTGCTATCAGCCTTCATTTTGTCTTTGTGTCCCCTCCCACCCCACATAGCTGTCTGCTACCTCCACATCCAGAGCTGCCTTCTTGCAGTGCCTACGCTGGGGAGTTTGGTGCCCCTTCCAGGAGCCAGCTGTCTGGAAAGACAAAGAGATACAGCTTGTTCTGCACGGGGGTGCAACACCAAATCCTTATGGAGTGATGGTCTACAGCACAGAGACCCCTAAAACACAGAGTCCTGAACCTGTCTCAGGTCCAAGCACAGCTCAGGTAAATCTGTAGCGCAGAGAGAAGGACCAGGGAAGGCCTTTAAATACTGTGATGATGTTGCTGCATATAAGTAAAACCTTCTCATCTGTGCAGCTATGTATTTATGCATAGTTTGCATCATTTACACTCACCAGTTTAACTACTGTTGTGTCTCAAGTCGTATTCTTGAGAAAAAACAAAATATTCATGTGTGAAATTGCTGATTGAACTTCACAACTTTCCTTGAGGAATTTGTGTCTCAGTGATCATCACAGTATTTGAAAAAGTACACCTTTCATTCCCTCTTGTGTTTGCTGTTTTATTGACACTAGTTGTGTCCCTTCCAGACAGCATCTCGACAGTTATGTCTTCACCAATTCTCTTGTGTTACAGAGATTTTCTTCCCTCAAGGAGCACTCGGAGGAAAAGGATATGATAAGATTCTGGCTTTTGTCCAGCCTGGGGAAGAAGATGTCCAGCCCTAGGGTGTCTCAGCGGACCAAGCAGGAGGAAGCATCACATCAGAGGAAATCCCCTTCATCACCTTCACAGAGTAAGTATCGTCATGTGATTCATAATAGTTGTTTTCCTTTAAATTAATACTCATTGATTATTAGCTAAAGAACAGGATACAAGGATTTGCATATGGCAGTGGTTCCCAACCTTTTTCCCAAGGGACCCCGTTTCTTACCAGTAACATTTTTGACGACCCCCTCCCATTCTCTCTTCCAGTATAAACATTATTAGGAAATGATAAAATTGTTCAAGCACATTTTAATACGCTTTGATTCAATAGATAACAGTAATAGTAGGCTCCAGTACAGAACAAAGTCATTAACAAAACCAAACAGAACATAATGTGCTTGACAGTTTGTATTACTTTTCTGAACACATTGTTTCTTGTAAACACTGATAAATTAATCATTCCTTTCAATAAACGTTTGACACATAAAAAATACACTGAGCAAAATGTACTTAAATGTGTATATTACTGTTTATACTAGATTATTTACTGTAAAGGCTGTGATTAATCAACCAGTCCTATCTTTAATGAACTTTTGACAAAATAAAACGGTGAGCGGAGCAAAATGTTCTTAAAAGTGTGTTACTTTTTCTGTACTAATTGTTTCCTGTCTTAATATCAGTAAACTTTTCACTCATGAAAAAAAAGTGAGCAAAATGTAGGCTATAAACAAGTAATAAATGAAGTTTTAACCCCTTAAAGTGGAGAGGTCCTGGCGACCCACTGGCGCCCCCTTGTGGGGGTCGGGACCCCCAGGTTAGGAACCACTGGCACATGGGGTCTGTGCTGATTAAAGCTCTCATGGCGAATCTTCAAACGCACAACCAAGGTCACGGAATACTCACCCCTCCCCTCGGGTGTCTTCCCTAAGACGCTTCGGCTGGAACCGGAAACCAGCGATGGCGGACGAAGAAAAACCTGAGAAATCTGAACAGTTCTCTGTATTTTTGTTTTTCTTGTGGAAGACCAGGGAAAGTCGTTTGAGGGGGGGGGGGGGGGGGGGGCTTCGTGAATAACTGCGGGATTTCACTAGTAAAAACTACATTATTCCAACCTTTCAGATTAAGCGTGACTGCTCCACAGTCTCCTTTCTGAATGAAGTTCTGACCTCCAAGCTTCAGGCCCGCCTCCCAGTAAAACCACGCTTTGATTGAATGTTTAACGACAGCCCATCGCTGAAGACAAATGATGCGCCACTGTCTGCATCCCTTTTCAAAACCCAAACTGCTGATTTGTTGTGAGTCTGTCAGTGAGCTGATTAAAAGCGTGGTAACGCAGCCACTCAATCCCAGAGACAGCACGGGGAACTTGAGTGAACCCTGGTTGTATAATTGATTATTTCCCTTCTAATGAGACTGTTAGTTTATCTTTGGAGTGGAGAATAGCGTTGATCGTGGCCTTTGTTGTTAGAAGATAGACATTATTGATGACATTTTAATCAATGTGCAGTTGTTATTACTTTTACAGGGTAAGTCTGAAGTCTTTTCCAGAGGAGAGTAAAATAAAACTATTGTTTATGTGACTGAGCTCGGGAGATTTTAACCACACTCTGCTTGGTTACACTCCCATCTTTACATCCTGAAATAATTCAATAACCCTTTGAGATTTATGGAGTTTATTGTGCCTTACTGGTCATCCCGCTCTAAAGGAGAAGCATGTGCAATAAGTGTGCTGCCTGCAGATGGAGCTCGCTGCAAAATTAATAAAGTGATACGCTAGCAGTCACAATGGACCTTTAGCTTATTCTTCATGAACACGACTTCCTGTAGGAATGTTAGAAATTCCCTTTAAGTCTACTGATCTATAATTTAGCTTCAGAATCCTGCTTTCTTTATGCTACCGACGCATTCCACTCTGTGTTCCTATTAAAGCGACAAGAGAAGAAAAAAACGTTGTTTAGAAATGATCTTTTCAAAGATGCTCAATAATTTATTAGCTGTACATTTCCTAATGTGCTATTTGCATGTCCCTGTTGTGTTGTAGCCATCCACCCTCCACCTATCATGAAGCAAACAGGCATCCAACCCGAGTTGGATGCCTGTTTGCTCAGCTGTCAAGACGGTCTCTTAGTGATCCCAAACAAATGGCCAGTTGCACATCAGTCCTGCTAACGAGGTGAATCAAATTCGCTGTACAAGTAGAGCTGTGAGAGAACAGCAAGCCCTGAAAAGAAAATGGTTGCCAAGGGGAGGATGCCAGCGCGAGTTTGTGAGCGAGAGCCAGCCAGTTCCATAACATGTCCACTCTGTATGCATGTAGTCTGAACAGATGGGAGCCACTAAAGACACCCCAGGCAACCGAAGCAATTTCCAAAGGGCCAGTCAAGCCCAGCATAAAGAGCGAGATAGAGCGGGAGAGGAGGACAGATAGATTGTGGGAAGTTTTTCATTTCAGTATTACCATGGCTACTTACCAAAAACCTCAAGGAAGCATTGTTACAGTTAAAAGTCAGCGAACTGTTGACATCTAACTCTGGCTCTTCATCTGTGTGAAATTGGATAGATGTGTTATGTTTGTAAATAGTTCAGGGATTCCAGTGCAGTTATTTACCTCGCTCGGGTTATTCAGTACACATTGTTCCGGTGCATTCCTGCACCTCAGGATGCCAGATCGCTCCAAATCCAATCAACGGGAAAGCAATAAAAATACGACATTTTACCGTTAACCTCAGTTCTCCCTCATGCACCAACAGTCCAGTAAATGTCTAACCTCACTATAAAATAACCTGCTACAAGGTGCATAGCCTGTAGATGATATTACAGTAACATTGGTTAAGCTAGTTCAACTCAACTGTAGTCAAACCACCAGAGGACATGATGTAATCTAAGAGCTCAGCAAGTGTTACACAGCACGCTTTCTGCTTGTGTTTTTCAGGTCAAAAGCTTCAGACTTCTCTACCAGAGTCACCTCAAGGTCCCGGGGTAAGACGCTTTCCATGCATTTTATCAAAGAGGGTAAAGGCTCTACGCAGGTGTTGTACCTGTCTTTAGGCTGCATGGTGGCGCAGTTGTTAGCACTGTTGCCTCGCAGCACGAAGGTTGCAGGTTCGAAACTCGGCTGCGGCATTTCTGCGTGGAGTTATATATATATATATATATATATATATATATATATATATATATATATATCTCAGACGTCAAGCTAAACAGTCACTCGACAGACAGGGTTAAAAATAATATGATCGATCTCGATTTTCATGCGTCATCCCAAAATAGAAGCTAATATCTTAATTTGACCTTGAATGAAAAATGTTATAAAACCTCTTAAAGGTTTTTTATCACGGAGGAGGCAGCGCTCATTTCTGCCTTCAGTCTGACGGCACAGCGCAGCGCCGGAGTTTGCGCAGCGTGCACTTATTGAATCTGTGTGTGTGTGTGTGTGTGGCACAGCTCCATGAGCCTCTCCAGTCACTGCATCCCGTTATTGGCACTATTCAAACCAATGTTGTAAAATTACTTCTGCCCTGCCCAGATGTGAGCACATCTGGGCAGGGGAAACTATTGTACCAACGTGTTTCTGATAAATCCGTGATGTTTCTTCTCACGGTCGATATGTGGGCTCTTCTTTTACACAACACACTTTCAGGGTGCATCTCTGGATGAAGCGTCCCACTCTGTTAACCTTGAGTCACATTGGCTTAAGGTACACCTGAGCCCACGTGGCTGTATTGATCAAGATGCTATGACAGCTTTTCATGTAGAGGTACCTGGGGGCTTAAAGGTCACACACACGACCTACAAAGGTTACTGCACTGGCCTTTTCCCTCCTGGGTTCCTCCAGACGGTTCACATCTTTTCATGTCATGTGCTGTAGATGATAAAAGACCCAAGCTGTCTGTACAGATGCAGTTATATAGGTTATGGGAACCAAAATGCTTTAGTGTAAGGCAACTTAATCAGTTTGATGGAGGATAAACGACCAGTAGGGTTAGGGTTTATTAAGAAGCATTCACTGATTAAATATAAGCACACTACAGCAACAGAGTGTTTAATCTTTACTAAAACTAACCTGCGACCCCCCTCGGTTCTTATGTAGATACTTCGGCTCCGCCCACCTCTGAAAAACCATTCCATGGAACGTTTGCTCTTCCAGGAAATGATCACCATTAATTATGTTTGAAGAACATGATGAGACCTGCATTGATCATGAGGGCAACACCATGCTAAGTTTAAACAGACAGCTGTCAGTGCTGGTACGGGATGATTTCAGGTCCCCATCAAATCAAGCAGGTAAAAAAATCTGCCTTCATAAGCAAATCTCCTGTTTCAGCCTGAATTTGACATGCAAACTTAAACACTTTTGCCATATCTTGGTCTCCAATCGTCTCCAACATTATTAATGTGTTTCAGTCAAGCGCTGATCTTAAGATGATTTCTGCCTAGATCAGGAAGGCCTTTGAGCTGCACGCTTACATAGGCACAATGTGTTGGTCAGACAGGGATTATAAATCTTTAACACTCACACTGTGTCTGGACTGTCCACAAATGCAGCAGGTCAAGCCTATAAATCTTGTTAAACGTCAGCATAAATGACTTATTTGCCCCAGATTCTTCAAACAATGTGAGTAGGAGGTGTAACTGAAGAGATGCGTGTTTACACGTTTTTTTTTTTTTTTGCATTTGCTCATCCACCTGCGTGGGATTCCAGAAATCTATATCAAAATATCCTGCATGAGGCGTTTAGCTGAATAACTACAAACCCACCCTGCATAAGGAAGCACAGATCAGTTGGAAATGTTATTCATGATGGAAGACAACAAAATGCCTGCTTGTGTCAGCTGTTGAAACCTTGGAAGCAGACAGAATATTGATGACAATCAGGTGGCGCTGCATCCAATCAGATTGAATGTCACATTAACATATGTTTATGTCGGAGGCTTCCCGTGAGCAGCTAACGGGGCGCTGATCAACCCTACCGTAGCTTCGTAATGATTTTAATTGTTCCGTGATCATCCATCTGTGGCTGGGGATTCTCGTGTTCGGTTACTAATGAGTCTTACATCAGCCGCGCGCTCCAAAGGTAGATGATGTGGATTGTGTCCGTTTGTTCAGGGTGATCTAAACTACGGGGCGGAACCACCGTCCTTCAGCATGAGTGGAAATGCCAGTGGGGACTGAAAGTTGTGATAAATGGTGGTTTTGCTAGGAGGACGAGGCTAGGGACACAAGCGTGTGCACGTGCACACACAGCAACATGGAGTCAGAGTGGAGGAGGCAGGTTATCAGCTGTTTCTCAGCGCCGCCTCTCTGGGCCAAGAAGGGCCGGTTTGTCGACTTATTTTAAATTGAACCAGCAAGGGCTGCGAGCCGTGGGAGCACTGCTCCTGTGAACTCTACAAACCGACCTTATTTTGATTAAGCCGCGGAAGCAGCGGAATCCTACAAGTGGGCAACTCCCAGTGGCAGAGAAGAGCCGCCCGTGGTCGTATACTGGCCAGCTCCTGGGAACACGTTAAAGCAAAAGGTGCCTGACTGGATAAAGGTCCAGTCCAGGCAGAATTAATTAATACGGACAGGGAATATTTATTTATTTTCACAATGCGCTGTAGTTCTTGTGGCTTTAATCACATTCTTGAAATTTTTTTTGCAGCAAATAGCAGAATCTGTACTCTGCATCATACTCCCAGGGTTTAGGGGGAAGGATCAACTGCTGTTTTCCAGAAGATGCAATTATTTTTGCACCAAACGAGAGTCACACATCATAAACGAGAACAAAAACATTGTCAATTTAATAAAATGTTGATAAGAAAATCACTGACATGCACTGCTTAAAGGATAGTAGCACAGTGAGTCTGGGCTCTTTAAACACCGTTTCTGGACACTGTACTTCATCATTAAATATGTTCATCTGGTTCGTCTCGTCTCGTCTCGTCTCGTCTTCCTCCGCTTATCCGGGTCCGAGTCGCGGGGGCAGCATCCCAACTAGGGAGCTCCAGGCCGTCCTCTCCCCGGCCTTGTCCACCAGCTCCTCCGGCAGGACCCCAAGGCGTTCCCGGACCAGATTGGAGATGTAACCTCTCCAACGTGTCCTGGGTCGACCCGGGGGCCTTCTGCCGGCAGGACATGCCCGAAACACCTCCCCGGGGAGGCGTCCAGGAGGCATCCTGACCAGATGCCCAAACCACCTCAACTGGCTCCTTTCGATCCGGAGGAGCAGCGGTTCTACTCCGAGTCCCTCCCGAATGTCCGAGCTCCTTACCCTATCTCTAAGGCTGAGCCCGGCCACCCTACGGAGGAAACTCATTTCGGCCGCTTGTATCCGCGATCTCGTTCTTTCGGTCATTACCCAAAGCTCATGACCATAGGTGAGGATTGGGACGTAGATCGACCGGTAAATCGAGAGCCTGGCTTTCTGGCTCAGCTCCCTCTTCCCCACGACAGATCGGCTCAGCGTCCGCATCACTGCAGACGCCGAACCAATCCGCCTGTCGATCTCCCGATCCCTCCTACCCTCACTCGTGAACAAGACCCCGAGATACTTAAACTCCTCCACTTGAGGTAGGACCTCTCCCCCGACCCGGAGGTGGCAAGCCACCCTTTTCCGGTCGAGAACCATGATCTCAGATTTGGAGGTGCTGATCCTCATCCCAGCCGCTTCACATTCGGCCGCGAACCTACCCAGCAAGAGCTGAAGGTGAGATCTGGATGAAGCTAGGAGGACCACATCATCCGCAAAAAGCAGAGACGAGATTCTCCTGCCACCAAACTCGACACACTCCACACCACGGTTGCGTCTAGAAATTCTGTCCATAAAAGTGATGAACAGAACCGGTGACAAAGGGCAGCCCTGGCGGAGTCCAACCCTCACTGGGAACAGGTCCGACTTACTACCGGCTATGCGGACCAAACTCACGCTCCTCTGGTAAAGGGACTGAATGGCCCTTAACAGAAAGCCACCCACCCCATACTCCTGGAGCGTCCCCCACAGGGTGCCCCTGGGGACACGGTCATAAGCCTTCTCCAAATCCACAAAGCACATGTGGATTGGTTGGGCAAACTCCCATGCCCCCTCCATCACCCTTGCAAGGGTATAGAGCTGGTCCACAGTTCCACGGCCAGGAAGAAAACCACATTGCTCCTCCTCTATCTGAGATTCAACTATCGATCGGACCCTCCTCTCCAGTACCTTGGCGTAGACCTTTCCAGGGAGGCTGAGGAGTGTGATCCCCCTATAGTTGGAACACACCCTCAGGTCACCCTTCTTAAAGATGGGGACCACCACCCCGGTCTGCCACTCCCTAGGAACTGCCCCCGATGACCACGCAATGTTGTAGAGACGTGTCAACCATGACAGCCCTACAACATCCATAGCCTTGAGATACCCAGGACGAACCTCATCCGCCCCCGGGGCTCCGCCGCTGTGTAGTTGTTTGACTACCTCAGCAACTTCTGCCCCCGAGATCGGACAGTCCATCCCCAGGCCTCCCAGCTCTGGTTCCTCCTCGGAATGCGCATTGGTGGGATTGAGGAGCTCCTCAAAGTATTCCTTCCACTGTCCGACTATAGCCTCAGTTGACGTCAGCAGCTCCCCATCCCCACTGTAAACAGTGTGAGCGAGTTGCTGCCTTCCTCTCCTGAGGCGCCGGACAGTTTGCCAGAACCTCTTTGGAGCCGATCGATAGTCTTTCTCCATGGCCTCACCAAACTCCTCCCACGCCCGAGATTTTGCCTCGGCAACTGCCACTGCTGCACCCCGCTTGGCTATCCGGTACCTGTCTGCTGCCTCCGGAGACCCATCTGGTTCTTTTATTATAACATTTTATTTTATTCAGTTGTCCAATGAGAAAAATGCTAAGTTGCAATCCACATTGTGAAATAAGTCTTAATATGCATCTTTGTTCATAAAAAACGTTTTTATATAATCTAAGATTGTTGAAAAGGACAACAGGAAGGTTTTTCTCCACAGTAGTTTTTACTTTTAAGCACGATCAGCCTGTGAGAAGCGCAAAGCAATATGTATTTGAGTTTACAGCAAACACACACACACACACACACACACACACACACACACACACACACACACACACACACACACACACACACACACACACACGCACGCACGCACGCACGCACGCACACCCTCTTTCATAATCCTGAGGGACTAAAAATGTGATTAGTATCTTCATTGCTTACTGTATATAGTTCATGCTTATGATGTCATTCCATGACTCTGAAGAAATAGAACAGAGCATGGTGCAGAATCATAGTTTGTATCCTTCAACCTCCACCCGTTCCCTCAGGTCGTCCTCCTCCATCCACCTCTCTGTCCCACCTTTCCGTCTGGTCACTATGGGGAGCAGGGCCTTCAGTCGCTCTGCTCCCCAGCTCTGGAACTCACTCCCTCCTGACCTCCGTAACATTGATTCCCTCGCTCTCTTTAAAACCAAACTCAAAGCCCACCTGTTCCGTCTAGCATTCCAATAGTTACTGTCTTTGCTCCAATCTGTCTGTTTGTTTTATGCTGTTATATCTTTTATTGTTGTGTATTTTATCCGTCTGTAAAGTGTCCTTGAGAGTTCAGAAAGGCGCTGTTGAAATAAAATGTATTATTATTATTATTATTATTATTATTATTTATTTATTTCCTCCTCTCCCTTTCCTCCATTCTGTCAAAGACACCGGCTTAAAAGTACTTTTGTGGAAATCTTCAATAATTTTCACTCTTCAACCCGTTTTTCCGTGGCTTCTACATGGATGTAAAGTGCTGATTAATCTGCAGCGTCCTTCCCCTGCAACGGCTCCGTAAACAAGCTGCATGCTCCACTTGTGTTAGCTGGACTTGTTGGATCTGATGACTTTCTTCTGCTTGCATAAATTATTGATCCCTGACACTCCCCATTTTCCACGCTGCACGGTGCTAAAGATCCTGCGTTATTTATAGGTAGCATTTGGAAGAGGAGCGGCGTTTGTGTGCCTCTGCTGATGATCGTTTCTCTCGTGAGTTCTCACATCGGGAAGCGGTCATGTTTGTTCTGTTGACCCAGGTGGGCTTGCAGTAGGTGAGGCCATGTTTCAGTTTGTTGCTGGAAGGGGGCTAGTTTGGCAACTGGCACTGACTCAGTCGAGCCTAAAACGCTGCCTTCCTTCAAAGAGACCAGCTGTTGTCTCTTGGTTTATTTTTTAAACGCAAAGAATATTCTTGAGCTCCATAAATCAGTTAGTATTCTGGCTTTTAGGTTTGGGGTCAGATTCACTTTCTTTTCTGGAACAAAATTATTATTTATACATAAACTTTTATAGCAAATTTTTGGTACTACTTTAAAATAAAGCACCCCATTTAGATGGCTAATAGATATTCTATTAATCATTTCCATAACGCTTTTAAAAATCATTATTAAGTCTTTATTAAGGGCAAGAAAGAAAGAAAATGACTGGTTTCTTGCTAAATAGTCAGCCAAGTTTGGTCTCAGTTTTTTGTTTTTAATAATATTAATAATAATAATGTTAATAATAAATGCTTAAAATTATTTGTAAAAGTTACTGATTAGCTAATAAAATATTTATTAGTTAATTATACGGGGGAATATTTCACCTTAAACATCACAACTAAACCACTTTAGTGATTGTTGGAGGCAAAACGCAGTTTAGTTCTGTTTCAGCTTCAGTTCTGAATAAACTAATGGAGACCGTTGCTTTTGAGGATAATCAAGTTAATATAAATTCTGCAGGTAAAGAAAAGGGAATAAAAGGGCTAAATCAGGCAACAGATTAGCAAAACATTTGATTATTTGCATGTATAAATAAGTGCTTAGTGATTGTTTTACTGTGTGAATTAGAATTTGTGACGTTTACAGATATCGCCCATCCTGCTTTTGTGTTAGAAACCTTAGAAAAGTTACTATTATACCTTTTATACATTTTTGCTCTCTTCATGGTGGCTAGTCGGGGCAGCAGTAGCTCAACAGGTTGAGCGGGTTGTCCCGTAATCAGAAGGTTGCAGGTTCGATCCCGGCTCCGGACAGAGAATTCTGCTGTTGTGTCCTTGGGCAAGACACAACCCACCTTGCCTGCTGGTGGTGGTCGGAGGGCCTGTGCTCGGCAGCCTCGTCTTTGTCAGTGCGCCCCAGGGCAGCTGTGGCTACATCGTAGCTCATCACCATCAGTGTGTGAATGTGTGTGTGAATGGGTGAATGATACACTGTAGTGTGAAGCGCTTTGGAGTCCTTACTCACTACAAGTGTGGGTCATTATCATTTAATGTCGCTGCTCAGAATGTCTTTCTGGTGACGTTTCACTCTGTCCTCCATGTTCTCACATTTTATTTTCTCCCATCACACGTCACATGCACTATTTACGCTCACTCACATCCAACCCCCACTGGTAACACTGTGACGAGGTGGCGCCAGGTCGTCCTCGTGATCTCCTTTATTTGTCTTTAATCCTTCACCTTTAGCTCTCGGTCCTTCAGTCTAGTATTCTGTGTGTTTTTATTAAGTCGCCTCCTCCTTTTGAAGCTCTTACTGTCTGACGAGCGTACAAAAGCCACTCCAGCTCATGTTTGTCCTATTCAGAGAAGAGGGAGTCGACCTTGATGCAGCTCATTAAAAACACCTAATGTGGAGAAAGGGAAGTTGTAGAACTAGACGTGGGAACATATTTTGAGAGCTACTCAGTTTGAGAGCTGCGTGATTCCCCCTGACAATCCCACCACCTGCCCTGCACTAGCTACTGTTTTCTGTCTTCTGCTTTCCTCTACGTAAACATGTTCAGTATCTCTCAGCTCTTGTCGTTCTAATCCCTCTGCTACCTACACCGTTCCCTGCTGGAGTAAGGCTTTACCTGGCTGCCAGCGTACCTGTGTGCCTCTTGGATTATTCATCATTAGAAAACATTACTGCTCCTGCCTAGCAGATCCCCCCGTGGGTCCTCCGTCCTGTCCTCTGTGCACCAATGCTGACCAAGAAGGTGAAAAATGAAGCTAATGGGAAAGTGACTAAAATTGCAGTTTTCTAAAAGGCCACATGAGGATAGCTCTAAACCCCCTCCAAGTCCCAATCGTAGGTTTTTCTCAGAGATAAACACATTTCCTGATCATTACGAGGGTCAAGGTTAATCTTTAGTATTGTGATCTACGTCTATCATATCACCAGATTCTCCCTGTTTGTCTTGCTGTCTTAGTTTTAATTAACATGCTATATTATTCTATTATCATCAAACATGTTAATAAGATATATATGTATGTATATTCCGTTCTGTTAACTTAGTTTTTATCTAATCAGAAGTTTCAAATTAGTTTATCTTTGAGCTTCTCTGCAGTTTCGTCTTCGTCTTCGTCTTCCTCCGCTTATCCGGGTCCGGGTCGCGGGGGCAGCATCCCAATTAGGGAGCTCCAGGCCGTCCTCTCCCCGGCCTTGTCCACCAGCTCCTCCGGCAGGACCCCAAGGCGTTCCCGGACCAGATTGGAGATGTAACCTCTCCAACGTGTCCTGGGTCGACCCGGGGGCCTTCTGCCGGCAGGACATGCCCGAAACACCTCCCCGGGGAGGCGTCCAGGAGGCATCCTGACCAGATGCCCAAACCACCTCAACTGGCTCCTTTCTCTGCAGTTGTAGCTACAAAATAGCATTGAAGTGGTTAAATGTGTCACGAACTCCTCCAGCTGACTCCATTTCCCAGCATTCCCGCCACCAATGTGTCCGCCGACGTCATCACGCCGACACTATAAACGGAAGTGCCGACGTTTCATTCATTACTCTGTCATCGTTCTCACCAGACTTTGAATCGAGTTCTCAGGCTTACCAGCCTTCAAACCTTCAAACCGAACCTAAAGGAGCTAAACCACGCTGTTTATCTCCACCACTCCGCGTCTGGGCAACAGACCTTCTCAGCCACGCTTCAGCTCTGCCACCAAACCTGACAAACTGGGACCATATGAGTGGCGAGCTTAAAAGAGGTTTTTTTTTTCCAGAGGGAGTTCAGAGCAGAACTGCTCTTCCTTTCATAATAAATCAGTTAGAATACATTTTGGACACGTCATCCAGATTCCTTCTCGATGCCTATCTGTTAGGATCCCTCTCAGAGGAAAGCTTGGGGCTGTATTAGTCACACCAGAGGTTTAACATTTCCTGAAAAGCATGGGAATGCCTCATCATCCACCAGGATTAGCCATAGGTGGACAGAAAAAGGGCATCTAAGCTCCCCCACTTATTCCCGCATGAGCTAATGAAAATGAGATAAATGATAGAAAAGTGCTGAGATGGAAGTAAGTGCATTTCACAGTTATTATAATGTTCTGGTCATTAGGCAGATTCATTAAAATATGACAAGCTTGTTTTCTTCATCCATTATTAAGCTGATTTCTGCTGCACTAATTCCAACACAATAACAACGTCCTGTTCTGCACACTACTCTGTTGCTCTTAATTATCATCTCAGCAGAAACACTTGTTCCAATTGTTTTCACTTAGACATTTTGATAAATGTGAAGCTCTCCTTCTGCGTAGGTCAGTGTTTAATAATATATGTCTGCAATCAATAAGACAATAAAAAAGATAAGAAATTAAATCAGTGGATTAAAAAAACAGCTTATTTTAGCTAAAATAAACTAGAAGTGTGACAGAAGCATTGAAAAAGAGCTTTTTGCTTTTCTTCATGGGGAGAACGAGTTACTGAGCAGGAAGTTAATGTTGTTAGTTAGCATCTGGAGCAGCATTGGCCACAAGTCAAATGGGAACAGATGCATGAAAATATGCTAATAAATCGAGTTGCATGTAAAGGAACACTTAACAGTTTCCAGCTTCTCCGTCCTACTGGTTGAAAGTGGAAGTACAACTGTCATGAACATCCCTGCTGCAGCCTGCTGTAGCTCGCGCTAACAACGAGCTAAAACTAACGTTGATACTAAACAAGCCATGAATTAAAAAGATCCATGCTGTTAGACAAGAAAAAATGATTACCTACTAGTCCAGTGGCAACAAAGTCACATCACCATCAGCTCATGATTAGCCTCCGTCAGCTTCCTCAAATGAGTGTAGGCCATGCCAATGTTTACTCTGGTTTTAGCTTGTTCCTTCATCTTCAAATACATTACTCTGACTTTTACCTACAGTCTCCACCATAAAGCCACAAACAAAACAAACTTCTTTTGTTTTTTTTATAGATGGTCGGCGAACTGAAAAAGCTAACTGCTAGCCTTTATATTGGCTACCAGCACAGAAAATTATGCAAGTGAAGAGCACCCCCTAGGAACACTAACCACTTCGCAAAACGGTTAAGTACTGTTTCTGGTTAGCAGAGGTCATCAGAGTGCTGTCCCATGGGAATTTGGTAAAGTGTTTACCTACACAGTCACTGAACCTCACTTTTAAAGGGATACTATGCAACAAGTGTTCCTTTAAATGAATAGGTTAAATAATAAAAAAATTGCTTAGTGATTATTGATGAAGATGTAAACATATATACGTGGAGGAACACAACTTCTGCGTAATCTTAATGTTAACTTAAAGACACTTCTCTTTTTTGGGGGTGGTGGTGGGGGGCTGTGTCTTTAGTATGGAAAGAAGATACACAAACCATTTCAAGTCAGTTCGTTGGAGGAAGATGACTATAAAATCTTGTGGGTTGTGGAAACAGAGGAGTGGTCAAGGCGTTTGAGTGCTGAGGAATAATGGGCTTCTGTTGTGATCTGAGACAGCACATGTCTCTCTGGCGTAAAGTATTTTCCTGAGCCCTGTTGTTGGTAATCATAATAATAACAGCAAATCATTTGCATTGTTTCTCTGCAGCTCTCACTGTCTCAGCTGGCAGTTACTTCACGCAACCCGACCATCAGCCACTCTAGATCGGTGTTGCCTGGGCAACAGTCATTTCCTTCTCTGCTCCGTCCTTCGCCATTGGCATCAGCCCACCAGCTGTCACATGTCGTAAGACTTCCACCCCCGTCTGCTCACACACACACACACACACACACACACACACACACACACACACACACACACACACACACACACACACACACACACACACAAACGCTCAAAGGATGAACTCCTTTGAATAACTTTTCAGGGTATAAAACTTTGATTAGCTTTTTGTCTTTTCTAACTTTTTTCTATCTATTTCTATGCGGATTATGACCCGATGCAATATTCTCTAACGAATGCTGTGAACCAGCATAAAGATAATGACTGATGTTAAAAAGAGTGCGATGAGCTCCGGTTTTCTAACAAGCCCTAATGCATCCTAATGCATTATGGTTGCAGTCGGCACATACGCCCAAGAAAAGCTGAGGAAGTCAGCCGCACCGTGCTGATTTTAATACCTCTTGTGAATAATTTCCTGAAATGATGCAGAAGTAACCTGCTCCCCACTGTTGTGGGTGTTTGCTGCTGAGAATTGGCTGACAGTCACTTTGCCTTTGAAATCTGCCTTGTCTTTCCTAATTTAGACCATGTTCACCCACAAAGATGCATACATTTGGGAATCAGTGCTGTATAATCTCACAGAATAGTGAGAAAAATCATAAAGCTGTAATCCTGGGATTAACCCGGAATCGTTTTCTGCATATCAGAATTACTTTGCACATTTTAAATGCCGTGCACTAACTTTATCTGTCCTCTGTAAAAACAAACTTATCAAACATCTGGTTTTTAGGAGGCATGTGAGAGATTCAAACTGCACAATGCAAAGCCCAACTGCAGAGGTCAACTTTACTCATATTTTAATACATTTGCAGTAGTCAAGTAGGAATAAACACCTTGTAAGTCACTGCAGTTAGCTAAAGCAGTAGAAAGCCAAACTGGAGTGACCATTTCCCGTGACACCATATGGTGCACATTGCAGAAGAATGGCATGCATGGGTATCGTTCACGAAGGAAGCCTCTACTAAAGCCCATGCACAAAAAAGCACACCTAGAACTTGCTAGGGCCCATGCTGAAAGAGATAAGCTGGGACTCAATAATCTGGAGTGATGAGACAAAGATGTCTGTTTTTGGAACTAATGGTTTCAATACTGAATGGCATTGTTAAGGTGAGGATTTCAAAGAGAAATGCATGATGCCTACAGTGAAACACGGTGGTGGCGGTGTCCTTATGTGGGGCTGCGTGAGTGCTGTTGGTGTTGGGGAGCTGCATTTCATTGATGGTATCATGAACTCAACAATGCACTGCTCTATACTGAAGGGGAAGATGCTGCCATCACTTGGTCGTCGTGCACTTTTCCAACACGACAACGATAAAAAACACACATCTAAAGCCACTGTTGCATTTCTGCAGAAGAACAGGTGAAGGTGATTGAATGGCCAAGTGTGTCTCCTGATCTGAACCCAATCCAATACCTGTGGGGAATTCTGAAACATCACGTTGAGCATCGCTCTCCATCCAGCATCCAGGCTCTAAAACAGGTTATTCTTGAAGAATGGAAAAGATAGATGTTGCAACATGTCGCCAACGTGTTCATTCCATGCCTATTAGACCTGGTGCTGCCCTTGAAAATCACGATGGTCATACAAAATACTAGATGTAGTAGTTTTTGTTGTGGGGTGTATTCATTTTTGCTTTAAACAATTTTAGTAAAACTAAAGATTTTGTGATCTGAGTTATTCTTATTAACCTTAATTTCATGTAATGGAGTTAATCAAGTGTTCAATAAAAACCCAGCCTTGTGAAAATTCATTGAGCTACTGATTAAATTCATACTATTTAGAGGGGGTGTACTCATTTTTACCGAGCATTGTAGATGTAGGAGACTATTTTCACATTCAGCCTGCACGAAAAGCTCAGAGTGACTCATCATTTTCATCACTAAGTAAAAAATGGTTGCTCTTTAATTGAACCAAACACAAGGAGAACATGAAAAGAAGTCCACTTTGGAGCAAACCAATGTCAACAGCAAGTACTGTGATGTAACTTCTTTCATTGTACCATCGATTAGTCATTGTTGCTTATGTCCAATAAACCACTTTGAGTCTGCTGCCATAAGCATTTAATGGAGCTCAAGTATTTGATAATCCATATCTGCACTGTACCCTCCATCAAGTACACCTTTTACTTCATTCGTAATTACATTTTCATCTAGAAACTAGTGGGCTTGGTGGCTTAAAGGAAGGGGGAAAGTACTGAAATGGGCTTTTCGTAGATTTTGTAAACAAAAAAAGAGAGACGTGTAGCCTGAAATGCTACAATCCATCTAAATACTCCATCTCATTACCAGTGATGAGTGGTTTTGCCGCAGCACCTGCTGTATGTTAAAGGATGTCAGGTGAAACTGAGGGAGAGCAGAGTCGACGGTTCATTCTGGGTCACAAAGAGATGGGGGCATGTGCACACCTCATATTTCCTCTATCTAACAAAGTTTATACTATTTATGTATCTGTAGCAGATGTTCTGTGTGTTTGGTCACTTCTTGTTGTCTTCACATGGCAAATCTGATGAAACGATGTGTCACACAGGAGTTGTTTATGAAAAACACATGAAGCAAAAAGATCAAATCCAGTTGAATGGGTGCATGGAGATTAAAGTTCAGAAAAAACGTGAGGAGTTTGTTTCAGGACAGCAGATCTGAAGATCCAACACAAAGTGTTGTGAGAGTAATATTAGAAATGGAGAGACAAGTCATCAGTCGGTGACCATGATGAAATTTCTTCTCTCACTTGTGACATCATGTGGATTTTTTTTCCTCGTATCATTTTAATAGAAATAGAATATCAGAGTAATCTGAGGGGAGAGCAGCCTGAGACTTTAATAGCATCTAGTTAGCCAAACATTTAAGGAAATTTGAACAAATACCAACAAAATCGAGTAGAGGAGCCCTTCACTTTTGGAAAGAGCTGAAAGCCACGCCTCATACCACGAACATGCACCCAAAAAGCCATGTACCTCTAACAGACAAGTAATGTTTTAGAGATGTTCCTGCTTAGACACGGCTGATTTTGACTGCTGAATCAATCATCTCCTTAGCATTCATTGGGTTCTGCAGGAGCTGCTAATCACTAATTTTAATCAAGTCTGCAGTGTTAAGCCAGGGAAATGTCTGTAGCGGGCAGGAATCCAGCACTTGTGATGCTAGCACACCCCTGCTAATGCTACAACAGGCTAAACAACAATCCGATGTAGCACACAGTTGAATTCTATGCTAATCACTTAGCAAAAATACACCAAAATTAGCACGGTTAGCTTGAAGTTTACAGACTGAAGCCCAATCTCAATACTCACACTGCGCCCTGCAGACTCCAGCAAAGTGCATTTGGAGAAAGTGTGCAGTAGGGTTTGAGTGCATAGTACACAAGTGTGCAAATAATAGCAGAATTGAGACAGGGAGCATTGCTTCATCAATAGCAACGCATGCCGGGATGCTGGTCGCTGTGATACTTTTTTCAAAAACCATTATCAACAACTTTTAAACAAACAGCCAAACAGTTATTTGAAAAAAAAAATTACATTTATTGCTGCTTTGTCTAAAAGTTTTAGAGCATCAACTAATCATCCTAAAATGAACTAATTTCATTAGAAAATACATATTTTCAGAAAAGGAACTTGAGCCATTTCTCCTGCAGCAATGACTTCTGGGTAAAACCCTTGCCCGAGGTCCGTGTCGCTGCAGACTTGGGTGAAATGCTGATTAAAGGTGCAATGGGGGCGTCGTCAACTTCCACTCGCACCCCTGGCTGGGAACGCGCAATTGAAGAGTGCGAGGGTGAAAGTGCGAGTATTGGGATAGGACCTGCCATTAGTTCAATGCCGGTTGAGTTAGCATTCAAGCTAGGTTGGTGTGCTAAGCCGACACCATGCGTCACTGTGCAGTGCATGCTGGGAACTGGAGTGCATTCTTATTGGGTGACAGCTTTCTCTTGTGGATACACAAATCTATCGATCAACGCTCTAGGTTCATGTAAAGGATTTGTGTTGCTAAGGCCAGGGGAGGGGCTTAGGGAAAATATAAATTATGAAAGATGACCTGCTTTATGTCATAGCACAGGGTCAGATGTTCACATTTAATAATTTTTAAGCTACTCTACGCTTTCCAGATTCAAACGTATTCAGATGCAGCAATGCTTCTTTAATGATCACTGAGCACATTGGTGGTTGGTCATGAGTTTTTATGTTGATGGAGGTGACGATTTAAATCCTTGTCTTATGACAAAGATGAGCCCCCACAAATCAATACAGACTTTAGCACAACCTTTTAAGCCCCTTATGTCCTCTGTGACATATGCCGGCTTTGCAATAAGCTTAGGCTTGGAGAAAATTAGGCAATTTTCTGATTTATCCTTAGTGAAGTTTCATTCTTGTTGCCTCATTGCTTTAATACACCCCAACTTTATTTGAGATAGCATTTCCAAGCAGCCAATATGTTCAGTAAAGTCAGACTTTTATGGATTTATCCTGGCGTGTAAGCGTACGTCAGTGGGTCAAACTTTTGTTGCTGCAAACCTCCCTTTCCTTTTCAGTCTGATCAGCTTGTTATGAAGAGGTCAAAGTTGTTTTATGTTGTTTAAATTAATGACTATTCAAGTGTTCTTTGGTAATGATAGAGCCTGACTTCTTAGCGAGGAGAAACATCAGAGCTTTCTCCTAAATAAAGGACCACATTTGCATCCATTAATCAGAGAATCAGAATCAGAGAATCAGAGAGAATTTTATTGCCAGCGCTCCAGCGAACCAGAGCATAGGAACTTGACTCCTCAGAACAGCCTGACCAAGATTACACACACACATATAGACAGGACAGATAGAGGCAGACCACGAGAGCAGCCATAACGGCGCTCATTCAATAGATGAAGAGGGGATTACATGAGGAGAGTTCGGGGAGAGAGAAAAAGGCATTAACAGAGTTACACCGGCAGGGTGTAGCTCTACTATGCAAAAAAACACCTCAACATATAAGCACGAAAGTCACAGTTCACAACATGAGACCCGGTAGGTGTGTGTGTGTGTGTGTGTGTGTGTGGGGGGGGGGGGGGGGTCTCCTCAGCGGGAGCAGCCTGTGTGGCGCTCGGCCAACTGAATCCACAGGTGGGTGGGAGGTCATGGGAAAGCACAGAGCATAGTGAGTGCCTCCATCTTGATGACTTCGATGCAGAGACCACAATCTGAAGGCGGGGGGGGGGGGGGGGGGGGTAGGTAGGGTTTTCACAGCATTTGTCTGCATTCCTTCCATCGTGGGGGTTTTTGCACGCAACTCCAAGGCTGCTTATGGCATCAGATTGGATAACAAGACTTTGTTTGGGTCAGGCAGAGATAATTTTCCTCTCTGCCTTAAAGTCTGTATTGATCATTCAAGTCCTCCAGTGAAGCCAATTCGGTGATTAAACATCTCCACACCGTCCGGTGACCCTCTCCGAGATGACATCCATTTTGCGCACTAACACCGGTAACACAGCTAAGACATTGTCCAGCTTGCGATTCACCTTGAGTAATGTCCCAGTCTGTGAAGTCTCCGCCCGGACGGTGCCGTCCATGGGTGCGGGTCGCCCTCCAATCGCTCCCGTCATCCCAATTTTTCAGAAAACCAGATATCCTCCCACTCCAATCAGAAGAAATCCAGCGATCATCAGGCCTAATATCCACACATCTTCGACGTCCTCAATGGACAGCTGAGAGAGACAGATGACATTCCACTTCTTCCAGGAATCGAGCATATATCCCGCTGCGTGTGTCCCTTGAGGGCAAGCGCGAGCCCCCTCCTCCATTCTCATCATAGAAAAAATCTTATCAATCGTGTTGAATGACCAATTAATTAAATCCATTTCTGAAAAATAGTGATTTCCAGAGGAAATGCAGAGAAGCGCTCTGTAGGCAGACGGGACAAAAAGAGCCTTGGGAAAAAGATAAGGGAGCAAAGCAGAAGTGACTGTGCTCTGTGAGTGCCAGAAGAAGTCACACATGTTAACTTAGGCTTGTTTTTAGCACCCCCTAATGTCCATTTAGTAGAACCAAAAGCAAAACATATCTCCTCGCTGTGCGTTTGTCTTTTTAACACCTTAATATGACAGCTGAAATGTCTCCCCAGCCTCCACAAGTGTCTACAGGAGTGGTTCGTCACTAAATAAAACAAATCAACTTTGTTCATGATCTAAAATATGCAGGAAATGTGCTGAAAACAGCGCCAGGTCCACAGGTGGCGGCCCGCCGGTCTGAATTTGCAAATGCAGCATTCTGACCACAGAGGGCAGTAGGGGTCAGAGTGACATTTCAGTAATCCTGTAGGGTCATTTTAGCACATAATGGCTCAAGAACATGATTTAAAATGTGAAAAAGTAGCATAGTAGGGTTTATGCCATGGAATCTTGGTTTGATGCTTCCTGACTTTTTAGCCTGCTGAATCACTCCCAGTTGGCAGTAACGTTCTCCATCGCGTTTTTAAGTGATCGTTGCAGGACCTGCCGAGAATAGCAGTCAACATGATAATGTGGGCCCAATTTCAGATGGTTTTAAACAGTATGTGTCCACCTACATAAAGGCTAGTTAGCAAGCTTCTGCTTTGGGTTGCTAAACGATGATGCATGCTAGCCTTTTATTAGCCAAACCTAGCAGTGAATCAATGCTAACAATGTTATCAGAGATATAGGTTAACATCATGAGTGATTTTTGTTTCCTTAGTAAAGAGCTAGCATGTTTGATTTAGCAGTCCAAAGCAGAAGCTTGTTACCTCATCTTCATAGTTATGAATGGAGGTGGACATGTTCAGATTAAAACCTTTGTCTTTATTTGATCGTGGCATCTAACATGTGGCCTAGATTATCCCAAATACGTTGTTGATCATTATCCGTAGTAGGTCCTGCAGTGATAGAGTACAAATGCCATGGAGAATGCTAATGTTATGATGGTTAAAAAGTCAGGAAGTGACAAACCAGGGGTCTGTGGCTTATAGGCTATTATAGTTGCTGTAATCTAATGCAGTGTGTGCATCATTGATGATTTTTGTGTTTGCTGAAGGCCCGCTCTGCTGTCACCAACATCACCCACCTGGAGATGGACCTTCAGCGGGTTGGTGATGAGCCACTTTCAGGTCAGGAGGAAGGAGACCAACTTCGGGAGCTTCCCTTCACCCCTGTCCACGCTCCTGTCATCACTCCGGGGATGAGCGTACCAAGGTGAGCCGTTCATGTTTTCCCTGAAAGTAAAGTAATGCTGTTCAAAATCTTATCATTTTGTTTTAAATTTTGTTATCTGTGTGGCAAGTCCTCAATAACTCGCACAATGCCTCTTTTCCATCAGCTGACATGATTTTCTTAAGTATTTATACTTTTTTTTTTTAGATCAGTTTCCTTTTATTCTTGCAGGTGTTTAGCCAGAAGCTCATTTCTGCATTTTTTCCTCTCTGCATGCATCTTTTAAGATAGTTGTAAAACTCTAAAACAGCCTTAGCACCCGGACTGTCAGTTCACACTAGATCACACCACAAGCTAAAGCCTGACGTGTTCAGCAAGTAGACAGAAAAACACTAGTCAGTTTCATTTTTAAGGGCTCCGATTGAAGTTATTTGAGGACTTTTGGGTAATTACTAATCTTTTAGGAAAAAACTCATCATGGGTCATGAGTCAGCTGTGATCTGGAGCTGTAAGAAATACCTTTAGAGTCTGTAGGGAATATTTTAATGAACTGAGCTCACGTTTTATAAATACAAAGCCAATGGGAATGCAGCCAACACCGTTAATTTGATACCCTGAACGAGAAAGAAAGTATGCTTCGCAAATAATGGGCACAATCACTGAGAGAGGAGAACTTGTTCTGATGCAGAGGTTCTGTAAATAAGCAGCTGGCAGAGAAAGCGGTTCCCAATCCCAGCGCTTGGATCCAGGCACGATGTTGTTCAGTTCAGTGGGCTGAAACATCTTTGCAGCTTCACTCAGAGCCAAAGCATCGTTTTTGACTGTTTTCAGTGTGAAATGACCCACTTTTCTGAGGAGAACAATAAAGTTGAAAGGAGTTTAATCCAAGTGGCTGCGTGTATCTGATGGAGCTCACTTCTTAAATAAAAATGATGGCTTGAATATTAATCCACGAAGGCTAAATTGAGATAAAACTTTAATCAGCGCGGAACAAACAAAAAGCATGAAATCGACACAGCTGTGAGGAAAAACACAACCGACTCCTTTCTCCGCTGCTGTCACCTTAATTAGTTGATCGAGGCTTCGTTGTTTAAGAAAACCGTCGTTTTGTTTTGAACTGTTCACCAAACGGACTAGGGCGGCGTCCACGCCGCTATCATGACACGATCGCTCATTGTTCTGTTGCCTGCACTTTAGCCAACCATCTGCACTGTGTGTGTGTGTGTGTGTGTGTGTGTGTGTGTGTGTGTGTGTTAGATGTTGGTGTAGAAAATATGCGTTATGTATTTTACAGTAGTTGTGCAAAAACAGGTGGCCACCATGATTAGAGATAACTGGCAATTACGCTTGAAGATCCTGAGGGAGAGCTCCGTCTCCCCCGTAACTGTAATGGTGGCGACGCAAACGCTGACATCCGTATGCTGTCTCATCATCGCTTCATCACATTTATGATCCATGCAGCCGGATATTGCTATTCAGGTTCAGATAAGCAGGATGAAGCGTCAAAGTCGATGTTATCTCCCAGAAAGATAATCATCTTGAATTAGTATGGAAGGAAAGCATGATTAAAAAAATCTCACATGATAAGTGAGTGTTGTATTCCACTCAGATCGAGCCATTTCTCCTGTATCATTTAAAACAAATCACCTTAATGAGGCCAGCATGGTTGAGACTCCACACATTACCTCCTGCTGTGTGCAGAAAAGCTCACAAGAAACCATTTGAGCTTCTTCTTCTCTTGAAAATCTGACTTTTTGTTCCTCAGTTCCTGTTCTGTCAGCTCGAGGAGCTCGCTGGCACACCTCTTTTCTGCTGGCTTCCCTGAAATTGCAGACTCTAGTGGCCGGGTGGCAGACGTCCTGGACCCCACAGCACCTCTGTCCTTTGATTCTCAGCAGGAGGAGGCTGACCTTTTACAAGGAAACCTGCTGGTGTTTCAGTTTCTGGCATTTACCAGGTGAGATCAGCAGTGCTGACACACATGGAGCAGCTTGTTGTACAGAAAACTTCACAACACTACACTTTTTGGCTTTGGGATGAGAAGTTCATTTTATTTTCTGTTTTTCCTTGAATGGACAGGGGTCAGTTCATTTAAACCTCCAAAAGGCCAGTCATCCTAAACGTTATGATCTTATTTTTTTTAAGTTTATCTTCATTTATGCATATATTCTCCTTCAGACACAGGGTCACGGTTTCTGGAGACCTAGTTCAAGGGAACATACGTATTGCTAAAAGTATTACAAAATATAAAACAGTCAGTCACCATCTTCAGAGCGAGGCTCTGAAATTGAAAAGAAACACAGAAAGAACATAACAAGGAGTTGTGCTGTTGTTAGCCAATCAGAGGTGAGATGTTTGCATATCATGAATATTAATGAGCAAGACTCGTAATCCTGACGTTTTTCACCCCCTACTCCTCCAACGACCTTCTGCCCCTGAAACAGGAGCGTCAGAGCTCGTCTTACACCGATAGTGACTCACAGGACATTCATTCATACTAGAGACCACTACAAATATAAAGAAAAATGAGTGAATGAGACCTTTAATATCTGTTCTCTGGTTTATAAGATGTTCCATCCAGGAGTACACACACACACACACACACACACACACACACACACACACACACACACACACACACACACACACACACACACACACACACACACACACACACACACACACACACACACACACACACACACACACACACACACACAGAAATGTTATCACTTCATTTTTTGTGGCAGCCAAGAGTTAATCTGGACATCTTATTCTTACTCTATTAAAACCCGGATGGTGGGAACTTTCTACAGCTGAATGAAGATAAGACTCAGATCCTCGTCTGTGCCCCAGACAAGCTGGTTCACAAAGTCAGAGACTCTCTTGGTCAGCTCGCTTCTCACACCAACCCTCTTGTTAGGAATCTTGGTGTGACCTTTGACCCAGCAACTCACCTCGATGGTACAATGAACCCGTTCTCTAAGCTGAGTCCCATTCTGTCCCGCTCTGAACTTGAGACAGTTCTCCACACCCTCCTCTCCTCACGCTTAGACTACTGCAACTCTCTTTTCACGTGTCTGAGCAGAACCTCCCTGAACCGTCTACAGGTGGTTCAGAATGCCTGTGCTCGGCTTCTGACCAAGTCCTCCAAACACACCCACATCACCCCGCTTCTCCTCCAGCTTCACTGGCTGCCAGTCAACTTCAGGGTTCATTTCAAGATCCTGGTTCTGGTCTATAGGGCCTTACATGGACAAGCACCATCTTACATTGGTGATCTTCTCAGTCCCTACACCCCCAGCAGATCCCTGAGGTCCAGTGATCAAAGCCTACTGGTTGTGCAGCACCAGGCTAAAGACCAAAGGTGACAGATCATTTGCTGCTGTGGCCCCTAGACTCTGGAACTCTCTCCCCCTGAGCCTGAGATCAGTGGACTCAGTGGTCTCCTTTAAAAAGCACCCGAAAACTCACCTGTTCAAGCTGGTTTATGGGTGATCTTTGTCAACACCCTTTCCTTGTTCTGCTCTTTCTAAGAGTTTTGCCTTTCCCGGGATCCACTGACCGCCCTCGTTCCTATTTCCTTGTGAAGATTCTCAGTCATCCAGGTCATGGTAATCCAAAAGGGTTCAAATGAAGGCAACTGGACTTCTTTGGTGTCTTGAAGACGTTTCGTTTCCCATCCAAGGAGCTTTGTCATTTCGCTCTTTCCAATTCATTTTCTCTCTCCCTTTCCTCACATTTTAAAATAACAATAAAACTTTTTTTTGTAATTTTTGTGATATTTTTTAAATACATTTTTAATATATGTTTTAATAATTTAAAAAATGTTTGTTCTTGTGAAGCGTCTTGGGATTTTTATCTTGAGAGGCGTTGTATAAAACACCATTTTCTTTCTTATATTATGATGGAGCGAAGCAGGAGACTTCTCTGTGTACCACAGGTCTGGTTAAAGCGTTGAAGGCTGTGGCTGCTTTGATTAGGTGACATACTTTATAGGAAGATAAGGAGGCTGGCAAAATGCCAAGATTGGATCTGTAAAAGAAGAAGTCTGCATGAGGACAATTACAGCCACTTAACCTGTGAGTATAAAGCACAGGGGTGAGGGAGGGGTTTACATCCTCTTATGAATCTTAATGCTCCATGGAAAATGGCGTCCGACATTCTCGGCAAGGTAATGGGAGCAATATTCAAATATCAAGTTTGTGTCCATGCACATGCATACTAATTCTCACAAAATGCTATATCCTCTCAGAACACTGCTTCTATCAGAGAAGCCTATGGGGGAGTCGTCCCCTCTGATGGAGAACACTTGACCCCTCATGTTCTACCAGCCGTCCTCTCTTACGTCCTGTTCGTCACAGGCTCATCAGTATGTGGTGGTAAAACCAAAATGTTCTACTGCTCCAACACTGTTCTAATTGCTGAGTTTCTGGATTAATCAATTACCGTTAAGGTCATTTTTGCATCTGCAGTACCTCTGACAGATGAGGAAATCACAGCAGGCTAAATACTCCAGATTTTACTGCAAAGTTAAACTCAAGAGAAAAATAAACTGCTACATTCTTGAATCTTGTGTCACTAAAGAGTTTTTGCTTGGAAACATTTAGATCGATACAAAAACTAACATTTTGTGACAGTTCTCTTTTCAAAGCATTGCAGGAAGAGTTTCTAAGCTTGGAGTTTGAATATAGTGAGGGTGAAAGAGGATTCGCTCTAAAACCAAGGATTTAAAGCCATGTCAGAAGCTGCAGCTACTGATCTCCTTCCATGTCATTCTCAAAAACAAATATGAGTACTTTATGAAATGCAAATGCTCATCTGCTCAAAACCACACACTGAAGTCAGGAAATCATTCCTTGAAACATTTTCTTTACTTATTTATATTAATTCAAACGAGTATGCATTTCAGAAAACATAGCTTAGCTTAAATTGCTAACAGTGTCAAAGCTAAATGTTTAAAGACCAAGTTCACTTAGAGACCTTTTTTTTTTTACTCATGCTGAGTTCACTTCCAGGCTGAGCATAAAAATAGTCTACCTCTATTACCTGCTAATAGAAAATAGACGAGAAAAAGCTCATAAGAAAAGACGCTCATTTACACATCACATTATAAGATGGACTCATCCATCTTGGCTCACGATGGGGAGACTGTTGTTGATTCAGCCTCCAAGAGAGAGTAGAGTGTGTCTCGGCTAGCAGAAGCTAACCGTTAGCATCAGCAACCCCACCACAAAGCAGAACTTCTTCAAGTTTAGGGCTGCACAATATATCGAAAAATTGTCATCGCGATAACAGGACGTGCGATAAGCCCATCGCAAAGCACGTCAAAAACTGCGATAAATGTTTGGTTCAAACATTTCCATCCGTGTCATACATCAACTTTTTGTAAACCAGCTCTGTTTTTTACGCGGAAGTATTATTTGACCAATCAAATGTAGCCCCTCTGATATGCGGCCAATCAGATGGGTCCGTTCACTTAATACGCTCGCCCCCTACGTAGACCCTTACCCCAATATTCCACTTTCTCCACTCTGCCCCCGCTTTCCGCTGCCGCTCGCTTCCCTTGTTCGTCATGCTGGCTCAGATTAACGAACGCACTTTGTGCTGAGGTTTCTGGAATCAGCGCTGCTTTCAAACGTGAACGTGAGTCCGCTCGGTGTCGTTAAGCAGCTGATAGTAACCGGGCTGACTCCGACACGTGCCGGTGAACCAACCCACCTACCTCCATGTCGCTAGTCTTCTACCGGTTGGTGACGTTAGCTTCCAGCTAAAAGGCTACAGCACTCTCCTCCCAGTCCCACCCTGCTAAAGAGGGCCTGGAAAAGTTCCCCCACACATCAAAGTGATTTTTCATTTATGAGCTTTTATAACCTTGTTAATCAGGATAGTTGATTTGCTGCTGCACATAAATTGTCAGTCAGAAGCTCTGCTAGCCGGTTATCTTAAGAGGGGCTAGTTAAATTTGTTAGCTTGTTATCAGAATCATAGTTGCAGTTTCATCATCTGAGCTGCTTTTTAAGATCTAGGTAAACTTGTTCAATTTGGGGTTAAAAACAAACGTTTTCACATATTTTCCATGTACTTTTTTTGCCAGTTCCTTTTCTGAAAGGTAGACAATTGTTTTTCTCTTTCCCTCAGAAAATCTTAATATTCTCCTAGTTTGGCCCAGCACAGTTCACTTCCCAATTACAGCAACAGCCTTATATCATAACCACATAAGTGGAGAAAATGCTCAGTAGCAATGAGAGAATTTGCTGTTGCATTTAAGTGATGTTAACTATTATTTAACATTTAAACTTACTTTCAGATTTTTTTTTTTATTATTCAAAACCCTGGTAAGGGATGTTTTTCTGTATTTGGAGCATCAGAAAAAGTTTTATGGTGGAGGTGATGTTTTAAAGTCACTGAGAAACTGCATGCATGCAGTTTGTTGTTTTGCTGCTAATACAGTAGCAGGTGCAGCTGCTAATACAGTAGCAGGTGCAGCTGCTATTACAGTAGCAGGTGCAGCTGCTAATACAGTAGCAGGTGCAGCTGCTAATACAGTAGCAGGTGCAGCTGCATGATTTTACAATAAAAATGTTATGTTGGAATGGAATTCATGCATTTGTTTTTGTTTGCTTTGAACCCAGAGCAGACGTCATACGCCAGACGACATCAACATTGCATACTTTACTATTTGTTCATTTATCGTGAGTAATATCGATATCGCAATATTAAGCACTGTTATCGAATATCGCAGGCTTTCCTAATATCGTGCAGCCCTATTCAAATTTGTGTTATTTGTAGAGATAAAACATCAACGTTGCAAAGCAAACAGAATCAGTGGTAGAGTAAGATTAGGGTTAGCCAATCAGAGGAGAGATGTTCAAATATCAGTAAGTAAGACTCAAAATCCTGCTGTGTTCAGCTCCCTTCTGCCCATGGTCACCTTTACTTCCTGAAATAGGGGCAGCAGAGCATTTCCCCCACAGAGACCAACTCATAAGGCATTCATTTATACTAGAGACCACTGCAGGTGTGTTGAAAAACAAGTGATCTTGATGTTTAAGTTAAATAAAAGAAAACAAAGTCATAACTTTGTTTTGCAGCAAGACTCGCCATTGTTAAGTGCATTCCTATATTTCATTAAAAAACAGCTCCAGTTTAATCGCGTCCTCACTGCAGGCAAGAAGGAGAAAACCACGGTTGTAAAAACATGATTTTCAAAGCTAATTTTAATAGCCTGAGGGTAAGTCATAACATTTTCCCATCATAAGTCGAAACATGTGCAATAAAATAAACAGTGCAGCAAGAAAAAGTATGGATTTTCATCTTTAGTTTTATGTTGAGGTGGAAAGAAAGCCGGTTGGATTCTTCTGCTTCGTTTCAAGGCAGACTGAAGGGCTACCTGAACCCACACGCTTGAGCATACAGTTAATTGCATATATAAGTGTCTGTGAGGCAGTGGGGTGAGGGCGGGTTAGCTACCTCGTAATTATGACAAACAGGTATGGCAGGCAGCCGTTTTTGCTGTGACAATAGTATCAACAGACATATTAGACGGCTGTGAAAAAGCACTTTGATTTTCTGTTTCCCCCAGAAATTATAATTATCAGTCTTGCAGTTACAGTTGGATGTTCTTGGACAGGGAACATCTCAGCCTGTGTAGCCGGAGCATACCAGAGTGTGTGACTCACTGGGAGGTCACAAGCTGTTCTCATCAGATTTTACTTTGAGACATCCAGAGAACTCCAGAGTACAACAAACTTATTTAGATTTATTTTTTTAAATAATCAAGCAGGAACACTAAGAAGTTAATTCAATTTTTCTTTTGAAATGTAAATTGATTAAAGCTGCAACAGCAAATCAGCAAAACAAGCTAGCTTTTAAACACAAACACATCATGGAACTGTAACCCCTCCTGTTGGCTATCATTCCTGGGCTACACCCCTCTGACACTGGAACCCAGATTGCCAGAGGGAGCGAGAAAGCTTTAAACACCAGTCGCCCTAAACATCTTTATTTTATTTTTTTTACGTAACTTCAAATTATGTTTTTCTTTTTGGGACTCTGGTAGCTGAAGTGGTAGCAACCGGCTGTTTCTCCTTCTCTAATGTTATTGAGCGGTGAACCTCTCACACCCGTGGTGTTCTGCACATCAGTGGAGGACCCAGGTAGAAGCAGAAGTGCGGTGATTTAGTGGGACAGACAACAACCAAGCCGTGCTATTGGCAAAGGTTTTTTAGACAAATGCAAGAGAAGAGAACTTCCACAAATTATTTACAGCTAAACTATTTTATAAACCTTGTAAGAGGCGTCATAAAATGGTTTAAGCTAGCTTGTTTTGCAGGTCTGCTATTGTAGCTTTAAACACACCTTTTGCGAGCTTTTTGAGACTAAGAAGGATTTCTTTTAGGGATGGACAATATATCAGCATCAATATTGGTATCGGCCGATGTTAGTCATTTTTAAAAATATGGGTATCGGTCCGATAAATAAAAACAGGCCGATATTAACAAACAATATTTTTTCCATCTTGTCTCCATTTGTTTGCCTGTTTCAGAGGGTGAGGGGGTGATGTGTATTTGTTAAGTCATGTGACAGTGATTGTAATCATCTCAGAAGTGTAAATGTGTGTGTACAAAATTATGTAAATTCAGCTTTAATAATGCTCATTTTATACAAAATCAGCTGATTTTAGAAGCATTACTGTACTATATTGGTATCGGCAAATATCGGTTGTCGGCCATAACAGTGACCTTAATATTGGATATCGGTATTGGCCCAAAAAAGTCTTATTGGTGCATCACCAGTTTCTTTTTTGGTCCAAATGTTTGATTTGAAGAGTGGCGTTAGAAATATGCATGTTTGTGGTGTTTGTTAGAAATCACTGTACATTACTTGGATTTCTATAGCCTCAGAGACCTATAGGGGAGTTTTCCTCTCCACTGTCGCTACATGCTTGCTTAAAATGGTGATTTTTGTGAAGTCTCTTGAGATATAAAATGAGTAAGTCCATGCAGTCTGCTGGGAAACAACTAACTGGCCTAATGAACTGAGCTCAGCGCTGATAGGTCAGCTCAAGTGGAATGCCGACCTTGTAAAGTGCCTTGAGACGACTCTTGTGATGTGGTGCTTTACAAATAAACTGAATAGAATTTAAACGTGACTCCTAGTTGGTCTGCATTCTTTTTAATTAGAATGAAATCATATCAACACACTGATTTCTTCTCTTCAGTGGGCCTTTAAAGGTGGTTTCATGCAGCTTTTGACATGTAGAAGATACATTTATACTGAATTAAAGACGTAGCACTGAGTTTGCACCCTGAGCATGTCATTTAGCCCTTGTTATAGGATCACTGGGTTTGAAGATGATTTACAAGCTCTGCTCAGTTTTCCTCCTTGCAAATATTTGTATGGAAGTCATTAGCTCAAATGTGATTCAAGTTTTGATTGACATTTTCATTTTTCAGCCATTCATTTCCAAACACACACACTTCTATTGTACAAAAAATATAATCATATTTTACTACACTTTACAAGAAATCATTATTTTTAAAATACTGATTAAACAAGCTTATTTTCTGTCTTTTAAAATCTTTTCTTTACAGAATACCAACAGCAGGTGTTGGTCCCGACTGGCCTGGAAACATTTTTCTCACCTTCCAGTTTTATCGTTTTCCTCCCGTCACGTCGCAGAAGCTTAAACTACTAACTGGTGACAAGGCTCGGCACAAAACCAGCGGCTCGCTTCCCTGCATCCTGGCCTCCATCAACAAGAACGGATCTATTAATTCTGGTAAGAAAAACTGCTCTCGTTTAACCTGAACCACGTTTTTAACTCAAGCAGTTTGTATTTGCTCCATCTAACCACACTTCAAATACAATATCTGGTCCACACGGTGTTTTTAGCCAGACTGTGACTTATGTTACTGTTGTTCAGTCACTTCCAGCAAACTATAAGTTCATCCCACGAAGCTCGCTGACACGTGTTATGCTTAGACTCTTATCTTTCTATCAGTCAAGTGGGGGGGCTGACTGATGTCTGCTCTAGTTGTGTAGTCGCTAATGAAATGGAAGAGGTATTACAGCTTCTGACAGAGTGCGATATTGGACGCACAGATACCCTCTTCGACCCCCCGCCCCATTCATCCGCCTACCCATGTGTCTCCCTTCCCCAGACACACACTCCAGTCCAGCTCTATCAGTATTTCTCTGTCTGACTCAGCATCTCAGTTCATGTCATCATAATAATTATTTATGGATCAGCGCTGAGCTACTAAATGTCCTCATTCTCGTTTCAAAGGAGAAATAAAAGAAAGTTTAACAGGTTTAAAGTGTGCAGCTTGACTGCTCTTTATGTAGAAATATGTCACACTGGATGGAAAGATTCAGAATTAAAAAAGGTGGTAGTTTAAAAACAGTTTTACCAAGACTTTCCACTGGATGTGTAAGCGACGCGCAATGTCATTTTCACAGGGTTTCACAGGGAATTGAGGTACTTTATTTTCTAACTAAGCAACTGAAAATCTGCATGTGACATTTATATAGAAAGTTTTCAGATGTTTGCACGCCTTTGTGTTTGACTTCCTGTCTGGCTCGATCTGAACTGCGGAGTTTGGCGCGTTCTGGAAGACTTGAAATATAAACAACGCGTCCTTACGCAACATTCTGCAGCTGGTGGAAATGTTCCCATCCACCATAAAGGCTGCTAATTGCTGTTCACTACGTTTTGTGGATGTTGAGCGACCCTTGCACATCTAGTGGAAAGGCCCGGTTAGCCAAACTAAGAAACACTAAAGAGCTTTTTGAGTAATGTTAAAGAATAAAATAAATATGTCAGAGACAGTCGGTGGTGATTGTCATCAGATTGTTTTCTGAGTAAGAGGTAACAGAACTAGTGAGACTAACACGCCTTCATCATTTCCTGAGGTCTTAATACAATCTCTTTGGTATTATTGGGTCAGAATACTATAAGCATCTTTTTTATCAGTTATGAGCTCACAGCAGTTAGTTAGAGGGGGTAAAGTTAATCATTTAGATTCCCTCCAACAGTACTAAAATGTGTTGCTTTCTTCATTAGGCGGGTTTGGTTATTATAGTGATACGGTTCAACCTCTTTTCCAGTGTTTTAATCTGCTGATTAGGCTTGGGCGGTATCCAAATTTGAATACTGTCTAACTTCCACTTAATTTTACCCCAGTATACGGTATTACCGTGAATACTTAAAAAGTATGACGTAAGCCTCAAGTGGACCTTCACCTTTCCGAATCCGAATACCAAACAATTACTAAAAAAATAACACCGCAACTCACATACTATTAACAACATTTATTAACACAAAAAACGCAGCTTATAAACAAGTGCAAAGAGTCACCAGTCCAACAGCAATAAATCAACATAAAAACCCAGGACCGCTGTTGTGCGCAAATCAAGTGAACAACTTATCAACGAGCAGCGTGAAACTGTGCAAATAGGCCATAACAGTCAACAAGAGTTGAATAACCATCAACATTGAAATTATAAAAATTATTGCAACCAAAACAACTGCATTAAAATTATAAAAAGAAAACTCCATCACACGGCCACACGCGTGAGCGCTCACACACACACATAGGAGTGTGAACGTTATGTTGCAGCAAATCTAGTTAAGATTTCTCGCCAGAAAAACCAGCATGTTTTCTTTTTCTGGGTTCAAGTTTGCACGTTGTGGACCAACAACTTTACCTGCGGTGCTGAAAACCCGCTCCGATGGTGAGCTGGTGGCACAAATACATAGATACCTCCGGGCCAGTCGTGACATCTGGGGAAAACGACTGCCAGCATATTTCCACCAGAGAAGAGGGTCTTCGTCCCCTTGAATAACCGGTTCCAAACAGTACGCTGTTATTTCAGCTCCAGCCCGCTGCTCTGCGCTGACGGGACCCTCCGGCGCAGCGGCTCGTTTTTGCAGGAGAGCTCCCAGAGACATCTTTTTGCGTGGGGGTTCAGGTTGTGCTCGTTCCTCTATGGTTCGGATGGCCACTGCTTCTGGTGCTGTTTGCCCCTCTAAGCTCACGATCTCAGCCTGTAATTCAGCTTTGATTTCAGCCAGTGCGTTGTCATCAAGCTCATATCTGACACGAGGATCGAGGAAAGTGCATTTGCGCACTGAATCGGATTCATACTTGGCCTCCAGCTTTTTTAGAATTGCGGTTTTTATTGACTTTGTAAGCTGGAGGTCGTTTTCTGACACAGCCAACACGCTCTCCCTGCAGAGCTGGAGTATGGGGAGGATAGATGAACTGGTCAGTCGCACAGCTGTTTTTCATGACGGTATTGGAACTGACACCGTCGCTATTTTGTAATACCGCGTGTATACGGTAATACGGTAATACCGCCCAAGCCTACTGCTGATAAAAGTTATCATTCATCTTAGTTATCATAGCTGAGCATCCAGAAACCACATTTTGTTTTCTTTCCTTCTCCTATGAGGGTCTTTTAGAAAACTACTAGGAAACAAACAAGCTCTTCATTAACATGAGCTGATTTTATGAGCCTCTTGTAGTGTCCAGCAATGGTTAGTTTAGGTACAGCCTGACCTTCCACCATCTATTCAACATCTGGTCAGAGAGGAGACACAACATTGCTTGTGTTCCCTTTAAACAAGTCTGCCTTCACACAAGCTGGGATTCAGACTCCACAAGTCTAAATCGTAACATTAGCTTCCTTTCCTCAAGGTCTCAGCTGCAGAAGACAGAAGATCCAGCTCAAATCAGTGCTAATGTCAAGAATGATTTTAATAAATCAGTATGAACTCCTTCCATGACTTATAATCTAGATAATCATTGAATAAACATTTGCTTACTATTAATGGTGATAATTATAGTATTATGAAATGAAGTGCTTCATTAATTGTGCTCATTGAGTGGATGCTGTTGATCCACTAGACTGCAATGTGTTCCCCACGTTTTGACGACAAGGTCCACACACCTGCACATCCACCATAACAAGTACAGCTAAGTTAAAGTCCCATACACATAGCTAAAACCTTTTACCCAGATCAGGACTTCCATATTAAAGAAGGTGTGTTTCTGAGAGTTGCTTGGAAACATCTTCCTTTCTGTCAGCCTCTGACTGGCTTTGAAAACCATAACAAATACACTTTAAAGCTAAAGCCAGACAGAGATTTTTCAGTGCTGGAGAGTTCTGGAGAATAGCTCAGATTGGCCACCTGTTGCAAGACTCCATAAACATCCAAGATTTTTATACGTCGTGAAACCTTTTGTGCACCTGCAAAGCTGATGAAAAACACTTCCTGCAGAACAAAGCTGAATTGTTCACTTCTTAAGAGTTATCTCTGAGACGCAAGCTGATTCCATCCTGTGATGCCCGGTGACATCTCTTGAGACTGGAGAAAGTCGGTGCTTACCTCTTCTGGCCTCCGAATCTGGACGAGGGTCATCCAAAGGGTGAGAGTAGAACACAGAGAGATTGCGTCTGAATGTGCTTTGATAACAATCAACCTCATAGTTTATTGCAAACCAAATTCTTTTTCATCTGGAGACACCACTCTGAGTTTTGGACGTTCTGACCAACACCTCATTTACACATTAGTCTTACATCACCTTTAGACCCATCCATTCACGGTAAATGCTTAGTTCACTTGTGTTTTTCTTGTAATAAAAATCATTTTTACTATAAACCTGACTCTTTCATGAATCAAAACGAAGTGTGTATAATTGCTTAATAAAGCAAAGAATATTAGAATCTTCTGATTAAGCCCTATAATTTTCTGATATTTACAATAAAGATCAAGCAATGTAATATTGTATATTTATTCAGAATATCAAATAAATAATACACATTTGCCACCGCTACACTCTCCTTCGATCATCCCTCCGGAGGATCGTCAGAGTCTTTGAGGACCTGGCCCACATGCTGGTCACAAATGTGGATGTGTGGATTGCTGTGATTCTCCCTGGAGTCTAGATTCAAACATTGGAGAGTTGAAGACTTCATTCATTTCTTTTGTTTCATGTTGGTTTTTCTGCTGCTACTGACAAGTTATGCTGTACGTACCATATTTTCCGGAGTATAAGTCGCTCCGGAGTTTAAGTCGCACCAGCCATAAAATGTATAATGAAGAAGAAAAAAACATATATAAGTCACATTTTGGGGGAAAATTTTATTATTTTTCTTACAAAATCTGAGACCAAGCCTTTCACATTGCAAGACAAGTACCGGTAACAATAACAGCATAAACAATCAGGGCGCAGCAGCGCGCCACTGTCTGCAGCAGAGGATGGCGGTGTTTGAAACCCTCCTAGCGGGACAGGGTAGCTCATTCCTGGGTCGGAGCTGCCCGGCCCGCAGCAGCTCGCCACAGGCTCCAGCAGGTGATGGCAGGGCAGAGGACCTTATTCCTGGTCCGGAGCCGGTCCGCAGCAGCGCGGTATACATAATTTGGTATATAAGTCACTTTAACCAACCAGACTATGAAAAAAAGTGTGACTTATAGTCCGGAAAATACGGTAAGTGTATAGGAAGCCTGCACACATGAGCCAATGAGTGTCATCAAAAACTTACCATTGACCATCAAGCTTAGAAAACTCCCACCAGGACAGAAGAAAAAGACAAGAAAACACTCCAAACCTGCAGATATCCAAACTGGGCCTTTAATGAGTTCGTAAAGAAATCTGAAAAATCCCTTGAGCATCAAACAAAGATGAAAAACTTGATAAACAATACCGTTGTGGTTTTTGTCACTCCAGTCTCACTTATTGTGGTATCCTTGAACAGTTTCTATACGTGTCTCATTGAAGCTGCTGAGCTTCAGTAGATTAGTGGTCATGATGATGATTTTGCTATTTCACACTTGGAATTGTCAAAATAATAGAAACTCCACTGTGAAAATGACAGATTGTGTTTTTGATTTCTTAACCTTGATGTGATGTTATGTGCTGCTGCTTCTATGGCTCCATCTCAAGTTGATCTTCGTCTCCCCTCCCCCCTGTCACACCTGGTGGGGGTGTGATGCCTTGGTCTGCCTGAGTGTTCGTGGCTCCCGGGTCAGGGAGTTTAAGATTTTTGGCATCTGCCTGATCAATCCCGGTGGCGGCCTGGGGGGGTCTGGGTCCCTGGGCTCTGCTGGGTCCCCGGCGGGGGTGGTCGCCCCTGGGTCCCGGGTCGCTGGGTCCCGGACTCGGCCGGCTAGGGGGTGGGAGGCTGCGGGCAGGCCTGAGGACTTGCCGCTGATATCTCCCGGGGCTCTGCCGGCTGCTGGTTGTGGCCCCCCGGGGCGATCCTCTGTGCCTCTCGAGGGGGGTGGGGGCCTTTCTGGTTGCGGGCTCCTTGGGGTTCCTGTGTTCTGGGGCAGCGCCTGGATCTCTGGGACTTGGAGCTCCCCCCCGTCTCCTACGCGTCTTTGGGGGGCAGATCTGTGGTCCCTCACACTCTCTATTGGACGCTCCTATAGATAAACCTTACATAAACAAGCGCGTGTACACACACAGGTGCTCACATGGTGCTCTCATAAGTATGGGCTTGGGCACGTTCAACACATGTCTTAAGACTATGGTGGGCACTCAATGCACTGTGGTATATTATCGTGTGACTGTTTAGTTAAACAATGATTGATTATATATTTCTTCATCAAGTTGACGCAGTGATAGCTTGATTTTGTTATATTGGTGTTGTGTCCCATTTTTTTTGTTATGTTTTGCTTTTTTCTCGTCTCATTTTGCAGGTCTAGAAGCAGACTCTTGTTCATTATTGTTTATTTTTGTTGAATCCCCCCCCCACCTAACCCCCTCTCTCCCCACCTTTTCTCTTTTCCTTTCTCTTTCACCTCTGTCTCCGTGTCTGGTCGAAATTACAAAGCATTCAAAAACAATAACAATAAAGTTTTAAATATCAGGTGCGACATTAAAAGCAGACTCTTTGATGCTCCACCTGAGACATTAAAAGCAGATGATCTGATGCTCCACCTGAGAGTAAAACTGTAAGGCTTGTTACCAGCATTCAGACATCAATTCTGCTTGCTTCACAGCCAGACAGGACACGTTAAATTAAAAAAAAAAAAAAAAAAAAAAAAAAAAAAAAAAAAGTTGATCTGTTTTGTTGTTCCAGTGGCTTAAAATGATAACTGCTTATATTTTTAATAATTTCAAGTAGTGATTGACTTGCCACAACCCAGAACAGTCCAAAGAAACGATCATTGTTCCCTGTAAAAGACATTTTTGGTGAATAACTCACGTACTGAGTCATTGTTAGAGTTTGAGGCGACAACTTCTGTTTTTTGCTTTGCCGGTCCTCTAGCTCTAACCTGTTGGAACATAAAAACAGCTCCTTTAATAATGTCTTCTTATATGATGCATGTTGGACACTGGTCTTAAGTCCTTTGGGCCAAATGGGTTGCCTGGTGGGACCTTAAACTTTCTAGTAATTCTTGCACATAAAATGAACATTTTATTGGATTATGATCCAGAGAGCTTTGGATCACAACTTGGTCTTGTTTTTGTGAGTGAATTTCAGAGACCTCAGCGGTTTGGGAATACTGTTGTCATTAGGGTGTTTGCGGGGTTTAGTTTGGGGGTATTTGACAGTTTTCTAGTAGAAAAAAAAAGCGTTGTAACAGAAAAACTAAAGAAAAATGTTATTTAACTGACAAGTTCAAGTTCAGTACACTGATGACTCCTACTGCATAAGACTCACAGGATGTTGAGGCATTGGTGTAGATAACTAAGTAGAGGTATTTCAACACTGATTTTACTCAAAAAGAGTTTACATTTACCTGCAAAAAAGAAAATCCTCAGATAAGCAACAGAAAAAAAATTGCTTGTCTCATTTCTCTATTTATTTTGTCTAATGTAATAAAAACCACAACACAGAAGAGATGGTATGACACACTGTAATACTAAAAGTTAGATGATATTTGCTATTTTTAAGACTAAATTTGATTGGAAAACTCAGACCAGATGCTTCCAAGATGCATCCAGTCTTATCGTGAGATCTTGTCATTCCATTAGAATAAATGCAGTAAAGATTGCTGCCACCTAGCAGTATGAATATATATATATATATATATATATATATATATATATATAGTAGCGATAAATATAGATTTATATCTGTATTTATCAAATATGGTGTAGACTTAGCTTATTTTCATCGTTTATAATTTTATATTAATTAATCAGGGCACCACCCAGTCTTTGTTAGTGTGAACCATCAACATATAAATATTGGACAATGGGTTTCCATAGAGGCTGTGCAGTGGCGCAATGGTTAGAGCTGTTGCCTTGTAGCTAGAAGTTCCTAGGTTCGCTTCCCAGCCTGGGGTCTTTCTGCATGGAGTTTGCATATTCATTCTGTGCATGCGTGGGTTCTCTCCGGGTACTCCGGCTTCCTCCCACAGTCCAAAAACATGACTGTTAGGTTGATTGGTCTGTCTAAATCGTCCTTAGGTGTGAGTGTGAGTGTGCATGATTGCTTGTCCTGTGTGTCTCTGTGTTGCCCTGCGATGGACTGGCTGTCTGTCCAGGGTGTACCGCCTGATTGCCCTTTGTCCGCTGGAGATAGGCACCCCCCCCCCCCCCCCCCCCCCGGTGACCGTGCGTGGACAAAGCGGGTTCAGAAAATGGATGGATGGATGGGTTTCCATAAGCTCCAATAACGCGTTTTTGAAGAAAAATGGGAGGTGGCCACCACCACCATTTTGACCGTGTCACAGGTTCCGTCAAGCCCAGACAATTCCACCAAAGGGAAGAGAGGTGGAGCTGAGGGTGGGGCTGTAAGGCTGGGATCAACTGACGACACTCGGTCGAACTAGCTACAAGCTAACCTGAAGCTAACCCAAAGCTAACGCGGAGGTGGGAGCTAAGCTAACTGAGGTAGCAACCTAGCTACAACCGGAGTTAACTGTGCACAACACCAGAGTTTCTGAGTCAGAGACGCCGGGCTGACCATTGGGTAGAACCGGGTGGAACACAGAGGTCTCTCGAGAGCTCCACAAGCCGGCAGCCGCACAGCAGACAAGTGCCGCTGCAATCTGAGATGCGCAGAGCTGCCGCTGGGGAGAACCGGGTGGAAAGGTTTCCATCCTAGAGCTCCACAAGCCGGCAGCCCGCGCAGCAGACAGAAGCCGCAATCAGACAGAGATGCGCCGAGCTGCAGGGAGGGGAGAACTGGGTGGAAAACATCGGTTTCCATCCAGAGCTCCACAGGCCGACAGCCCGCGCAGCAGACAGAAGCCGCGATCAGACAGAGCTGCGGGGAGAAACGGGTGGAAAACATCGGTTTCCATCCAGAGCTCCACATGCCGGCAGCCTGCGCAGCAGACAGAAGCTGCGATCAGACAGAGATGCGCCGAGCTGCGGGGAGGGGAGAATGGGTGGAAAACATCGGACTCCCGAGAGCTCCACAAGCCGATAGTCGGAACCCAGCTCCACCAACATGTTATATTTCAACCCATTTTCTAAAGTGCAGCATTATGTTAAATGCACTGGGTTTTACCCTATTACATTTAAATTTCATGGTTAAACAGTACATGTTAAAATCTAAGCTCAGCTCGGCAGTGACCTAAAATACATAAATAATTTTACTTACCGAAAAAAATGAAGTGGAGACTCCTTGGATGCTCTATTAGTGCAATTAATGCCACAGCAAGTCATTTTGTCCAACAATTGCACAAATAATATCCAAAACAGAATACACAAACACAGAGACTCAAAATCCTGGAGCAGTTTCCAGGCCAAACTTATTCATTTAAGGCCTCAAAAGTATTACTTTAAGCAGGAAAGAACTAAATTTATGTCTTAAAACTGGACAGTTTTACCTTTAGCATGAATTTAAACTGGAGAAGCAAAAATTGGCAGATGTTTAACATTAAAGAACACTAACAAGCATTTAGGTTTGTAACTGATAAGAATTTAACATTTACTTTGAACACCTCAAATTTTATTTTAAGGGTAAACAACCTAGACACCTTCTTTGATTGTAGATAAACAGAAATACAAGGTTTACAAAGACTCAAATCTTGAAGCTCCCAGGAGGACCTAAGAGAAGTTATATGACTTCCCGCATCTTGAGAAAAGGGTCAGTCTTGGAGTTGATGTAAAACAGGCCAGTCTCTCATGTCATCCGGCGTCTTCAACTGGTACAGAATAGAAAAATAACATATCACTTGATAAAATTTATGTCCCTGGGGGAAGGTAGGAGTTAGTCAGTTTCAAATTCCCCTTGTTGCTGAGTGTGAAGGAAAGGAACTTTGGGTGAACCTGACGAAAGTTAATCTGAGAATAATGTGGATTTCCGCTTCTCTCTCTCTCTCTCTCTCTCTCTCTCTCCATATATATATATATATATATATATATATATATATATATATATATATATATATATATATATATATACATATTACATATATGTACACAGTATATATGTAATTTATTTCGCTTGGTTGGAGAATTGTTTGTGTTATTTTTGCTGCTGGCATGATTAAGTTCAATTCAATTCATTTTTATTTATATAGCGCCAAATCACGACAAGAGTCATCTCAAGGCACTTCACATAATAAACATTCCAATTCAGGTCAGTTCATTAAGCCAATCACAAATAATGTTTCTTATATAAGGAACCCAGCAAATTGCATCAAGTCACTGACTAGTGTCAGTGACTTTACAGCAATCCTCATTCTAAGCAAGCATAAGTCCCTTGCTAAATGAACAGAAGCACAAGGGTTTCAAACTTTAATCATGTCTTTTCTGAAGGTAATTGGCTGAAATAAACTGTTTTGGGTTTTCACAACAAATGTGGGATATTCGCAGTATTCGTATCAATTAAAACTATTTGCTTAACTTAATTTAATGAAAACCCCAGAGAAAATATTGATGCAAAAATGTAAAGACAATATTAAATTGTTGGTTATTGTTGCCGAGCTCCATCTATTTGTAGATGTAGCTTTTTCTTATCTGAACACTTGGTCTTGGATCCGTTTTCAGAGCTCTCATGAGACACTGCCCATCCACTCTGTTTCCCTTGCCTGCAGCCTTCACAGTGTTGATAGACTTGTCGATCCCTAGAGGAATTTTTCTCCTGCCGAGCTTGCTGTGCACACACCAGGAAGGCCGTCCAGGTTAGGGTGGCACCTGCTGGGTGCTGCTGCTTGTCCACAATGCTCACACACAGCTCTGCACAACCCTTGGGCAAGATCCTTCTGCTATTCCATTATTTTCAGCACAAAGACACAGCATCTTCTGTCTAACTCTGTCTAACTCTCCACTACTCCCTCTGTTCCCTCACCTTTGCTTGTTTGCAGCGCACAAGCTCAAAGCATGCTGGGAGATTTGTTGGTTTAAGTAAAGAGATGAATTGTGGTCCAGTACATAACTCTTTGTAGAATGGAGGAGATTACATGTGAATGCCGTCCCTTTTATATATGCTGTATACATACATACATACATACACATGTGTGTGTGTGTGTGTGTGTGTGTGTGTGTGTGTGTGTGTTTTCCACAAAATTTGAAGCAACACTAAAGTTTCCCAGCTTGCCCCGCCTACTGGTTGAAAGCGGAATTACAGTTGTCATAAACAACTCTGCTGCAGCTTGCTGTAGCTCGCGCCAACAACAAACTAACACTAACATGAGCAAGTCTAGTAGCAACAAAGCTAGGTCATCATCAGTTCATGATTTTGTAGCCTCATTTAGCACCCTCGAGCTAGTGTCCGATGTTCACTCTGAATTTAGCTCTTTGCTTCACCTCCAAAGACATTACTCTGTTAATTTTACTTCCAGGCTCCATCATGATGCCAACAGAAAAGCAAGTCCTTTCCTTTATCTTCTTCCTGTTCTTTTTATTTCCAGTGAAACTAAAAAGCTAACAGCTATCTTTGATTTTAGCTACTGGCTGAGTAAACAGCTAACAGACATAAAGCAGGTAGAGAGCTCCACCTAGTGAACCAATCTGTGCCACAAAAGTGTTAGGTGCACAGGGCTGCAGAGTGCTGTCCAACGTGAAGTTGGTTAAGTTTCTACTTCAAAAATCACTGAAATCAAGTTTGAAAGCAATCGTTTATAGGTGTGGTTTGCTAGTTTAATCAATACATTTACAGTGGTCTCCAGCAAAATTGAATGCCTTGTATGTTTTACTCAGGGTACAAAAAGCCCTGGTGCTGCTTCAGGATCTAGAAGATTGCCAGATCAGAGGAGAGATTCAGACGGCAGGATTTTGAGTCTTGTTTCCTGATATTTGGACCTCTCACCTCTGATTGGCTAACAGCAATATGACTCTATCACGGACTCAATTTACTTAGCAAAATTGATGTTTCATCTAATCAAAAAACACAAGCCTGGAGGAGTTCTGCCATGTAGTGGCATTGCTAATGCTAACAGTTAGCTTCTACTATATTAGATGTTTTCTGCTGTTTCCTGGACGCTAAACCAACAACAGTCTTCCCCGTTATGAGTCAAGATGGTTCAGTCCGTCAGTGTTAAGTAACCGTGTGATGTCACACTGTCAGTCTTTTCAAATCCTAGAGTTTCAACATCTATTTTCTATCAGAAACGAATGCAGGAGATTGGTGTAGGAGACTATTTTCATGTTGAGCCTGCATGAAAAACTCAGTGATTGATTATATTTTAAAATAATACGTAAAAAATGGTTTCTTAGTGAACTTGGTCGTTAGTACTGGATGGTTTGTTTTTCTGGTTTTGACTTCCAGATTCTGGTTAGATGTTCATATATATCAGTAAGATGATCCGTCTGGTTGAATACCTCATCAAACAGCCAAACAAATACCCATGTGCTTTCCATTAGAAGCTAGTACACATTTTACTAAGGCAACAGCGTCAGCTAAACACTAGAATTTAGACTTTTTGCTGAGGAGCTAACTTTAGCTAGCTGCTAACATCCAATCAATCCAGACATCAAACATCTGTTTTTAAACTTAAGGTTCTGAAAAACACTGATTGATGAATTTTTTTAAACCATTTTATGTTGTGTTAATTAACAAAGGACCATCACAAGAAAACATTTACTAAATTCACTTGCATTTAATTAATAAGGAAGTAAAAACCACTTCAGGATTTAACTTCCTCATGGGGAAGTGACATAACTTTAGGACATGATTGCTTCAGCTAAAGACCAAAATGAAGTTTTATATTTTACTGCATGACACAAATGAAGTAAACCTAGTTATATATAGTTGCCCTTTGTGTGAAAGTAATTAGCTGCACGTTCAGAGCTTTGGCAAGTCTAAAGAGTCCAAAGCTCTTTAAACACTCAGTCATTCACCCACATCCTGCACGTTCACAGGTTGAATCACTATGGAAGGATTCATCTACTTTTAATACATCTTGACTAAAAGCATGACTGTTTTTTGTGAATAAACACAAAATATGTATTTATTTATTGTGTTATCATTCCTTTATGTAGAAGTGAGACTGTTTCAAGGCTCACAGCTGAACTGTAACCCCTTGGTTATTTCGTCCAACAAGAGAAAAAGAGATAAGGCTGCAGAAACGGTCAGAGGAAGGAAGGCTTCTGCAGAGAGCAAATGGATCCTACTGACACAACAATTTTTAGTTCTTCATTTATTTTGTTTTGTGCATGCAGAGCTTGTGTACCATGTAAGCGAGTATCTCACTGGGTTGTAACTGTTGGCGGCTGTTTGGAGACTCACGATTGTGAGGAAAAGATGCAAGTTTTGACTTGGAGACTCAATAGCCGCATTTCCAATTTAGAATTTCTGGGAAACTTCTGCGAGAGGTGAAGGTGACAGGGAAATTATGGCTTGGTCCTTTCAGTTGTTGTGTCTCCTAAAAAATTTTTTCCTTTCAGGACTTTGCTAAAATATCACCATTTCTGAGTGATGTCACTAATTAACACCAAAAGGCATCCACGAGAATTAACAAACTAAAAATGTTTTATTGTGTCAGAGTAGCTACACTGTAATTGTTACCCTTTGGGGGACGAAGAGAGCAGCTGTCAGACGTAAAAAGTGGCATTCAGTGACCAAAAGAAATGCAGTATTTTATGGTGCTCTACAGGAGACCACTAAATGTTGTGAATTATGGCATTTTGGGAGGTGGAGGGGGTCTTCACTGCATTTTTGTTGTTCGGAGATTAGAAACGATTTCAAAGCAGCATCAACACTGCTTAGTTTCTTTTCCTTGCATTCCGTTTCACCTGCAACTGTTCCAAGTTTACAAATACCGGTTATTTGGCGACGTCTGCTGATGTCATTTCCAGCTTAGCAAGTCCCGCTCAGCGACTCTACCATGCATTTTTGAGTACATGCCCCAATCCAGGTTATCGACTGCCCGGTGACATGGAGACACACGCATACCTCAAATGTCCGGTAAAATTACCCGTTTCAATTACATGTTTCAATTTAGCTAAGTTGTTTGTAGTTTTCCCTGGGGCGACAGTGGCAGGGGAAGGTTTTGTGCAGTGGTCATACTACCATCATCAATGCAAGATCTTGGTAAAAAATCTATGTGACACTGGATGGAAATAAATCTTGTGATGTTGCAGAAGCCTGTCGAAACAATGCCACAGTGAATGTGTGCCGTAATCAATGCTAAGGGCGGTTCAACCAAATATTGCAGCGTGTGACATTTAATTTGGTGGCAACTTATTTTTTTGCCAGCCAATGTATTACTAGAGGTTTTGGAACCCCGCTCATAAATGTTGTTAGTATTTTCTTGCCATCACTTGAGTGAAATATGGCGAATAAACTAGGGATGTTTAGAATCGTCGTCGTCGTCGTCGTCTTCCTCCGCTTATCCGGGTCCGGGTCGCGGGGGCAGCATCCCATCTAGGGAGCTCCAGGCCGTCCTCTCCCCGGCCTTGTCCACCAGCTCCTCCGGCAGGACCCCAAGGCGTTCCCGGACCAGATTGGAGATGTAACCTCTCCAACGTGTCCTGGGTCGCCCCGGGGGCCTTCTGCCGGCAGGACATGCCCGAAACACCTCCCCGGGGAGGCGTCCAGGAGGCATCCTGACCAGATGCCCAAACCACCTCAACTGGCTCCTTTCGATCCAGAGGAGCAGCGGTTCTACTCCGAGTCCCTCCCGAATGTCCGAGCTCCTCACCCTATCTCTAAGGCTGAGCCCGGCCACCCTACGGAGGAAACTCATTTCGGCCGCTTGTATCCGCAATCTCGTTCTTTCGGTCATTACCCAAAGCTCATGACCATAGGTGAGGATTGGGACGTAGATCGACCGGTAAATCGAGAGCCTGGCTTTCTGGCTCAGCTCCTTCTTCCCCACGACAGATCGGCTAAGCGTCCGCATCACTGCAGACGCCGAACCAATCCGCCTGTCGATCTCCCGATCCCTCCTACCCTCACTCGTGAACAAGACCCCGAGATACTTAAACTCCTCCACTTGAGGTAGGACCACTCCCCCGACCCGGAGTTGGCAAGCCACCCTTTCCCGGTCGAGAACCATGGTCTCAGATTTGGAGGTGCTGATCCTCATCCCAGCCGCTTCACACTCGGCCGCGAACCTACCCAGCAAGAGCTGAAGGTCGGAGCTGGATGAAGCTAGGAGGACCACATCATCCGCAAAAAGCAGAGACGAGATTCTCCTGCCACCAAACTCGACACACTCCACACCACGGCTGCGTCTAGAAATTCTGTCCATAAAAGTGATGAACAGAACCGGTGACAGAGGGCAGCCCTGGCGGAGTCCAACCCTCACTGGGAACAGGTCCGACTTACTACCGGCTATGCGGGCCAAACTCACGCTCCTCTGGTAAAGGGACTGAATGGCCCTTAACAGAAAGCCACCCACCCCATACTCCTGGAGCGTCCCCCACAGGGTGTCCCTGGGGACACGGTCATAAGCCTTCTCCAAATCCACAAAGCACATGTGGATTGGTTGGGCAAACTCCCATGCCCCCTCCATCACCCTTGCAAGGGTATAGAGCTGGTCCACAGTTCCACGGCCAGGACGAAAACCACATTGCTCCTCCTCTATCTGAGATTCAACTATCGATCGGACCCTCCTCTCCAGTACCTTGGCGTAGACCTTTCCAGGGAGGCTGAGGAGTGTGATCCCCCTATAGTTGGAACACACCCTCAGGTCACCCTTCTTAAAGATGGGGACCACCACCCCGGTCTGCCACTCCCTAGGAACTGCCCCCGATGACCACGCAATGTTGTAGAGACGTGTCAACCATGACAGCCCTACAACATCCATAGCCTTGAGATACCCAGGACGAACCTCATCCGCCCCCGGGGCTCCGCCGCTGTGTAGTTGTTTGACTACCTCAGCAACTTCTGCCCCCGAGATCGGACAGTCCATCCCCAGGCCTCCCAGCTCTGGTTCCTCCTCGGAATGCGCATTGGTGGGATTGAGGAGCTCCTCAAAGTATTCCTTCCACCGTCCGACTATAGCCTCAGTTGACGTCAGCAGCTCCCCATCCCCACTGTAAACAGTGTGAGCGAGTTGCTGCCTTCCTCTCCTGAGGCGCCGGACAGTTTGCCAGAACCTCTTTGGAGCCGATCGATAGTCTTTCTCCATGGCCTCACCAAACTCCTCCCACGCCCGAGATTTTGCCTCGGCAACTGCCACTGCTGCACCCCGCTTGGCTATCCGGTACCTGTCTGCTGCCTCCGGAGACCCACAGACCAGCCACGCCCTGTAGGCCTCCTTCTTCAGCCTGACGGCTCCCCGAACCTCTGGTGTCCACCAGCGGGTACGGGGGTTGCCACCACGACTGGCACCGGCCACCTTACGACCACAGCTAGCAACAGCCGCCTCGACAATCGCAGAGTGGAACAAGGCCCACTCGGACTCAATGTCCCCCACTGCTCTCGGGACGTGGTCAAAGCTCTGCCGGAGGTGGGAGTTGAAGACCGTCTTGACAGGTTCTTCTGCCAGGCGTTCCCAGCAGACCCTCACTATGCGTTTGGGTCTGCCAGGTCTACGCGGCATGTTCCCTTGCCATCTGATCCAACTCACCACCAGGTGGTGATCAGTTGACAGCTCCGCCCCTCTCTTCACTCGGGTGTCCAAAACATACGGCCGCAGGTCAGATGATACGACTACAAAATCTATCATCGACCTGTGACCTAGGCTGCCCTGGTACCAAGTGTACCGGTGGGCCTCCTTATGTTCGAACATGGTGTTCGTTATGGCCAAACTGCGGCTTGCACAGAAGTCCAATAACAAAACACCGCTCGAGTTCAGATTAGGTAGGCCGTTCCTCCCAATCACACCCCTCCAGGTCAAGCTGTCATTGCCCACGTGAGCATTGAAGTCCCCCAGCAGGACAATGGAGTCCCCTGATGGAGCACTATCTAGCACTCATCCCAGGGACTCCAAAAAGGGTGGGGACTCTGAACTGATATTTGGCCCATAAGCACAAACAACAGTCAGGACCCGTTCCCCGACCTGAAGGCACAAGGAAGCTACCCTCTTGTCCCCCGGGGTAAACCCCAACACACAGGCAGAGAGTCTCGGGGCTAACAAAAAGCCAACCCCAGCCCTCCGCCTCTCACCCGGAGCAACTCCAGCAAAGTAGAGTGTCCAACCCCTCTCCAGGTCTCGGGTTCCAGAGCCAATGCAATGTGTCGAGGTGAGTCCGACTATATCTAGCCGGTACCGCTCAACCTCTGCCACAAGCTCCGGCTCCTTCCCCGCCAGCGAGGTGACGTTCCATGTCCCAAAAACTAGTTTTCTTGTCCGGGGATTGGACCGCCAAGGCTCCCGCCTTGGTCTGCCACCCGATTCGCATTGCACCGGACCCTTCATGTTCCTCCTGCGGGTGGTGGGTCCACAGTTGGACGAGCCCATGTATCCGGTTCGGGCTGGGCCCGGCCGGGCCCCATGGGCGAAAGCCCGGCCACCAGGCGCTCGCTCACGGGCCCCAACCCCAGGCCTGGCACCAGGGTGGGACCCCGGTAAGCCTCCGGGCCGGGTACTCCGACTCTTCGTTTTCACCTCCATGAAAGATCCTTCGAACCGTTCTTTGTCTCACCCTTCACCTAAGACCAATTTGTCATGGGAGACCCTACCAGGGGCACTAAGTGCCCCAGACAACATAGCTCCTAGGATCATTAGGGCACTCAAACTCCTCCACCACTATAAGGTGACGGTTCAAGGAGGATGTTTAGAATGTTAAAGAAAAAAATTGATTATCAACTTGTAGTTGCAGAAAATGCAACAAAGCTTTCTTTTTCATCACAAACAGGTTCAACGTAATTAGTCTTAGTTGGTGTTCGTGGTTCTTTGTGACTTCTCCCATGAATCTACCACATTTATGGTTTCAGGCATGGAAAATTAAGTCTATCTAATTTCGGTAACATGTAAACACAAAGGTGATTTCACTGCCTGTTCTGTGATGTCAACCTCATCTCACAGAAGCAGAAAATATCAGCATGAAAATGAGGCCAAAGGCAGTTACAGTGATGTCTTTTAACACCAGGAGGAAGATCAAAGAACTCTGAGCTCCATCCAGAGATGGTAAACATGCAACGCTAAAAAAGAGACAGCATGAGACAGTTGTGAAGCTGTAAAGATCATATTGTTACCAATGACAAAAATGCACACTTGTATTTCAGAAGCTATAATAAAGATTTTAACTCAATAAACCTCCATGCAGACTTGAATGCACCATAGCAATTTGTGTGATTGTAAAGAAGATGTTTGCCTTGTACTCATGTGTGGAGCCAACTTCCCATCAAAGAGCCTCATTACTTGTCTTCTATTCAGATGGCTGCTCCTTTGTGGTTTCTGTTTTGGGGAGTACTGAAAGGAAATGGGATTCGACAAAGAGCTGCAGGAGAAGTCCAGTTGGTGAAGTCACATCTTGGATTCTCACTCATGCTAGTTGGTTTTAATTAGCTGCTCTTTGCATACTGTACAAATTAAATTATTCAAGGGAAATCACTCATGGGATCTGTTTTGAAAGGTGCATTTAAAGTTTGGACGTTACTAGGACAATTTTGTGCATCCACTTCACTTTCTCATGTTGTCACTGAGCATTTATACCGAATAGATTTAAATCATAAAGTGCTACACAAAGAAAATCACAATAAAAAATACAACAAAAAAATAAATATCCATCCATTTTCAGCCACTTATCTGGAGTCGGGTCGCAGGAGCAGCAGCCGGAGCCGAGAGGCCCAAACATATCTCTCCTTAGCTACTTGGGCCAGCTTCTCCGGGAGAATCCGAAGGCGTTCCCTGGCCAGCTGAGAGACATAGTCCCTCCAGCGTGTCCTTGGTCTTCCCTTGGGTCTCCTCCCAGTTGGACATGCCCGGAAAACCTCACCAGAGAGGCGGCCAGGAAGCATCCTGACCAGAAGCCTGAGCCACCTCAACTGGCTCCTCTCGACGTGGAGTGTTTATATATATATATACACACATATCTATCTATCTATCTATCTATCTATCTATCTATCTATCTATCTATCTATCTATCTATCTATCTATCTATCTATCTATCTATCTATCTATCTATCTATCTATCTATCTATCTATCTATCTATCTATCTATCTATCTATCATCTATCTATCTATCTATCTATATACAGTGTAAATATATATATATATATATATATATATACACTGTATTTATATATATATATATATATATATATATATATATATATATATATATATATATATATGTGATGGACACGGCTCATTGACAGCTCACTCTCACTGTCCCCGCATCCTGTTGGATAACAAACAACGTGACATACTCACCGCTATGGTCAGCGAGGCAGTCCGCCATATTAGCTCAAAGAAGACACATATACATAATATTTCTAAATAAAGGACGTAAGTACAGCTATCTGCTCTTGACTTAAAGAAAAGCCCAAGTCTAAATAGTTCAAAATTCAATCACAGTAACATCCCACCCACCAACAGAGTGCTGTGATTGGCCCACCAAACCAATAGAGCGCTATGACTGGACCACTACGGATGTCAGTGAATGGGCCAGTCCACCAAACATTGTTGACGAAGACGCAAACCAAACTGATAGAGTGCTGTGGTTGGCCCGGCACCAGACTGGCCCGGGCTGCGGAGGTTCTGATGGAGTGTGGCTAGACCATACTTTTGCTTTGGCAAACTGATGGTCTGGATTCCTAGGCTACCTGACTGGTGTATGGATTGGTCAAATGCAGAGAAGAAAGTGACCTAAGGAAATAGAAAAAGCATGAGAAAAAACCAAACTCAATAATGATCAAAAAGAGATCATTAAAAACAATAAACCATTCTGAAACATTGGGTGGTCGGTTCACTGTTTGGGGCCTTGGGGTGAATCGAAATTAGTGTGATGGTCTCGTGTTTTCAGGTTTTCCTTCTCTCATTCCTCATAGTCATCAGGCCTGATGAATCTCAGCTGATGGCCACTGCACCAGTTCAGAAATGGGATAACAGATGAGCCACAACATTATGACTATTTCCTGGGATTGAAAACATCTTTAGCTTTAAGTCTTACACTATTGCATCTAATGTGGACATGTACTCTTTATCACAGTGATTTGAATCCATATTATTACTATCATTTTAGGCTTCATGAAAACTATTTTTTTGTCTTTTTATTGATGGAAGAATAATCAGAAATCTCCTCTCTCATTTTTCAAAGGTTCTCCAGGTCTGCAGATGCAGTTCAGAGTAGATGGTAGCTTCCTGAGGCCAGGGGAGAAGCCCTGGTTTCTTCGCTATCTGGCCCTTCACACCATGCACATCGACATTTGGGACAGCGACTCACTGCTGCTCATTGGCTCCACTGCTGTCGAGCTCAAGGTAAACGACTCTGAAGTCAACGCAGTAGCTGCTTCTGACGGCTGTCAATACAAAACTGATTTCTGAATAACATGTTTGGGCCCAAATAGCACATTTCTATCACTGGGAATGCATTATTTTTTCTTAATTACATATTTTGTGAATTCTGCCATCCTTGGTCCTGTTTTCCGTCTCCAGTACATGCTGCGTCAGGGTAAATCTGCAGTGCAGGCCCTGCATGAGTTGGAAGTTCTGACCACGGATTATGTAGGACAGGACACCTTACTGACTGATACAGATTTGGGTCGACCCTCAGCATCCGGCCCGATGACTGTTCAAACCATTATCAGAGGCCTGCTCTACGTACGCACCGGCAACGTGGGTGAGTACTGGAATAACGACCCAACACGTGCTGACGCGTTCACTATTCCCATCACAGTAAAACCATGACCCAAAACAAACACCATGGGGGTTTGTCCAGGTTTGATCCTGGCTCCGACTAGAGAATGCTGCTGTTGTGTCCTTGGGCAAGACACTTAACCCGCCTCGCCTGCTGGTGGTGGTCGGAGGGACCGGTGGCGTCAGTCCTCTGTCAGTGCGCTCCAGGGCAGCTGAGGCTACATCGTATCTCATCACCACCAGACTGTGAATGTGTGTGTGAATGGGTGAATTGCTGATTGTGTTGTGAAGCACCTTGGGGGGGTTGTAGAACCCTAAGAAGGCACTGTACAGATACAGGCCATTTACCATTTAAATGATCGTTTTGGATAATTATTCTAATGGCATTTATTAAACTTACTAAAAAAGGCCAAGATCAGAATTCTCTTGAAGAAATGTGGTATTTTTCCAGGCAGCGTAGCTTGTAGAGACATGAGGGTCACTGGGATGTTAAACAGAAGATAAAAGGTCAAACGAATTGTTTCCGTTCCTCCTCTGGGTGCTGCTGGATGATAATCCAAACGTTTACTCTTAGCTCAAAGTTCACATCCCATTGATGAAAACGGAATTTTTACTGTTCATCATTTTATATTCTGAGTTCACAGTCCTGAAATTAACAACTGAATGATCATTGAGTGGTTTTAGTGGTGCTGATGATTATCTTTTTAAAGTAAAGTTGTCAAGTTCTGGTAGAAAATGTCATAAAGTGATGAACAGGCATTTATAACCTGCTCTCTGTCGGCACCTTACTACTTCTACTTCCTGTCTCTGATGGGGAGAAAAACAAGTCTGACATTGTGACCTAAATGTGCCCCATTAGAAGCTGATTTTTAATTTCTGTTTCATTACATATGCAATTCAGAGTTTTCCCCTTTTAGAAATTATGTATGAATTTTTTTTAGAAATCTGTAAAAAAAAGTAATGTACTGTGATTGAATGTAGGCAATGAATCAACCTTTTTATTTTTACACTAAGCTCATCCCCTGAACCATAGAGCTCCACGCAATTTCACTCAGTATTAGCCAAGTTACATTTTTTAAGTACTTAAAAAAAATAAATAAAATAATATATATATATATATATATATATATATATATATATATATATATATATATATATATATATATATATATATATATATAATATGTGTGGATATATACTGTATGTCAGTGGCGGAGCCAGAACGTAGCAAATGGGTGGGCCTAGAAAAATCTGGATAGGCTTAATTGATTTCAAAGCTCATATGAGATGTGCGCCGCGCTCTTGCACGTCAAAATTACATGTTTTAATAAAATCTCTCAAGCCACAAATAATCCTATGATAGATTATATATTGGATACTTATTCCATGGATCTCTGTTAAATTTCAATTATAAGGACTGTTACCGACGCTGGACTCCCGCTCTGGGCCAAGACCTGCACACACTCTCGTGTGAACTTTCAGGACCTTGGACAGGTTCTAATCTCAGCCAGGCGTGCTGCCGTGCTCGTCTCGGTGTCCTAGCTGCAGGCTATCGGCTAAGAGCCGAAGATCCAAAAGACCACAGCTTGCCAGAGGTCACCGCATGTTTAAAAAATCTGGATTTTTGACTGTTCTTCATGCTGCAGAAAGCTCAGGATGCAGCAGGAGGTGGTGGAAATTCAGAGATCAGATCAGATGACTCTCAGCAACCGCGCCCTCCACCAGGGAATAATCGAGCTCGCACACACACACACCTTGACTAAACAGCATACACGCCCGACCACACCTCCTCTCCTCACCAGCTCTCAAGAGCTCTGTCTCATTCAGAACCACGGACAGCGACATGCTGACGCGGTTCGGAATGACTCTTAACCTCCGGGATCTTCCACCCGAACCCCCGGTCCAGATAACAACAGCAATAAAATGAACAAACCCAAATAAAATGGCCTTGGAGGACTAAAGCAGACTCGACGAGATACCTGGATGAAATTATTAGTTTCCTTTACCGGATTTACGTAAGTGCGAGGAAAAGCATCAGATAAACGGTCCTTGAGTGTCCGATGCCTGCTGTGCATCTGTGTCCCCCTCACACCCAGTCCTTTCTCAGTTTACACCGCTGACAATATCAATGATGTCATCCTCAGACTCCGGGAGGTGCCCGGTTCAGCTGTGAGAAGTCCAGGGCAGGAGGATGCTTCTTAGAAAAAAAAAATCATGAACCTCACTACGTGGCAGGGAACTGTTATTATCATTGTGAAGCTTGGACATCAATTTTGTCTAAGAATAATCACAATTTATTTACTTGTTCATGTTTTCTTGGCAACTAAATCGAAATGTTGGCCCTATCAAGGGTTAAAAACAGCCCTCTCATAGATTTCAGAAACATCTGTATTGTTGACCATATTCACATGAACAGAGATTGGTCAGAAAGAAAGGCAGAAGACATTAAAGCTATTCTTTATTTGCTTATCTCCCCTGCCTGCCAGCATAGATCTGTTGCTAACATGCCTCCATGAGGTGCATGCAGAAGCTGGCATCTGGGCCACTCTGCATAGGCTTGATGTGAGAGAGGCATGCATTTAGTCAGTGACGAGTTCCTACACAGGTAAGAGCAGACAAATATTACCCAACTGCAGACATCTGCCTACATCCTGCTCCTAAAGCGAAGAATGTGCAACTTTTTTTCTCTACGAAGTAACAGTCTGTTCGTTTTTTAAAGAAGGATGTTTAATGTGACCAAAGTGTCTGTTTGGAATCGGGATTTATTTAACGTATCTCATGAATACGCTCATTTAATGAACAGAGTCGCCCAATTGTTTTGACACTGTGTGCATTCATGGAATGGCAAAACAAAAGCGCTAAATTAAAGTGTCTGTGGTTGGTGCTCCTGAAGCTGCCTCACTTTAGTCCTATCTGCTAAGGGACATAGAATAGTGTCGAGTGCAAACACCAGGGATAAAGTGTGGATAACAGTTTATTTTAGCAAACCCAGGCAAACAAGAGAAAGTTTATTCCAAGTCTTTTTCTTTCAAATAATTTTCAGTATCAGCAAAATATCCTCCTGCATCAGTCCAAACAGGCCATTTGTTTGCTTTGTGGTGAGTTTTAGAAAAGGCGGGGTTTTGAAATCAGAGGTGTAGAGACTTGCAAGAGCAAACACCATGCCAAAGCAAAAAAATAAATAAAAAATCCTCCTCGTTTGGGAACTAAGCACCTTGCTTCTTCCTTTTGCGCTCATCCAATTCGGGCCTGGCGTGCCCCCACGGCGAGGTGGCAGCTGATGGTAGCTTCCTTGTCATTAATCAACTGTTGAAATGATATTTCCTTTCCTTCTCCAGGATAAAGAAACTCACCGTGTGCCGTTGTTGGCCTCTAAATACGCCAACACTTTCTCGTTGTGCTTATAACTCAAAGCAGGTTGAGGGCGAGTGGGGGTGGGGGTGGTGGGGTGGGGGTGGGGGGTGGTTGTCTGGCATGTAAATTCACATCCAAGTCTCAGATATCCATCAGGCACCCTGGCCGACAGTCAGAATCAATTTTGTGAGAGAGAACTCCTTCGGACTTTTATTTGTTTCTGCTTCCATCCGCCGCTGCTTTTCTCACACGCTCGCTTCTCTCCTTACTCTTCATCATTGTCTGTCTGTTTTCTCCCATTCGCTCAGTTACTCCTTACCTTTACTTCACACATTCTCTCCTCCGCCCTCCACCCGGCTGTTTGTTTTGTTATTTCACCTCTCCTACATCCATGGTGTGTCTGTCATCAAACCATAATGAATCAGCTCTACTGTTGGGTGGGTGGCAAAAGATGTGAAGCTGAGATTTGGTGGGGACAACATTAACACACACAGACACACACACGCAGCCATGCATGCTTATCACATTTCCCACATATCGAGAAGGCACTCATATGTATGCCCAGAGTCTTAGATGGGAAGGTGTAACAGAGCAGGTTCCGCTTTTATGATGAGCATGTCAGAAACTAGTAGCAGACTGGTGGAAGACATCACTGATATCATGCAAACATCTGTTTTGTGGAACTTCCTTAAGTTCACCTGAAGGATTATGTGCCTTCACTCTCGATCGGAAAACTCTAAAAACTTCACCAAAAAGTCATTCCGGCTAGGCTAAATGTAAGACTGCATAGGTTCGTTGATGGAGTGTCGACGCAGATCCAGTGGTCAGGAAGGGGTGTGTTGAGATAAACGTTTAAGAAAATCAGGATTTATTAATATGTAACAATGTTTAAACCCCCATGCATGGCATTTATCCACCAATCATGCTTAGAGCACTTAAAGTGGAGGTGTGTGGTAAATTACTGCTGTTTTCTCTTTGGAAAAAAGACATTTTCCAACAAAAATCCCTGCTGAGTAATCTGCAGGATAACCTCAGCCTGCTGCAGGAGACCAGACCCCCAGTCATCTTTTCTCCCCATTTCTGGTGGCAGAGAGGGAGATAAATAGTGGTGGTTTGTGCATAAGTCCCACTGTAGCTGGTTAGTGTTTTTTTTCCCTCTACAAAACTCTGGACTGGTTATTTGTTAAGGAAACCCTTATGTTGTGTCAACTGTTCTCCATTGTGATTGAAGAGAAGAAGAATTAAATATGAAGTAACCATCTAATTGCATAGCTTCCTATTCCTCCTTCTATCCCCCGGTGAAAATGGATCTTTAACAACTATAAGGAGCTGAGTATGATATGACCATGAGTGGAAACCTCTGCTGTTCAATACAAAGGTATTCTAGGTATCAGTTGTTTTGGATTATTATTAAGGAAGCAAGAAAAGGTTGATAAACAGAATTGATACGATATTTTGTGTTTTGATACTGAATTGAATAGACCTTACATGCAAACATTTACTGTACTTCTTTTCCATGGTGCAATTCAAACTCCGACCCTTAGGTGGCAGCAGTTTTTGCAACCTTTACTTAAACGGAACTACGAGATCTGAGTTTTCTGATTAAACTCCATCTTTAAAATTGCAAATATTTTAGTATCACAATATATCGTATCACCTCCCGTGTATTGTGATACATATATTGTATTGCCAGATTCTCGCCAATAGGTACCCCTAATTGTTATTAATATTATTAGCACCAATAATGACATTTTACCTAACTTTGGCAACCTCTGGATTAGAAAAGTCAAAATTGTAATTTTTTTTGCAATTAATTGTTAACAGCTTACTCCATCACACTTTTATCACACTAGAAATAAAATCATAGCCATATCAAAACATTCAGGAGCAGAAAAACAAAAGGATGATCTTTATAATATTTTTAAATACAATTTATTTGTAGCTTTAATGGTTAGAAATGAGCTTTGTCCTTTGTTTAATGCTGTTTGCTTCACTGTTAGGCTTAAGTTTTAGGCTTTAAAGTGACAGTGTGTATTTTTCCTGGCAGTAGGTGGCAGTAGAGACCTAAATCATTGCAAACAAGCTGTATTTTTGTGTTGGAGTAAGACCTCACCAATGGATACCCATTAGGGTCAAAAAGCTCTGGGGTGTGCAAACTTTAGCAAAATAGCAACCACATCAGACTCCCTTTTATCACTGGCACAAGTGAAGAGGTAAATGTGTAAAACAACATTTAAAAATGACAAAGGTTTTGTAACCATTTGTTACAAATCATTAAATGCATTTTGTCCTCATGGGCTCCCGTAGAAGGAATCATGGCGTCTAATATGGCGTCGCTCAGAGACTTAGACCCACACCCATGTGTTTTAGACCAGATTTTTATGGTTATGTAATATGAAACCACCAATATTTTTCAACAACTGAGCATCATTTCATTCATTTTTAACAACATTTTGGATATTTCCAGAAATTAACAATAAAAACTACACATTGTCTTTTTAAAAATTTCTGATTTTTATTTGGAGAATTTCTAGATTGATTAGAAATTAATTAAAAAATAAAACTTGTATTAATAATCTAAAAGGTAATTTTTCCCGGGGAAGGAAACTCAGCAGCAGATTGATCGGAAATACACGGCTCATCTGTACTACTGATTAAATTAATGCTGTCAGAACATTAACTTTCTCCCCAATTACTAAGTGAGCCATAATGTCCATAATATTTCAAAAACTATGCTCAGCCATACATTTTCAGATAGAATCATGTTCATTTCTCAGTCCATATAGCTGCACTGATTTCTCATTTAAAGTTTCAGCTACATGAATCACTTTTTCTTTCCATTTTTAGGAATTCCTCAGAATTAAACTTCATTAGAAAAAAGGTGTGTCATTTATGTTCAGATGACAAAGACTGAAACAGTAAATGCCATATTTTTAAAATTATTACATGGTAGGACTCATAATTAATACATTAAATGTAAATGGTATACCCTGCCAGCCCTATTTAATTATCCTATAAAGCAGTCTTTCTTCATAGCCTTGTAAAAGACAAAAGAAAGTAGCTTAGCTGAATAATAGCGAGTTGTAAAATCCAGGCTGGAGCGCTGGAGGTTTGGTTTTTGTTCAAGCGTCTAAAGTCCCGCACAAGACAAAGACAATGCTCAGGCGTAAACAATTGAAAGAGCAGATAAGCGTGTTTAAACTACGACAATTGCCTGCCTCCCTGTTAAACTGACTGATAAATTCACATGACGGTTTTTTGAAGCTTTGCTGATTTTATCAACTAAACCCACAATAAACCAAAGGGGAAACTAAAGAATGAGACAATAGTGGAGAGAGTGAATAGCTGTGTTTGGCTGGTACGTTTTTTTATTTAGACAGAGCAGAATCATGACCATATGTAAGCAGCTTGGTCCCCAAGTAAGCACATGGTCAATATAGAGTAATCTTTAAATTCATGATGTCATTATGATAAAAAAAGAAAATCAAAGCTTTTTGCTGGATACTCGAGTTTCAGTAATGGCTTATTAACAGTGATTAATGCACGGTGTTCCTCTGGAACAAACAGCAAAACCAAAAACAATGGATGACAAATGAGTTGCCCGTGAAGGATGACACAGCCGAAGCCACGGAATAACATTAGAAATCACCACAGAGGTATACACGTCAAAGGAACAAAAGGTCCTACGTTTATATTCTTTGTTTTCAGTCACTTAGAAAAATCCTGCCCCTCTTAGAAGGATTTCTGAATGTTAATGTTACTGTTACTTATTTTACCTGTTGCTTTGCTCTGATTGGTCTTTTAACCCTTTGTGGCATTGTGGTAATGATGCTGGCCTTCGTTTTTGTCCCGTTTAATGATTCTTATCTTTAAATCAGATTTTAGCTTTAAAATTGACCAATTATCAATTTTCAACTCCAACTGTCTGATTTACATTGTTTTGAGTTTGAAGTTCTCGTTCACCAAGGAATCATGCAATACTTGTTCTTTTTGAAATACGATCGGTGACTCTGTGAATCGATGATCGGGTTGCATGTGCACGCTTAACGCAAACTTTTTTCAACCCCTTTCACCTGCATTAGCTGCAGAAAGATAATAGACGAGAAAACAATCAGATCAGAAAAGGGCAGTCTTTTCAATGCCAGAGTAAATTAGTATTCATGCCCTCACCACCTTGGCTTGTGACCGCGAAAGACCGTATTGATTCTGCAGGCCAGGAGACCGCAGACCTTGTACAAGCTAACCATGCAACTCCACATCATGGCGGAACACATTCAGGCTTATGTTATTTGTGGAAATAAAATATCAACATTGCATTTTTACCTACAATAGAACGAGTAAAGGTGGCAGAAGTCACTGTTAAAGCGCAGCTTAGGGTGCCAATGTGTTGTCTCCGACTTGCTTTCTTGTGTAAATTAGTAATGTTCTAATGGCCACAGAGAAATTCTGGAAAAAGCTGCTCTAACACGTCATAAAAACAGACACACCATGTCCCATCCCAATTTAAGGTCGACAATATAAAAACATTGGTTGCAGTGACGATAACTACAGAACAATGCTAGCCCAAGCTACTGTTAAAGCTAGCTCAAGCCACTGCTAACACTAAACTGAGCTTATATATGAAGTTCATGATGCCTCAGTGAGTATGATCAAATATTTTCTTCTGATAGACACCAGATATAGGTAGGAAAGACAGTTCTGGCGTCCAGTTTTACGCCCTTTTCATGGTCTGTCATCAGTTGGAGCGATGACGTGACTTATGTCCGGTATCGTTGGTGCGTGCCATGTGGGAGTAGTGAGTGGAGCAGTCAGGTCCATTGGCACTCCCATATGTGCTGGACGTGCTTCTGATGATGTTCTTGATAATCCATTAGCTCTGTGCTGTTCCCTCTTCCTTGATTTTGATGGCTTCTCTTATCCACCTTTTGTACCTCGCTTCCTGCATTGTGTGTTGTCCCAGTCCATTATGTGGTTGGTGATTGGCTATGGCTGAGTTACTCCTAACTGTAGCTCAGGCTAGAGCCCTGCACGGGCCTAAAATCTGAGCCAGTGTCCGGCCCGGCCCGAGGGGGTGAAGCCCCAGCCCGACCCGGTCCGAAAAGGTTTTCAGGATTCTCTGGCCCGACCCGAGCCTGAGCCCGACTTTTTTTTTAAACCTTTCATAATGTTTATAGCCGGGCGTACACTGTGCGACTTTTTCACTTTTTTCAGTCGATTTTCCACTTGTGCGAGAATCCACAAGATCGGGGCGAATTTTGCGCCGAGCGTTGTGTAGTGTACAGGGGGTTACGAGTGGCGATTAACACCACGTGACCAGCTACTGATCAGCAATCGTGAGCTTGCACAAACTTCTGGCGTGTTTGATATTTTGCTCGTCCCTCGTGAGGGTATCGCACTGTTGAAGCGGAGCTGCGAGCAGCTGTGACCCAAAAAGTATCAGAACCGCTCACGGCGCATGCGCAATCATGCATCAACACCGCTCGCCCGCTATTTCCCTAATAACACACGTTGTTCGTTTTTATTTCTACATGTTTTTTTACTCACAAAGATTGTCAAGAAAACGTGTTTGTCGCGTTAATGTCAAATTAAACTGATCACAAAACACAGATTTACTTTCTTTATTTCGTTTTCCTCATCCAACCCCCATAAATCCCTGTATGTCCTCCTGCAGCGCTCCCGAAGGACAACAGGCAAAACAAGACAGAAAAGTCTGATGTGCTGTGTAAAAACGGCAATTTTTAGCGTATTTTAGGGCCGATGTGTTGCTACCAGACGTACAGTGTGAGCAGCTAGGTTGCATCCGAAAACAGGGTCGTACAGTGTGAGCGCATGACTCGTGAGATCTGCCCTGCGAGGAAGTCGTACAGATTGAGCTGAAGCTGAGCGCTACGAGTGAAAAAGTCGCACAGTATCCACCCAGCTACGGGTACCGGTGCGTGAGAAGCAGGCAGGTGCTGCTGCGTTGAAGTGTTTCAGTTTTTTTAATGAATTCGACCCGGTCCGTGTCCAAGGTAATTACACAGTCATCGGCCCGAAGCCCGAGGACCTAGGGCTTCAGTGCAAGGCTCTAGCTCAGGCTACTCTTTGTCCTCAACCCTCCCCTACTTTGTTTAGCCCTTAGTGTCTTTTTGAAATTATTGTATTCTGTTATAACTCGGGCAAACTGTTGAGCATCATTCCATTCTTGGTTTGTTGAAAGAAGCTGCCTAGTATTTCTGGAAAAAAGGTTAATGTTGACATATGAGGCTTTAATTTATTGCATAGCCAAAAACAGAAGCAAATAAGAGATTCTAATGTCCATTTTGGAGTCATGTTGGTTGTGTTTGCCAGCCATATTATAGAAAAAGTTTAGCTGTGACAGGAGGGAAAACCTGTGGCTGTAAAATCCTTCTGCTGACTCAGATGTAGCTTTATCCTCTTTTCAAGACCAACTTTCTCCACACCATTCACACCCACCCATTCTCTCACAAACAGAAAGCATGTATCTGCTTTAGCAGAGAAGAGGAGAAGGCAGATTAGAACTTTCTCCAGAAATGACGGCATTCCTCATCTGCAGCAGCCTGATAAGCCCTGAAAGGACTGGCGTTTGGAGCAGTAGGCAGTAAAGAAATTTGACTAAAGCAATCACAGACGGAGCTAAATATCAGTGGAATTTACCTAACAACAGGTTGAGCTGCAGATGTCATAAAGGGTGCACATACAGTATCTCTCAGTCTTCATATGCTCCAGCTGCTGGCACAATTATGCCTGAGTAAATCAACCTTGCCTTTAGCCTCTAGGTGAGGCTATATCTGCTTATTCTGAAAGGTCAGTGGCCTGAAACGGCGAGGCAGGAGAAATCGAATATTTCAGACTACTTTGAAACCCCCTGTGTGCTTGCTCTCATTTGTTCTTCGGGCCAGTAAATCAGTGGTTTGTTGTGGCCTTAACCTCGAGAACTGCCAGCAGAGCAAAAAAGGGCGGAGGAGCGTGTGGGGTTGCACGATGGGGTTATTGTCATGCAACAGCGAAAGGCAGTCAATAAATTTGATAGAGTTCGGCCCCATGGCACTTTGCTCACCATTACTCTTCACGCCGACAATGCAGGGCTTTAAGTGATGCGCTGGAACTTCTGTCTGCAACATAAACCTGGAATATTAGCTTGAAATTTGGTTATGACAACGATCAGACCAGTCAGTACCATTTGGTATTCAGTGGGCCATAAAATAACTAAGAGCAGGACATCCACACCAACCTTGATGAGTCTTAGAGAATATAATATTTGATAATGACTCTAGTAATAACCAATTTAAAAAGGTAATAATTGGGTTCTTTGTCATTAAGTTTGTGTTAAAATCGACATGTAACACTCAGTGATCGTCTTATTATGTCTATTAAGGTTTATGGTATAGTCTCATTTATTATCAGAGCTCAAAAGATGGAAGCTGAGAAGCATAATGAGGTCTGTGGTGGTATTATTGAGTGGATATGCTCATTCGACAGCAGAAGGAATATGTTCACAGTAATATTTGGGAAATATTACTCAGGCAAATCTGTGCAGCCGAATGTTGTGGCCAGGGTAGGGTGATGGATGATAAGGGGAATGCTTTGGGATGGCAGACACATCTGCCATTAATCTGCGGAATCATGCTGTCTGTCTCTGTTTGCATAGCAACACCAGCTCCCCATTACTCATTTAGCTGCTTCCCATTATCTGTTTGTTGATGAAGGAGTTTGCTTCGAAAAGATTTGAAGTGTGCTTTTGGCTCCCCTTCTGCAACTCCTACAGGCGAACAAATGTGTCAATTCCGGGCAGCAGAGACACTTAATTGCTGCCCTCACTATTTTTCATTTTTAAAAGCATCCTTGATGTGGCATTACACAGCCTCTCAGGAAAATGAAAGTTTTTATTTTACACTTAAGCACCTCATTTGTGCTTGTGATTTCACATCTGGTAACTGATCACTGTTATGTAAGAATTGTGCAAAAGTGCACTAACATCAAAGCAGGTTATAACTCTTACGTCATCCGTCTTTCAGCTGTTGCAAATTGTAAATGGTGCCTTTAGCTCCTAAATTACTCCTTTTTTAATCTTCATTTACAAATGAAGTTGATGGCGTACATAAAACGTGCTAAAAACCTTTAAAATTATGTGTCACATTTCCATTACAGTGTTTTGTTTACTCTTCAAAGGTCTTACACAGGTCTTTATTACAGTCTTTGTGTTATTTGGACTGTGAAAGGATAAAAAAATGTTAGCAGAAACTAGGCGAGGTTCTAAACTAAAAAAATAAAAAATAAATCAGTACTCATTAATGCTTAGGCACCCCTCGTTGGTGGGGGGGTTGGGGGCTTCCATGTTTGCTGTCAGGGTGGGCCAGTGCCACCCTGGACTAATCCTAGTACTATCCCTGGAAGTAACAAAAAGCATTAACTTATAGTACTATCACACCATAAATTATCTGTCCGATCACCTTAAAGAAGACTGAAATTATAGTTTAACCAACAGGAGTATAGATAAATATTATAGTTGTATGTTGGACAAGCAATAAAGTCTTGTAAGTGCCAGCAATATTTAACAGCTTCATATTCAACGACATGGCTGCATTACTGACACTCCACATGCAGCCAAACCAGATGACCCATCACCCTACCAACGACTTGTGTCCAGACTTGTCTGGCAGTTTCAGGTCATGAATGAATCCTGTCAGGTTTTGCTTGTCTATTTATTATTCCTCTTTGTAGTAGAACATTAGCATAAACCTGATAGTTTTCTTGATAACTGGCCAAATCAAAGATACCGTCATAGTAGAGCAGACAATTTTGTTAATAATTACATCACTGTGTTTTGATCCTGACCCACGGTTAAGCCTCTTCAGGAAAAATTAGCACACAGATGAAATCACCTGAGGCCACGCTGAGGTACAGGTGCAATGCAGGTGTGGAGCCTCAGCAGGTACCCCCAGGCTGTGCTGATGTCATAGAATTTGGCTTGTTTTTGTCATAAACTTTTTTTTTCTTAGAATTGTTTTTAAATGACACAAACATCAACAGCCACAGCAGACTTTATGATCACTTACGTATATTTATGTCATTCTAACAAAAATCTCACTTTCTAACATTTAAGCTCTGACCCCTTCCCTCCACCTCCATGCCACTGCCACTCTTCTAGTGTCTGCCAATGCCAAATGAAAATGACAAGAATTATTTACATTTAGGCCTAATTTAGAAGTCCCGCAGTCTTTTAGTGTGTTCCACTCTGAACGACGAGGAAAAACTCAAATGTACCTTTTTAGTCGCCTATTTCTAAAGAACCCTGAAACAGAAATACAAATCTGCTGCTGAAATTATAAAAGCTTTTCTTTATAAGTGTTTTGGTTTTTTTTGTCTTGGTTAAGCGTTCTTTGAAAAAGCTTAATTTAACCACAGTCCTTTGTACTCTGACTCATGCACAAATGTTAAAACGAGTTTAATGAGAGTTTAAGAGTTTAATTCTCTTCTAAAATATTGAAGATTTTAAAAAGGCACAGCCAAAAAAAATCTTTTTGCTCTTGCACATAATTTCCCATCTTTGCAAAAAGCTTTTTTCCATTGCTTATAATTCATGACACCTGCTATATTGATCAGATCAATGTGCAAAAGGTTTCTCCATTAGAAGTTATCAAAACTGATATTATTTAAACTACATTTTTCTTATTTTGTGTACAAATTTGTAATAATATAACAGCATTTAGGCCATTTTCCAATGGATAGTGGAGCATCTTTTTCATAGCGTTGTAGACTTTTGTTTTATAGTGTTTTAAAATAAGGTCTAAGTTACAAGACACCATAAAAATGACCATCTTCTCTTCACCTGCCCATGGACACATTTTACCACAGGACATTTGAATGGTTAAATAAATAAATATTTCTTCTTAAAATATTGAGATGAAAGTCAAGGAAGGAGAAAAAAAAGTAAGCACAATCTTTTAAAGCTCAAGCACATCAGCATCTGGGATTTCTCCTGTGCGATGTTTGAATCGTTTTCATCATGAATAAAGTTTTTCATGTTTCAGTTCTGGTCACCATGGAGATCTGTCTTGAAGCCCCCATGTAGAACAAGAATTTGGAATGTTGGAGGTAAAAAACGGCAGCTCAAAGTCAAATGGAGAAGTTCAGACTTGGTTTTCTCAGTTTCAGTGCATTCTGGGACCTGTAGGCAGTGTTGGGAAAGTTTGTTTAAAAAACAAACTAGTTTGTTTCTTAGTTCCTAATGAAAAAAAATTGAACTAAGTTCACTGTTCCAAAAACAAACTAGTTCATAGTTCTTTCTCGTATATATCTATATCTATCTATCTATCAATATATATATATATATATATATATATATATATATATATATATATATATAGTCTTTTTTACCCTACGGCATTGAACAGTTTTTTAATGGGAAATTATTAAATAATCTTATAGGAAGCAGGCTGACAAACTCAAAGTGCAATATTAAAAGTGCAACACATAAAAAAAATGTATAATCTTTCAGTTAAGTCCCTTTTCAACTTTTCTGAATGAGCTTTGACTCCTGCACACAGCGTAGACATAGAAGGGTAGAAGCCGCACCAACGGCTACTGCCTATGTTTGGCCGCATTTGCGGCTTCTACTTTTTATAAACTCTATGGTTAACAGGATGTTTTAGCTAGGCTTTTGCTCTGGAAAAGCTTGTTTGGAGATCTGGAGCCAGAACGGGATGGTGGTGGGGTGGGGGTGGGGGGTGTAATTGTTTAGTCATGTGACAGTGATTGTAATCATCTCAGAACCATAAATGTGTGTGTTGTGTCTACATAATGTAAATTCAGCTGTAACAATTTTCATTCTATACAAAATCTGCAGATTTTAAGCAAATGTCAGTGATCTTAATATCGGTATAGGCCCAACAAGTATATCGGTGCATCACTAAATATTAGATAAGGTTGTAAGAAAATATTGATAAGTCAATATATTGTGATTTTTTTTCCGGCAGTAATGTATCGATATTTAAAAGCTGTGTGTCGAATTTTTGGATGAATTTACATGCAAAGATTTTCTTTTCTTTTGGTGCAATTCAAACGCTGGCTGCTACTTGACAGCAGTGTGCAATGGCTATTGTCGCTAATCGCTAATATCGTCTGGCTGATTGTATCGCAATATATTGTGATATATCGTATCATCTCCCCTGTATCGTGATACTTATTGGATCGCCAGAATTTCACCAATACACATTCCTAACAGAGATGCAAGAAACTTTTGAAACGTTAATATTGCGATATTTTGTAGAGATGCTCCAATCCAATAATGTGATTTTTATAGGATTCGACATCGGGTGGAAAAGATTGGATTTAACTTTATCTGACAACAGACCAGGCTTTTTAAATACAGATTTTCAAACAGAATAGCAATGGCTTTTAATTTTAGCTGTCATGATGGGCTGAAGTCTCTTAACCCACATGAGAGAATCACACACAGATAAGGTGAGCGATGATATAAATGTCTTTATTATGAAGGAAAACAAAGAAACCAAAGAATAATAGATAAGAGCGCTGATCCAAAGGGACAGGAAAACGGGACGACTCCGACTATAAGAAAAAACACAATGGTGTGAGTGGCAGAAACCGAGAACCAGGAAAGTATAAGATAAGAGGAAGGGCTTACTGAGTTGAGCAGGGTACGAGCTGGAGGGGCAAGTCAGGCTGATGCAGGGTGGAGGTTGTCGAAGGAGAAGGGTTGGATCCAGGAAGGCAGGTGAGCGGTGGAGAGCGGAGGACAGAGAACCGAACAACGCCGAGATGAAAAACACACACCTCAGGCAGGCGGAGAGTATCCAGGACTGGGGCAGACAAAAACGCAGATCAGGTTAGAACAGACAAACTAATTTTCAGGTATCTCTGATTTAGGACAGGATTGGACAGGATCTACCCAACAATTGAGTATCAACCGGCGTTGAGGTGTGGGAGCGCTGTTCCTTAAATCCTCTGGCCAAGCTGGAGTTAATTGGCTTCAGCTGCAGCTCCCCAACACACTCACCTGCAAACAATGAAGGACAAACCACAGCAGAAGACAGCAGAACCATGACATTAGCAAGTTTCTCTACATCATTATTATTTTTCTTGAATAAGAACAGCACCTTAACGTCACAGTTTATGGCAGGCAGGGATGTAGACAGCATAACGCGTAGCTGTTAGGCTAACGCAGAGCTAATGTGTCACCTCAGTGTTCAGGTTTAGAGTTTGTTACTTCTAAAATGGACTGGGAGCATCCAGCCTTTTAACATTCCCCTATAAAAGATCATTTGTTGGAGTTTGTGTTGTATCATAAGTGTAAAGGAGGGTTTGGTTAAAGCTAGCTCTTTCCAGGTGAGGCAGCCATCATTATGGTGTATCGGTCAGAATACAGGAAGAGGCTAGATGCGTCCTTTGATGTAGATCCAAATCTTTACTCTTGGTTGATGATGTAATGATTTAATTTACATATTATTTAATGAACCTTAAAATGTGAGATTCCATAGGAAATATGAAATAAATCTTATGGATTTGTGGATAGCTTAAACAAGAAAATTGGGACTTTTTATTGCAGGGATTATGTAACCACTTCGTATTAACTCAGAGACAAAAGAAATAGAGTCAAGTTTTAAAAGTTTAAAGATTTATTACTAAACAAATTAAAACTAGACTAACTTTAACACTAGGTATATGGTGTAACTAAGGTGAGGTAAGACTGAGAATGGTGTATGTGTGAAATGTTGTTCAGAACCAGCAAATCCGGGGAAACGATTAGTTCTGATGGGAGTGAAGATGATGTTTCGCGCTAAGCTTTTGGTTTGGAGATTCATAACACACAGTGAGACGCCATTCTGCTGGCCTACGTACCCTTTGCAGAAGTCCCCGTTAGATCAGGAATGTCGAGGTCCAGCTTGACCTTCTCTGGAACCGAAGTCGGTAGGAAAAGCAGCGGTTGCCGACCAGACCAGTCTTGAGATACTTCCGGGTCACGACAGTTTATTGGCATCTAGTGAGACCCCAAAAGGGGGTCGTGATGATTCAGCTTTTACTCTGAAAGGAACCGTTGCAGCAGGTGGAACAGCAATAGATTTTATCCAGCTTGTCGTTGGTTCTTTCAGCTGAAGAGGAAAGTTACGGATTGGCCACTCCGACAACTTCTCTAGAAAGCTTTGAACTGGAGTTTAAGCTGACGTGGGCATAGTTTTATAATTTGGATGTTTTGATTTACGGTCGAATCATAAAAGGGACAGATTTACCAAGCACCACCAAAACCACGCCTCCGTCAGATCTGGAAGATTCTGATTGGATCAGTAAAAGCAATGTGTCATGTGTCTTAACCTTACGTGTGGTCAGTCTCTAGTGGTAATATTTAAAGGTATATTACTTATTATATTCTATGGAGCTCCGAGAGTTGACGTCACTTCTCCCGGCATGCAACAGTTCAAATCGAAACTGTGCCATCTTGGCAGGTAGAAGCCGGCAGCTGGACTATTTGTTATTGTCAGAAAACTCAATCAAACGGGAAATATGGTAGATTCCTGTTGTGCCCCAGGATGCAGAACAGACACGAACGACATAAGGGATGAGCCATCTACAGGATTCCCCAAGATCCGGAGCGCCGCAAACGTTGGATCATTGTAATAAAACGCACTAGTGACCGGGCTAAAATGAAACTGTGGGATCCCGAGAGTAAAGGATTTCGCTTATGCAGCGACCACTTCATATCAGGTACTTAAACCAACGTTTCCTCAACTGTGTGTGGTATTTATTTTTAAATGCTTTTATTACGATTCTTAGTGGGCTTCCTAAACTTATTTTGGCGTGGCTTTTTCTGTCTTATTACTCATAGCAACAAATAAACATCACGTAAAACGTTGCCTCGTGATTTCTGGGTGCTGCCGTCTTATGATCACAGCAATTAACCGGCTAAGCTGTATTTAATTTTAAGCAATGGACGATCACTTGTCAGATCACACATAAGAAGCACTTTGGATTGCTATTATCTGTCTCACCGAGACATATCTCAGACAGATCCTGAGACGCTCCTGCCTGACATTTTTATTTTATTCACGGAAAACAATCAAACTAGTGATTTCTCTTGGCGTTCAATTTATACATTCAAACAGCACAGCACTCTATTTAAACTACTTACATGTAAATCTGTTATTTGTCCATCCATCCATTTTCATCTGCGTATCCGGAGTCGGGTTGCGGGGGCAGTAGCGTTGAGAGGCCCAGACTCCCCTCTCCCCAGCCACCTGAGCCAGCTCCTCCGGGTAAATCCCAAGGGGTTCCCCGGCCAGGTCCGGTAAGAAGTCCGCTCCGACAGCTTCTGGCGATGTTAAAAAGTATCCCAGGGGCACGGTAAATGTCGGAGATGTTTAGTCTATTTAATTTCTGACTATATATTATATATTTCTTTGGTTTTAAAGTGTGAAGTAAACTCCGACGAAGTAAAATCCAAGCCGATCCCGTTCACGTTCATGTTTACATCCGTGTTTGTTTAGCTTCTTTTACCTGCCAATATGGCGTCTACTAACTGAGAGTCACGTGGGGTCCGGAGCTCTATAGGATTATAATATCAAGTAATTAATATTTTCATTTCACAGATTGGCTCACATTTTATTATTGGCTTAATCTTTGTTTGATTAGCTTATTAAAATAGAGTTCTTTGATTTATTGAAAGAAAGAGTCCTTTTCTTCAATTCTTCTCTTGAGCTGGAAATGAGAAACAGTTTAGGTAAGGGCAAAGCATGAGCGGCCTTGACCCATCTTTGAAGATTAGGTTTGTGTCAGAAACTTCTGGTTTTGCTTTGAGCAGAGCAAACCAGAGCCGGGCCTTTTAGGCCAGAAATGGACACTACAATGATTATCATTAACAGCACTGACAACGGTCTGAAGCAGTAAACATAAATAAATTATCATGATAAGAAACAATTACGGTGGCAGCAAATTCTCTTACAGAATATAAAATTATCCAATATATCAGCACTCTGTGCACTGAACTAACCATCTGTCACATATGTCTTAAAATAAACTACTAATGAACCTTCTCCTTCAATACAGAAAGGGGGAATGAGGCAAAACACATTTAAAATGAAATAATAAATAATGAAATTCTGAATCTTTTATACAATAAGTACAGAAAATACTTTTCTCCCACAGGATGTCCAGCTGAGCCAGACAAAAGAAAAGCTGTGGACGACATGCCGTCTCATTCTCACATCATCCGACCTCGTGAAGCCATCAGTGGTTTCAGAGGAGGAAGTTTGTCTCCAAGGAACATCTTCCAGCACAACGGTCAGCACTTCAATCAGCACCTCACCTGAAATTTGTTTGGATTCAGGTTGCAACTTTTAAAATTACACCACTTTTACTTGGTGTGCTTTGTCCCCTCACCTGTTAGTATATGACTAGGTTTAAGTGCAGTTCGTCCAACAGAAGGTTTAGAATCAGACTCTTTCGTTTTGGGTGTGGACTGTGCTGCTGCCGTGATCAGCTCAGCCAGATACGGTTCACATTTTTCTCTTGGCTGAACCACAGAACCACTCAATTTTCAAGCTAATTGAGCTTGTAGAGGCATCTCTTGTGGTTAGCCACAGTCCTATTTGTGTTCTTTGACTTTGTGTGTGTGTGTGTGTGTGTGTGTGTGTGTGTGTGTGTGTGTGTGTGTGTGTGTGTGTGTGTGTGTGTGTGTGTGTGTGTGTGTGTGTGTGTGTGTGTGTGTGTGTGTGTGTGTGTGTGTGTGTGTGTGTATGCAAGCATTAGTCCTATAAGGCACACAAACACACACTGGGAAACCAATTTTTTCCTCAATTAGGCAAGCCATCATCAGTCAACTGGTGTGCTATTATGAAATTCACCTCTGATGTTGACTGTAGCTGACACACACACACACACACACACACACACACACACACACACACACACACACACACACACACACAAACAGTCATAGTCGCCACATGACAACAAACATAAAATAATCATATCAATGCTTAGTTTTATACAGAATACTTCCAATCTGTAAACGAGCTCACTAAAACGGTGTCCCTTGAAGTATATTTGTGCTTTTCACACTGTTTACACTGATAAGCTTCTGTGTTCCTAGAAACGTGTTTAAAATATGTTGACAAAATAATTCACGGACATGTTCACCTCACAAGTACTTTACACAATCAGTTATTTCCAGCTCCTCTAACTGTGCAAACACAGTCTGTTCGCTGTTTACTCTGTTTCCTACACCCCCCCCCCCCCCACACACACACACACACTCACACACACACACTCACACACACACACACACTTCTCACCACCGTGACCTCCACACTTTTTGTCTTTTACACTCTTCGCTCGTTCCTCTCCACTTCACCTTGCCGTGCCATTTAAAGTTCCAGTGTGTCTAATTGCTTTCACTGGAGTCCAGTCACAATCGTGAGACACAGCCGACAGAAGCTCTGGGTGGTGTGTGTGTGTGTGTGTGTGTGTGTGTGTGTGTGTGTGTGTGTGTGTGTGTGTGTGTGTGTGTGTGTTTGTGTGTGTGTGTGTGTGTGTGTGTGTGTCATACTCCTGTCCCACTTCTGCCTGCCTGTGGCTGTGAAGGATGTGGTGTAGCCAGACACTATCAGGTTAGCTCACTGGCAGTCAACCCAGTTCCTCCTTGATAAGGAGTCTTGCGGGGTGGGGGTGGGGGGGTGTCTTGGGACAAAGAGTCATCAAAGGAGTGGAAAACAGAAAGACAAGCAGATATGGTAGAGCGCAACAGAGTTTATGTATAAGCTCAAGTCTGAGACGTGTACTCAGGCGGGTTAGTGACCACAGTGGTGCATTCGTCATAATCGAGTCAGATTATTTTAAGTCACTAATAATTACAGAGATGGTTTTGCCATCTGATGCTCTCTACTGAACCTTCAGCTGACACCTAATTACCATTTAGTAGCCATTTTTCATCATCTATGTCCCCCTTAGCGTTTAGAAACATACGTACAAAGAAAGACGATGAATACTTTTCCAGACCATTTCATTAGAAATTCCTCATTGGAGGTGTGCCTTTTCATGGGTGCGTTTGATGAAACTGATTTTCATGTGTTATGTTGTTTGTGACTTATGACAAGGTTATCAAGTATGCGTCTCAGGCTTCAATAGTTCTCATGTACTTAGAACAAAGCGAGATGGTGGCGTCATTTTGTCCATCTTTTTGTAGCGTCCTAGGATTGACCCCATTCTTCTGTCAGAGATTGTCCCACCCGCCTTGCCTGCTGGTGGTGGTCAAAGGGACTTGATCTGTTTTAACATTTCCAACATTGTTTTTATATTCATATGTGATTTAAAATAAAAAGAATTGACAGCTGAAGAAGGCTCAAAACCATTAACAGGAAATGTGAGGTCACATTGATTTAGGACACAAAAACAAACAAAATGCACACTTAGATTGGCATCAATAAATCAGCTGCAAATGAAAACCTCAAGAGAAAGCAAACACACCTTTAGAGATGTAACTTTTGTGTAGAACAGCGTAGAAGTGGGTTATAGCACAAGAAGGGTTTGCAGAGAAGTGTAGAAAACTGATGAGGGATCAGCAGAGGTCTGATGTCTGGTGTAAAGCAAACACAGCAGGTAAAGTTCCTAAAGAGCTAAAATAAAACACCACTTACATCTCATCTCTCTCAAATCAAATCAAATCACTTTTATTGTCACGTCACATGTGCAGGTATACTGGTACAGTACATGCGAGTGAAATTCTTGTGTGCGAGCTTCACTGCAACAGAGTTGTGCAAAAATACAGTAACGTAAAAACAAGCTAAATATAAAAATGGCTAATCTAAGTAATAATATGTATAGTATGAAAGGTTAATAAATGTGTGTGCTAGTATTTTATTTTATTTTATTTTCTGTCCCCATATATGGATCTACTTCTTGATTTTTTTCCGCCTGCCTCATTTAATTTTTGGATTCATGGCTCCTTTCAGCAAGTTCTGGTTAATTCCCTCCATTGCTGCAACGTGGGTTTTAAAACATGGCTGCAAACTAAAGTAGTGAAGTTTTGAGCTGCACTCAGATACAAACGGAGTGCATTACATGTACATTATGTAACATTACTTAATATTTAAGACTAGAGTTTTTTTTCTGCTTAGGGAATAAATTCTTCATGGTGGCCTCGGTCTATTTCACAGCCGGCAACACCGCACAAGTACACAGGCTGAAGATGGATGAAGATCACATGCGGTTGTACAGAGACAGGATCAGAGCGGATGCTGTCATCCCTGAAGAGCTAAACCTAAACTCGCAGCGCCGGAAGCTGGAGTGCATGGCTGCCGTGCGTCGACGAGAGGCCAAGGAAAATTCTGAAGCAGCTGAATCTTTGGTGAGGTCAAACTATGATCTAAAAACACAAATATGCTTGTGTCAAACTTATATTTTGACAATTTTTAGCTGTTTTGCTGTCTAAAATGGATAAATACTTACTGTTTTACAGCAGCAGAAATCTGAGATCATAAATTGAGTTTAACTCTCAAACATTTTCTACAAAACCCACCGTTATTACAACTCCCAAAACCCTGCAGGTGTTTGCGCCGCACAAAGAGAAATGAATAATTCCTCTTCCTAGAAGAACTTTCCTCTCACCTTTGGGTCACGTGTTAAATGTCATTTTGGCAGCAGTGCAGGTGTGCCTTTAACATTTTACACCAAACGTTTCTTCTGGGAAGACCCGTGTTTTAGTAATTTCACAGCTCTGTGATGGCCAATTCTGTGTGGGATAAAGCTGCTCACGCAGAAACAAGGCCGTTACACTAGCTCTAAAAATCAATTTGGCTTTTATTTTTACTGATTGATAACCACAACTTTATTTGAAACAGTCTCATGCTCAGCGGTTTCACTGGCTCTAGCTGTGTGGATAATCTGAGTAGAATTTTCTTATACACTCGACTTTCTGCTCTCACATTTTAAATTACATTTAAAGGAGCAATTTCTGAGAATTCTACAGTGAAATAATCTCAAAACACTGTAATGTTTTAATCATGTTGGAAGGAAGGTTACATGGAAACAGATTTATTTATTTATTTATTTATTCAAAAAAAAAAAAAACTAAAGAGGGACGTAGTTACTGTTTACCGTTAGTGAGCCTGTGAGGTTGCAGAGTTAACTTTGCATAGCCAGTTTTTGTGATTCAACACCAGCAGGTAACAAGCTCCAGAGTTAAAGAACTGAAGCCAGTATGTCAGAGCGACCCAGAAGTTATTTCTTGTACCCCTAAGAATTAGAAGCCAGTACTCGGCTCTAAAAACATCTCAAGCTACCTTTTCAATTACCAACAGCTTGATGTTACAGTGAAGTGAATCATGAGTCAATCGTGGCTTTTTACTTCCTTTAACAAGTCATTCAGAACTAGTTTCTAGCTAAAAGCAAGTCAGCAAATAACCACACTTCCTCTAATACCAGAGGCATATTACCGTAATAATTGTAGTATGTGTTCCCTACCGAAAAACACCCAATAGTGCTAACACCAGATATAAAAATGTATGTAATGGATTACAGGCTTGTCTTTAAGACATAAAAAATTGGATGACTCAAAACTTTTTGCTTTTAAATCAAGACAAGATGGAAGTTCTCATCTTTGGACCTGAAATTCAGAAAAGGAAATTGCTTAGTCAATCACCTGACCTGAATGGCATTAAATTAGTCTCCGAGAACAAAGTAAGGAACCTTGGTGTTATCTTCAACCAGGGCATGTCATTCAAATCCCACGTTAAACAGGTTTGTAGGATTTCCTTTTTCCACCTTTGGAATATTGCTAAGATTAGAAGCATCCTTTCCAGGAGAAATGCTGAAAAACTAGTTCATGCATTTATTACATCAAGACTGGATTACTGTAATTTATTACTCTCAGGAAGTCCACAGAATGTAGTTAAAAGTCTTCAGCTTGTCCAAAATGCTGCAGCTAGAGTTTTGATGAGAATTAAAAAGAGAGGTCATATCTCTCCTGTCTTAGCTTCCCTACATTGGCTGCCTGTTAAATTCAGAATAGATTTTAAGATCCTGCTTCTCACATATAAAGCTCTTCCTCCATCATACATCAGTGATCTGATTGTTCCATATGTTCCTAACCGAGCACTTCACTCTCAGATTGCAGGTTTACTGGAGTTCTCAGAATTTCTAAAAATAGGATAGGAAGCAGATCTTTTAGTTATCAGGCTCCTCTTTTGTGGAACCAGCTCCCAGCTTTAGTCCGTGAGGCAGACACCTTGTCTACTTTTAAGACTAGGCATAAAACATTTTTATTTGATAGGGCCTATGGTCTGATGTTAGCCTAAATCTGGACAAGTGGGGGAGTAAAGGGAGGTGGAGTGTACAGTATGTAAAGATGGCTCTCCCTTGCCCTGCCTCCAACATGCCTCCATCTAAATAGGATAGATTATCCAGAGTTATCTATGTAGTTATGCTGCTATAGGCTTAGACTGCTGGAGGACATACTGACCACTTTTCACACTCGACTACTTTCTTCTACAATCTGCTCTTTAACTGTATTATTTCCTGCAATTTCAACTGTTAACTTTATTTTTTCTCTAAGTGTTTTTCTCCCCAGAAGAAGCTACAATGATGTTCTGCTGAGCTGTGGTGGCCTCATGGAGGGGGCCATCTTCTAGCACACTGTTGCTAACCACTTAAACATTCTCCCTCTCCTGATAATAACATTTTACTTTCCTTGACATTGAATGTGCTACTACTAGTTTACCCGTTTAGTTATAGATTCACTAGGATAAATACAATAAAGTTTATCTCTCACCAAATAGAATATTTACTAAGAAATCACAATGTAACCATGGCAACGCTACTTGGTATATATGTTGTGTGTGTGTGCGTGTGTGTGTGTGTGTGTGGGGGGGGGGGGGGGGATGTTGGTGTGTGTGTGTGCTCTGTCTTCTCGATCCCCAGTGAGTCGTGGAGGATGGCTGCTTATACTGACCCAGGATCCTCTGGAGGTTTCTTCCTGTTAAAAGGGAGTTTTCCTCTCCACTGTTGCTAAATGCTTGCTTAGTATGAGGATTGCTGTAAAATAACTGACACCAGTCAGTGACTTTATGCAATTTTATGAGTTCCTTATATAGGAAACTTTTCTCTGATTGGCTTAATGAACTGACCTGTATTGGAATGTTTATTATGTGAAGTGCCTTGAGATGACGCTTGTGATTTGGCGCCATATAAATTGAATTGAATTGAATTGAATTTAACTACTTATCAAACTACTGTGTATAAGATAAGACTTTATTGATCCTACAGTGGGGAAATTTGTGCATTACCACAGCTCAGGACAGGTAGCAAAGGAGTTCAGACGTGACTAGGGATGGGTACCGAATTCAGTACTTTTGAAGACACTGACCGAATTCCATAGGGAGCCTATGTCACTCCCATCTACTTCTGGACCGTGGGTCACCGGAAGAACGAAAAAATTAATGCAAGTCAGTGGGGCTAAAAACGCTGTTTAGTGTAGCCGAGTTGACTGAAACTTTAAATTCCATTTAACTTTGCTGGGGAAATGTTTGTCTAAAAGGTTTTTGAAAAGGTCATTTTCTTGATCACAACACTTGACTGAAATGAAAAACGTGTAGCAAAAAGAGCCTGGCTGCTTACAAAACAATCATTCAAACAATGCCATTTTCCATTTAAAGTGAGCAATCAGATGGGAGGCAGTCATGTGTTAATATATGCTGTGAAATAGTCACTAAAAAGGTCACAGAGAAAATTGTGATTTACTGCGAACTGACTTTCACTGTCTCCGCTTTAGTTATTGTTTCCATCAGTTATGATGACATTTCATTCTACAAACTCATTAACCGAACATTCAGCTCTGAAAGTGAGCTCTGAGATTTTAGTTATGATCTGCCTCTGTACAGGATGTGGAGCGTCTGACATTTAGCCTCTCTTAACGTTTATCGCCTGTTTGTTGGTGTTAGGGTCATGCAGAGGAGGTCCGGTTCACCAGTGAAGTCAAACCCAATGAAGAATACAAAAAGGCAGAGGGGATTGCCAGCATGCTGAGCCTGGCCATCACCACCCAGCACCTCCTCTACGCCAGCTTGGGCTCTGCTGAATACATGGAGTTTGTCCTGAAAAATCCCTTTACTGTTCCCCAAACTGTCACGATTCACAGTGATGACTCAGAGCTAAGGTAAGATTCTCAAACAGCTGACATTCATGTAGCTGAAACCCTGATTTAAGCACATTGTGATTTGTATCTTTAGAGGCGCTAAATGAAAGATAGTTTTCTTTCTTTCTGGTTGTTGAGTGCATGTAATTTTATTTTTGTTAAAAATGAATATATACAGAGCACATACATAGTTATTTTCTCAAATAATTGTTGCATGGTACAGACATGTAGAATATAAAACCACATTTACCTCTGATATAACATACCAGCAACGTGTTTCCTATGTACATTGGTAATGTTGTAATGGCTGCTTTCAAACACTTCATTCTGAGAATAGCTAGTTAAACACAGCAAAAGCGTAGACACCACGTCTTATATTTCACTTTAAATTTGCATGTTCCAACCCACTTCAATGCCAGCGATACATACATGTGGATTGCGGTTCCGCTAACGCTGACCCAAGCTAGTGCTAGCACTTGCCTGAACCATACTGCTAATGCTAGTTAGCTCACGATAACATCTTTGTTGGATGAGAGGAAAACAACAAAGATAAATGTTGGAGCACTCAACTTCCAGGTAGTACTGGGAATATCCAGAGTATGGATGAATGACAGATAGACCAACAGGTTGCAGTCATCGTCCTCTTCCTCGTTTGTCCGGAAAACCCCCTCCTCCGCAATCCATTGAACACTCACTTCACTGGATGTTCACTTTGTTCCTCGTTCGTACCACCTCTTTATTATTTTTAATTTAATATTTTTTACCAAAAGAGCTTGCAGTGAATTTTTTTTACTGACACTTTATTAAAAATGTGTTACTAAACTCGATTAAATATAATTTTTTGTCTTTTTTGAAGGATGGCCACTAATTAGCCAACACATTACCATTAAGCAGGGATTTTTTTCCATTTTTATTTTTTGGCTTGGATAAAAATTCCAGTATTCTCTAGGTATTTGTGTCATATTTCATAATATTTCTGATATAATTGTTAAATGACTCAAATTGTCCCTCTGTTGTGAACTTTTTCGTATTTTTTAGAGAATCTTGGACCTCAATTATTGTGACACATTTTGATCAGTTAATTAGTTTGTTGTTGTAATCTTACACAACTTTAACTCAGTGACTGCCATTGATGACAAAAGACGTCATTTTAAATCCAACCGTTCACTGCCTTTGCATTGTTTTACTGTGTGGGCGTCAGAACGAGCCCCGGTACCGTGAGAACAAACATCCCAGCTCTAAAGCCGATCTTCATCCACGTGCGTCACATGGCATGCAATCAGGAAGCAGAAAATCCATGTGTTAGGAGATATTTTTGGGCCGGCGCTGTCAAAAAAGTGAGGTGTCAACCGGAAAAGCTTCTGCTGATCACAATTCGACAACAGAATATGAAAGAACGGATAACGCTCAAAACACGCAGATTCTTCTTGATGTAAGACATGAGTTTCCCCTTTGTTTTGTTAGTTTTGGCATTGACCATCATAGAGCGCAACGTTCTGTGACTCAGAAAAAAAACTGTAAAAACGCTGAAAAACGCTGGCAGTGAAGGGCTTTTCTGATCAAGAAAAGGCTGGCAGTGAATGTGTTAAAGTGACAATTTGTAGTTTGGAAATATCCATTGAAATGTTATTGTAAAAGAATTAAAAGATGCCCAGCAGTTGAAAAATATTGGCACTTTCAAAACATATAGTCATAAAAATCTGTTCTAAAATACATGGAAGTGGGTCTACGTATCTTGGCAACGCCATATTGGATGCCATGTTTCCTCTACAGAAGCCCGTGAGGACAAAACACGTTTACTGATTTGTAACAGATGATTACAAAACTTTCACCAATAATAAACATTGTTGTTTTACACATTTACTTCTTCACTCACTGCCAGTGATGAAAGGGAGTCTGATGTGCTTGCCATTTGGCTGGAGATTGTAATCCCAGGGTTTTTTGACCCTAATAGCCATCCATTGGTAAGGTCTTATTTGGACACGCTGCCCCCTGTCGCCAGGGAAAATACACACTTTAATGTATTGGCCAGACCGATTCCATTTCAGAATCAGGGTGATATGTTTGCTTATTATGTGATTTTTTTTAATGAGTAGAAGTTAGAAATGTATTGGTGGGTCTCCAATCCAACACACTGGGTGTGAACATGTGTTTTCTCTGTGCTTTTGTTATCATGCCGTAACAGAATACGCTGCACCGTGAAGCTGTGTTCACACCTTTTGAATGTGTTTCCAATTGTGATGTTAAAGCTCAGGAGCTTATTTTCACTCAGTTTCAAAGGATAATGTTTCATCCTCACACTTGACACGTTTTAAATTGGGGGCTTGTCTCTTCAAAATGTCAGCTGAACATTTAAACAGCTTTGTATAAAGATTCACTCTCAGTTGAGGTATCAAGTTCTGTCTGTAACTCTCGGTAAAGACAAGTTATTCTATAATTAAAGCATCAAAATTCACTACCATCATGTTTCGTTACCTCATGACAGCATGTGAAAATCTCTTTCACTGTTGCTAAGCAGATGAATGCTGAGCATTCGCCACACAATGGTTGAATGCACATACTTTACGATATGTATTCCTAGATCATTGATATTTTTCTGCAAAACACTATAAACTAACATAAATAAAGAACACGTATGTATAAAAACGTGTGGTGGTAATATGTTCTCTGTAAAGAAAACCCACTATCAGTGCAGTGTAGCAGTAACCAGCTTCATGTAATCATCAGCTTTGATGCCTTAATTCTATAGTAGCAAATGAAACCCAGTTTTCAAAATAGAATTTTTTATTGTTTAGTTTTAAAATAACAACTATATATATTCGTTATATGACATTATAATAGAAACAAATAAATAAAATTGGCTCTTTCCACCTGTAGATCCTCCACTAGAGGGCAGTAGACATGTATAGGCCTGGAAATGGCAGATTTACAATGAATGTACTAATCCTGATACTCCATCTGGATGATTTATGCTCAGAAGTGGTTTGATGAGAATTAGGAACAATGGTTTACTTCAACCTATGTTGAAGTTTGTCCCTTTACACATTGTTTATAGTTTTATTTGGTATTTTGTATTTGACATGTGGTTTGTACAGATGTTTAAAATGTTTAAGTACCATTTGACCGATCCCTGTGGGGATGGGTGAGCTGCAGCAAGGCTGTAACTAAAGGAAATGACTTGAGAAACCTAGAGGGCTGGAGATCTAGGGGCAAATGGGGAAAACCAGAAGACACATGAAGAAGATGCAGACATGACACATGAGGGCGCTAGGACACAGAAGGGAACCTAGAGAGGATGGAGAAACACCAGGAGGCACATGAAGGAAGGGGCAGACGCAGACCATGACAGTTTAACCCCCCAATCCAACCTCTTAAAGCTGAGTGCTAAGCAGGAAGACATTGGGTCTCATTTTTAAAGTCTTTGGTATGACCCGACGCTCTACCACTGAAAAGGTTGAACAGCTGCAGGAATCAACACCAGCCTGGAAGGAGCAGTTATCAGAACACAAGTAACATCCAAAGAGAGCAGTTTTTTGTTCAGTACAATTACATTTATGTGGCCAATTCAGTTTTTCCTGTGAATTTGTCATTTAAATCCTTCTACAAATGTGCTCTTTTCCATTTTGTTCTTTCTTTTTCCTTTAATGCCTGTGGGCTGTATTTGTCATGGGACTATGAACTGTGGGTAATTCCCTCAAGCGAAGTCTGCTGAATCTCAGACTGATGGAAAGTGTGCATCCAGGGCTCACACTGCCTCCAAGAGTGGTTGAGGACTTGACAGAATTAGCAGAAATGTACCTCAGACTGTGAATGTGGAATCTAGCCATGACGAAATGTTTTGAGGAAATTTCTGGCAAATACTTTGTTGTTGAAAACTTACCTTCAACATCAGAGAGCACCTTTTAATGCATGAATTTTACAACCTTTAAATTCATAATTCTGAAGAGTATTTTCCAGATTTTGTGTTTGCTTCCAATTCAAGATTTCAGGAACGTTCGCTCACAGCATTACATTCATTATCCACACATATCAAACAAAGAGGATTTCCTCTCTGCATCACAAACGGCTGTCCTTGACACAGATGAAAACATAAAGCTGGTGATAAAATGTCCCCTTTAATCCATGAGTTTAAACCATTTCTGTGGCTGTTTGCTGGGTGACCCTGTCTTGGTATTAACGCTGCGCCTGTTTCTTTACGTTTTCCTCGTTAATCCCGCTTCCCCGAGTCCTTTGTTTTGGATTCTGCTCATGCTCGTTCTTTGGATTAACATATATCAAGTTGATCAACAAAGGCTGCGGCGCACCATGGATGAATCATTACGGCATTAGCCCTACCACTGGGACCACTCTAATTGAGAGTCATTCATCTTTGTATATGCCGTCTCTGACTTAGCACCCTCTTTGTTTATTTATTTCTTGTTGAGGCGGTGTGACACCACACTAAACCGTCTGTCACTTTAACCAGGGACCGCGTAAATGAGCCTGGAAACTTTAGCATTTATTGGAAGTTCTTTTGTTAGAATAAAGGGGGTTTTATGACTCAGTGGTCCCATTACAAATGTGGGATTGGATCAGAAGTGAACCGTAGTATTTAAGGATGTAAACATACCAGCAAGACACTACCACATCTCGTCCTGGCATAACTGTCGGACTGCATCAGAATGCAGCCACACACCTACAGATCATGCCACACTACCACAAAGCTGATGGCCTGATGGGGTTGGAGCCATCTGCTCCAAATCCTGCTTCCATTTCTCAACGACCTAGCCACAACAGTTGTCCCCATGTTAAAGATTCACAATGACCACAATAATATCCTGTCGTGACCTTACAATGGTTGTTCTAAGCATGATCAATCCCATCATTGAGCTATCACACTTTATCAAGCATATAACAGGGAGCCCACAGAGACTTTGCTAAGGTGAGCCGCGTTCTGGTCCATCCTTTCTTACATCACACCGAGGTTACCGTTCTGTGTGGATAGCAGCAGTTTGGACACAGATCGGTCCTGGGCCATGTTAAAAGGCCGTCCACTGAGCCTATAGGATTCAACGCAAGTAGTAGAGTGTAGAGCCAAAAGAAAGTAGACAGGGGAATGCTCGTGTCAGAAAAAGCCACACAGAACCTCGTCACACCATTACATATATATTCGTGGACGCGCTCACTGTGACCTTCATCACCACCCTCTCCTTATTCTGCTCTTTAACAATTCTGCCTATCCTGGGATCCACTGAGTTCCCGCTTTCCTATTCAATTTGTCTTTCCCTTTCCTTATAGTTTTTTAATCACAATAATTAATATTTTTTTCATTGTAACTTTATTTTTGTTTATCTTTTTTAAAGCTTTCTTATATTTTAACATTTTTGTGTCACACCCTGTCCTGTCTTCTCCTAGGTTGTAGTCTGTGTCTCCGTTAATTGCTCCCACCTGCCTCTTGTTTCCCAATCACCATAGCTCCTGTTCCTCATGTATTTAAACCCCTTCTGTTCTGTGTTCCTTCTGGTGTCATTGTTCCAGTGTCAGCGTGCGTCCTAATAAACCTGTGGAATTAATCCTACCTGTCTGCCTGCTTCCTCCCCGTTCTGGATCCTCACCTTAGCTCCGCTTCACTCTGCGCATGTCGTTACAGAATGACACCACCACCCAGTAGCGGATCCAGCGGGGAGATTCTCCCGTGGAGTTGCCTTCTCCAGTGGCTCACATCCGACCACCGGCCAGCTTCTCCATCTCCTTCTGCTCCAGATCCGCCTCGCCGCAGACGACGGCAACGATCGGCACCCTCTGCTATCCTCGCCGCCCTCCCGGAACCGGACGGGAGCTTGGACCGGGAGACGCTCCCGGATTGCTCCAGCTATGAGGGCACGAGGCTGGCTATCTGCTCCCCCGGAGTCGGTCCACGGCGTGGGGAAAAACGCCGGACTCCACCACCATCCGGGGTCTCCAGGCGGAGCTGTGAGCCCGCTTCTGCTCCTGCCCGGCACGGCTGTTCGGACACGCCCACGGCCAGACCACCAGTCCCGTCTCCTGCCGAACCGGCGCCTCCATCGTCTGTAGAGGAAGGAGCAGCAATCGAAGCCCAGCTGATAGAGCAACGGGCGGAGCTCGGCCGGTTCCGCGAGCTCATCAGCCGCCAGGAGTCTCACCTGGATGCTCTATCCTCCTCGTCTCAGGGCCAGGGGAGCGAGCGCGGGGTTCACCCAGCGGAACTCGCCGGTCAGCGGGCTGAGCTGGCCCAGCTCCGTCGGACACTCAGCCTCAGGGAGCTAGAGCTGGACGAGCTGACCTCCCGCCTCTCCTCATCGCTCCAAGTTCTCCTAACAGCGGCTCTGCCACCGGCCCAGAAGCCGACGGAGCGGGCCCAGAGGCAGAGGGTACCGACCCGGAAGCAGACGGTACCGGAACCGGTCCAAAACTCGGCGGTCCAGAAGTCGAGGGACCAGAAGCCGACACCTCCGGGCCAGACGCAGACGGTTCCGGTTCCGGTCCAGAGGTCGACGGTCCGAAAACCGAAGGACCAGAAGTCGACGCCCCCGGACCCGAAGCCGACGCCCCCGGACCAGAAGTCGATGGAAGTCGACGCCCGTTCCTGTTCTGAAGTCGACGTCCGTTCCTGTTCTGAAGTCGACGCCCATTCCTGTTCTGAAGTCGACGCCCGTTCCTGTTCTGAAGTCGACGCCCGTTCCTGTTCTGAAGTCGACGCCCATTCCTGTTCTGAAGTCGACGCCCGTTCCTGTTCTGAAGTCGACGCCCGTTCCTGTTCTGAAGTCGACGCCCGTTCCTGTTCTGAAGTCGATGCCCGTTCCTTTTCTGAAGTCGTCTCCTCTGATGACGTGTCCGAAGTCGTCTCCTCTGATGACGTGTCCGAAGTCGTCTCCTCTGATGACGTGTCCGAAGTCGTCTCCTCTGATGACGTCTCCGAAGTCGTCTCCTCTGATGACGTCTCCGAAGTCGTCTCCTCTGATGACGTCCCCGAAGTCGTCTCCTCTGATGACGTCCCCGAAGTCGTCTCCTCTGATGACGTCCCCGAAGTCGTCTCCTCTGATGACGTCACCGAAGTCGTCTCCTCTGATGACGTCCCCGAAGTCGTCTCCTCTGATGACGTCCCCGAAGTCGTCTCCTCTGATGACGTCCCCGAAGTCGTCTCCTCTGAAGTCGGCTCATCTGATGACGTCGCCGCCTCCTCCCAAGTCGGCTCGTCTGATGACGTCACCGCCACCTCTGAAGTCGGCTCGTCTGATGACGTCGCCTCCTCCTCCGAAGTCGGCTCGTCTGATGACGTCGCCGCCTCCTCCTCCGAAGTCGGCTCGTCTGATGACGCCTTGTCTGGGGATGCTCTCTGCACTCAAGAGGTCGACGCTCCATCCAGCCCAGCGTCTCCACGGTCTCCGGTTCCGATGGTGGTTTTGAGGGTCGCTCCGGCCCAGCCTGCAGAGATTTTGTCACCGGCCCAGCCTGCAGAGACTTTGTCACCGGCCCAGCCTGCAGAGACTTTGTCGCCGGCCCAGCCTGCAGAGCTCCTCTATCATAGACGCAGGCCCTCAAAGGTCCGTCCTCGCCTCCTCTTCTGCCGCAGGTGCCGGCCTCCAGAGGCCCGTCGCCTCCTCATCTGCCACAGGCACCGGCCTCCAAGGGCCCGTCACCTCCTCTTCTGCCACAGGCGCCGGCCTCCAAGGGCCCGTCGCCTCCTCATCTGCAGCAGACGCCGGCCTCCAAGGGCCCGTCGTCTCCTCATCTGCCGCAGGCGCCGGACTCCACGGGCCCATCGCCTCCTCATCTGCCACAGGCGCCGGACTCCACGGGCCCGTCGCCTCCTCATCTGCCACAGGCGCCGGACTCCACGGGCCCGTCGCCTCCTCATCTGCCACAGGCGCCGGACTCCACGGGCCCGTCGCCTCCTCCGCCGGCCTCCAAGGGCTCGTCGCCTCATCTGCCGCAGGCGCCGGCCCCCGGGCTCTGCTGATCCCTGCCGCCTCTCCATCGTCCTCTGGGCCCTCCCTCCGGGTCCCCCTCCCCCCGCCCTGCTCCTGGTTCCTGTGGGCGTCTGGGATCCTCCCTTTGAGGGGGGGTACTGTCACACCCTGTCCTGTCTTCTCCTAGGTTGTAGTCTGTGTCTCTGTTAATTGGTCCCACCTGCCTCTTGTTTCCCAATCACCATGGCTCCCGTTCCTCATGTATTTAAACCCCTTCTGTTCTGTGTTCCTTCTGGTGTCATTGTTCCAGTGTCAGCGTGCGTCCTGATAAACCTGTGGAATTAATCCTACCTGTCTGCCTGCTTCCTCCCCGGTCTGGATCCTCGCCTTAGCTCCGCTTCACTCTGCGCACGTCGTGACATTTTGTTCTTGTGAAGCGCCTCGTGATTTTTATCTTGAGAGACGCCATAGAAAAGATCTTTCTTTCTTTCTTTCTTTCTTTCTAGTGATCATGAAAGGCTGCGTTTACGTTGTGGCCAGGGGAGAGCAGGTGGCATATCCGCTGGTAGAAGCTAACCATTAACTCCACGACATGGCAGAACACATTCAGGCGTGTGTTATTTATAAAGATAAAACTGCAACATTGTATTTAACCCAAGAAAGAAGAGCGAATGGAGGCAGTGAAAGAGTTGTGTTGGCCCTAACCAATCAGAGGTGAGGTATTTGCATACCATGAATATCAATGAACAAAACTTCGATCTCCCCACCCACCACCTAGGATTAACTTCTACCCCCGAAACGGGCTCACAAGTCATTGATTCATACACGAAACCACAACATATTTATTAAATGAGTGAATGACTCATTTAGAAATTATTTGTTGATATATTAATTATGAATCCTTTATGAGTTGCTATTATTGTTATGCTGGCCTTGAAGGTTTTCATCAATCAATCAATCAATCAATCAGTCAAAGATACTTTATTAATCCCGGAGGGAAATTAGAGTTTCAGTACACACAATTCATAGATCAGACATACATAGGCATAGACACATGACAAGAATTGGTGACTGTGGTCATTCACAACCTTAGTCGCGCTACCTTAATAGAGATAAGAGGGTTACATGAGGAATGGTTCAGGTGTAGGGGGAAAAAAAGGCACTTCAGAGCTACTCTCCACCGGGAGGGCAGCTTTGCTCTGCAACAAAAACACCTCAACAGATATGCAACAGACTTCAGACAATACAACATAAGTGTCCACTAGGTGGGGTGGTGGATTGGGACTATCCCCACTTCAGTTCCTGCAGCCACGATAAGCAGCGCATGTCACCTCAGTGTGGATAGGGGGAGGATCATTGAGGGTTGGAGGGTTGCAGACCCTAGATCGTTTCAATGTTCTTCCCACAGTCCCGCCCAGGCTGGGAAAGGAGACATAGTTGAGTTGCCATAGCGACGGCACATTCCACATATCTTGTGAGGGTGGGGGTGGGGGTGGGGTGGGGTGGGGGGGGGGGTCGTTGGAGCCTTGCAGGCTCAAGGGTGCCAGATTCAGATTAGAAATAGTTTTGGGGCCAGACAGAGATAATTTCCTCTCTGTCTTACAGTTTGTTGGTCCTCAACCTCTCAAAATCCCAATAATGGACATTAAACTATCCCAATCCGTGCTGATTTGTCCACTCTCTCCTTGATGGCATTCATCTTTTGGGCCAAAGAAGGAATCTCCACCAAAGTCCCAAGCTTACGATTCATCTCGACAATGATTTGAGTCTGTGAATTCACCACGCGGTGTAAACCATCTCTGAGCTCCGGGATCAGGTCAATATTCCTCGACAGCTTGTTAATTTTCCAGTAAGCCAGGTATTCTCCAAGGCCAATGAGCAGGAAACCTGACACCAACACCACAAATATCCACACATCTTCAGAGTCCTCCACAGACAGCTGAGAAAGACAGATCAGCTTCCACTGTTTCCAGGAGTCCATGATGTGTCCAACTGGGTCTGTCGCGGAGGGGCATCCGCGAGCCCCTTCTCCCGTTCTCATCGTTGAAAAAATGTTATCAATCGCGTTGAGAGCCCAACTGATGAGATCCACTTTAGTGAATTTCAGTTTCCAGAAAAACTGCAGAAGCAGCCGTGCACCCAGCACACACAGACAGACAAAGGGCCTTGAGGATAAGATATGGAGGAGAGGAGGAAAAAAGCGTCTGCACCCGCCAAGAGCTAGAAGTGTTTGATTGGTTGTTCAGGTGTTCCTGACCTGCGGTGCTCAGTGTTCCATAAAGTGATCTCTCAACCACTTCGTAGCATGTTACATGGATTACTACTTATATAGAAAACTTGTTTACATAACAAAGGTGTGAAGAGCACAGGAAGCCATCTTTTCCATTCCCATTTGTAATTGCAACAAAGCGGAAGACAGCCTGTTCAGACTATGGTTAAAATATCACTGAAAACAAATCCAACAATTCTGACTAAACCTGCAATTCTATCTTCAATTCCACAAAACTAAATGTCAGCTAGACATCAATAGTTTATTAATATTGGTTTCAGAATTGAAACTCCAAACAGAACCTCCCAGTACCTGGACTGTTTTCCTCTCACTGTCTCAAAAGCCGCCCGTAAATGGTGAATCCAAATTGTGGGAGTGTGTGAGCATTTGTGGGGTTTTTGTCTGTCTCTTGTGTCTTTGTGTTGAGTGTGTGATGGACTGACAACCTGTCAATGATGTACTCTGCTTCTCAATCCAAGACTGCTGGGATCTGCTGAATTTATTAGCTGAGCTCAGTCTTTGAGCTTTTTTTGTACATACAGCAGTCTCAGAGGGACTGAATAACTGCTCACGTTACCTGTTCTGGACTTCATGAGCCACAGCTTGGTCAGATGTCTGAAGCTGCTGTGGTGTTGCTTCCTCATCAATATTTCAGCCAATGTTCAACACAAAGGTTTCTCAAGTACACAAAGAGTGCCTTGGGTCAGGTCTTTGTTCTACAGAAACAAACAAGAGAGAAGTCTGACCTTACCCAGAATTCCAGAGCCTTTGAAGATGGAGTACTTAGTGCAAGGCTAAGCTAGCTGTAGCTTTGATGTGTGCAGCTTTTTTAAGCTCAAAGGCTCCTCTTGATCTAGAGGTACACATTTGCTACCTGTTACCATCTACTTTGTAAGGATATGTTTTATTCTTGTCCTGAAGGAGCCCAGCATGAGTAGAGATTGAAGGCTAAAATACTGTTGGTGCTATTTATCCATAAAAAAGCTTTGGCTCATGAACTTCTGTCCTGTTTGCAACACAGCAACCCCCGTCCCCCACCTCCATCTTTTCTTTTAGTCATTTGAATCTCATCCTGACCATAAATAACCGTCTGACCTTCCGCTTTCCTGCATCTTCTTTACACTATTCCTAACAAAGATGGAGTATATGTTCTAAAACGTCCTTTTGCCCAAACCAAACACCAAATGTTTGATTTAAACACTATAGTAGAATCATAGTCATAAAATTGTCTGTATTATTAAAGAGGTGGGGTGCTAAGATTCTCACTGTCTCCCTTTGAGTCCGCTCAAAGCCCAGGGCTCTGAACCTTTGAAGTCTAAAGGAGCAGCTCCCTATATGCATAGGCTGTGTGCGTGTGTGTGTGCGTGTGTGTGTGCGTGTGCGTGTGTGTGCGTGTGTGCATGAAATATTTGCATTTAAAGAAAATGGAAGGAGGAGAGATGGGACATTCCTCCAGCGAAATGTTATCGTTTCCTTTTCTTTATTCCCTAGAAATCCCCTTGGTGGGATTGGACTGGGACGTTCTCTGACCTCTTTATATCTTCATATTAGCCATCTCTTTTGTAAGACAAATAATTTTGTATGAAAATGAGGCTGCCTGGTTGTGAAATTTACTTAAAATCATCAGCTGGGTATACAAGAAACTTGACATAATTGAGTTGCCCTAAAGAAAGCAGCAGCTCAACACAATGTGGTGCCACTAAGCTCTCATAGACAACACAAATGTGTTCCTAACATGATTTCTAGTAAGATCTGGCTTTTTTAATGTCACATAACTGAAACTAAGTTAATCATGAGTGTGTTACAACAATTGCCATAAAGACCATACTATTACAACTTAAAGCTGCAACATGTAGCAAATACCTAAGGGCGCAGCCGCACCAGTGAGGTGTCACCAGAGCATGGGTGATGAGCTCCGTAGCAGCGGAGCGCATCAGGCGCGAATAAAAGACAGAAAGTACCAGAGAATATGAGCAGACATGAACGGAATATATTTTTTGGTTGCGCCATTTTGAGAATGTTAGTGTGGACGCAAGGCTTTGAGCACATCAACAATCAGCACTCTGCCGCTCTCCATCCTCTCCACTCAAAGAATCCTGGTACGCTGAGTGTTCATATAAATAATGTAATATGGTGTGTAAGTTGAGGGCATCTAGGGGAGCCTATCACCCTTTCAGGGAAGCTAGGCTCCCCTTAGCTCCCCTGTAATTCAAACCCTGTTCCTAGGCCATGTCAGCCTGATGCTGGAACCCGCATTTCCAGAGTCAACGAGATAGCGCTGAACACCAGTCATCGTTTTCTAGGTCCAACCATCTTTTGTTGTCTGTGACTTAAAATGGTGTTTTTCTTTTAGGGACTCTAGTAGTTTGTCCCAAAGTGGTAACAGCTGGCTGTTTCTCCTTCTCTGATATTATTGAGCGGAGAACCTCTCACACCTGTGGTGTTCTGTTGCTAAATTTGTAAGCACATGAGTGGAGGCCACATGTTGATGGGGAAGTGCAGTGGTTTGGTGAGACAGACCAGTCGTTGGTTTTGGTCCGAGTCGTGTTATTGGCTCAGGTTTTTAGACAAATGCAAGAAAACTATTTCTTTATTATTTTTTGTTTTTAAGAGGAATGAAAACACGTTTTAAGCTAGCTTGTTTTGCTCATTTGCAATTGTATTTAAGAAAAAAAGTCATGGTATTTCTCCTTTAAATTAGCCCATCTAAGATGCACACCTTTCCTAAAACACACAAATAGACAAAAAGTGAAGCTCATGTTTCCTGGAGCTGATGTGTGGTACAGGAGGATGAGTTTAACCGGCTCCAACCAGCTGTTACTGTCAGTGTTTGTGTCAGCTAATAAATTACATGGTTGTTTAATTCTTTCAACCCTCAATTTATTTTCATTTTGCAAAGTAAAAACAATAACAATTGAACTATTTAGAATTTTTGTAAAATAAATCTAAAGTTTTTTGGTGGTTCACCCTGAAAAAAAAGCATCTGAGTGCTTTTTTAAAATCACCTAATAGAGATTGGTTTTCTTCCTGATCACATAACGATTTAAGTTGTGGCTCAGGAGGATTTTCTGGAAAACGCAAACCGTGGCTTTGATCACACTTTCCTTTCCTTTAATCTTTTCATCCAGTGTCATCACCGACACCGAGGAGTGGCGTTACTTCAAAGCCCTGACCAAAACTCCTACTCACCTGGAGGAGAACATGTTTCATGAGAAGGAAGGTGCAGCAGGTCCGGCGGTTTACCTCCGGCCTAAAGAAACTGTCCACATTCCTCTGAAATACCAGAGCTTCACATGCAGCCACACCATGGCCACCCAGGTAAAGAGGGGGAGCCCGACGCAGCTTTTTTAAATGTTTGTTTTCTCATTTCTGTGTTGTTGGGGGGGGGGGGGGGGGGGGGGGGGGGGGGGGGGGCTTGGATGGAAAATTGTAGCCAGACTTGTCCTTTCTGCTTCTTTAGTCCAACTTTATCCCTAAAGTCGGTGGATTTAGTTTTACAGAAGGAACCAGCTGTTATACCACCCCATCTACACTTGAGGAAGATTATAGGGAGCTCTTAAACTTTTGTTCTATCACAAACTGACAAGAGTCTTTTGCAGTCCGCTGGTCTTGACTGTAAAAATGTGTTTTTGTTATGAGGAATCCATAGAGGTAAGACGGGGATCCAGTTGCTTATGTCACTATGGATCACTAAGCTAATAACTACAGCTAATCTGTCAATGTATCAAAATGTGTTTTAATCAAAACAACCATTCAAACACAATAGGACATAATAACATCAACAACTCATCGGGGGGGTAGGGAGGAGGGGTATTTATAGGTAGTTTCAGCTTGTTAAGAAACAGCCAACAGCTACAGTTTATAGGCGACTCTCCCAGATTCCAGTCAGTTTTGACAAAGCTCTTCAGGTGAGAAGGAGAACATCAAGAAACCAGAAGAGTCCAGGGGCCTTTATTTGAATCCTTTGGCTTGTCATGATGTGGATGACCGAAAACCTTCACCAGCACAATGTGTATTCCATTTAATCTGTCAAAAGTACAGTTCAGAACAGCTGTAGTTTTCATTTTAGTCTTTTTTTATGGATTGCTGATGATTCTGTGCTTTTTGGTTAATCCTGCTTGGTGTCATTTACAGTTTTGTTGCAGGGTGTGTAGATGTAATCTGTTTAGCATCTATTTGCTGTATTATAATTATTTTTCTTTTGCTAGATGTTAAGTTCTGATAATGATTCTGTTTCTTATCAAATCCTCACAGGGACCAAGCTTCCTGCCTTCAGGCAAAGGTGCTCAAACAGCCAAAAGGAATCAGTCCAACATCATTAACGCCAAAACTATCAAGGTACCGAGTGTGCTTTTAAGCCTCGTGCAATCTTTTTAAAATAATGAACCATGTTTATCTCCATCTGCAGCTTTTTTGCCTTTTCATATCAGATGCATATTTTTTTTCCTTTTGCAAGATCTTTATTGTGCAGTAACTAATTTAAAAATACTAGTTACATAAAGTTGGTGCATCTTCACCGTAAGAAATGAAAAGTTGAATTTACTCAACCAAGTTATGTCCACTTAACCAAGTTGAATGTAAAGAGTAAATTATGTTGTTATGATAAAAGTAAATGTATGTTACTCTTTACAGTTAAGCAACTAGGGTTAGTGGAACCATGTTGACTTAACTTGGTTGAGATAATTCAACATTTTATTTCTCAGAGTGTTTCTGTGTCTTAAATTCAGTCTACAGTACGAATCTTTTGATTTGGAGCTTCATTCGGGTTTACCTTCTCCTCCATACAAAAGCCTAGCATCTTGTGTACACACCAACTCCCAGACAATTCCCAGAGGAAAGGCTGTGCCCCGTCTTCACCCTCCTCTCGTCTCACACAGACACAAAAAACACTTTGAACTTTTCACAGACTTACACAAGCCAGATGAGACTGTTCAGTAAAATTACCAGCTGGAATTGTTTCAAAGTAAATAAGTAATGTTTCTTTTGAATCCTATAAAATAAAAATACGATTCTATCTGCAACGTTTAGCTTAGCCTTGCAATTAGCAAGCTATCAGTTACCCCTTTGCTAACCTGCGTTACCTCATGCTTTTCTTGATGTTAGCCTACCGTACCCAAAGCTCTCACATTGCACAGAGTGATGAAATGTTTGCCAGTCTGCCAAACATTTGTGTTTCTCTCCCCTTTGTGTGTATTGTGCACCAAAGTCAGCACTGCTGCTCTGAGAAAAAAATCCTGTCAACAGGTCAAAAAGGTCAGGTCTGGATCAAATCTGTATCCCGCTAAAACTGACAAGTCCCAACAGCAGAGCTGTCAGTGTGCCAGCTTTGGCTCTGCTGTCAGTCAGCATACATCACAGGAGCCAGATATGGGCCGCTCCTGCAAGTCAACAAGGGGCTGCAAATCTGACACATCCATGGTTTGGACAGCTGCTCCATGTTCAATGAGCAGACTGTTTAAACTTATCTCTCATGACTGAATATGTAGATCAGTCAGGAAATCTGAATTCTTTGCTCAAATGCTTTAGTTGTTACGAGTTGCCTCCTACGCTGCTAGTTACTCGTATGTGAATGATGAACTGATCTGGAAAAAAAACATAAAGTTGGGGACTACATCTCTATTCAGGGAGAAATTTAATTTAGCGGAAACACATTTGCTGCGGTCTCTAGTATAAATGAATGCCTTGTGAGTCCATCTCTGTGGGGAAAAGAGCTCTGGCGCTCCTGTTTCAGTAAGTAGAAGTTAGTCAAAGCGGAGGGAAGCAGCACATGGCAGGTCTTACTTCCTGATATTTAGATGTCTCGCCTCTGATTGGCTAACAACGTGACTGACTGTTTACTTTGCAACGCTGATATTTTATCTTCACAAATAACACAAGTCTGTCATGTTCTGGAGTTGCTAATGCTAACGGTTAGCTTCTACTAGCCCAGTAGTGCTCTTCTCTTTCCTGGAAGCCAAATCAACAACAGGCTCCTCCGTTGCGAGCCAAGATGGGTCAGTCCATGAATGCTAACTTCACAGCGCTTTGTGATTTATATCTGTGAAAGGCGCTATATAAATATACTTTTACTTACTTACTTACTTACAGTATGACGTGCAAATGGCGTTTGTAATCCGAGTTTTCCCCGTCTATTTTCTGTTGGCGGCTAATGCAGGAAATAGGGGTAGAAGACGATTTTCACCTTCAGTCTGCATGTTGAACTTAGAGTGAATGATTATATTTCTAAAATACAGACGGGTTTCTCAGTGAACTTGATCTTTAAGAGTGATACTAAAGAAAAGTAATATGTCATATACATGTCATATGTAGGCTTTAGCGCTCAGATCAGCTGTGCAAAGCTTTCAGACCTTAATTAGCTTGTTAGAACGGGGTTTCTCAGCGGCGATTCAACTTTCCAAAGCTGCCTAAAATCCCCTCAAACCTGGTCCCCAGATTGGCATCCAAGGGTTGCTCAAAGCAGATGCTTAGCACTCAGAACATTTACATAACTGATGTTCTAAAAGAGAGAGAAGACTATCAGAAGATAACCCTCTGAGTTTTTCTTTGTAGGCTGTTTTTTAAAAGGAAATCAAGGAAAAGTAGAGGTCAGGCTGATAATTTTAGGACAGAAAATGAAGTAAGAGTCAAATGAAATCCCTCGTTTGTCTAGAATTAGGATTTTTTTTTTTTAGCAAACTCTGACAAAGTGTCTGACTGTTCTGTACAAACATGACCTTTGTGGGCGATGTCAGAAATGTAGTTTCGCTGTAGAGATTGTCTAACATCTCACAAGAGAAAGCCAGGCTGCTGGAGCCACTGACTTTTAACCTTTTCTTCACAGGTCACGTTCAAAGCCGATGATGGGAAGCCAATGGCCATCTGCCAAGTGAGCGTGGAGCCAACACCTCACGCTGTGGACCAGACGTTCCGACTTTACCACCCCGAACGTTGTTTTCTTAAAAAAGCCATCCGCCTGCCACTGTGGCACGACCCCACAGGTTGCTGATGTTATCCCATTTTTTTTCCACTTCATCCATTGCTCCCGATGCCACAGCATCTGCTTGTGCTTTCATGACTAAAGCTAATACCTCACAGGGCTGTAACTGTGGTTGTGGAAAATATGCAAAGATTCAATAGAAGTCACACTGAGTCTGTATGTATGACATTTTTTAAACACATTTTAAAAATTCCCAGGTCACATGGGGCATATGACATCATCCTATGGAATCAATACAGACTCATCAGGATATGACTTTTTTAGTAGACATTCAGTTAATGACATAGATTTTTTTCTTAGAAATTATGTATTTAAATTTGTTTCACTTAAAATGCGCCTGCAAAATTTTCCTCCATAAAAATATAACCGCAGAATTTTAATGTAAACATTTCATCAGAAAAAATAATTCAACAACTGAGGTGACCTCTTGATGACCCAGGCCAAAGCAATCGTCACCTGATTGAGTTGATTGGCTAAAAGCCGGTCGACCCGATCCAATTTTTGCTGATGAAAATCTTATGTTGAAATTCTGCAGTTGAATATTTACAGATTAAAGTTTAGCTGATTTATTTTAAGGAAAAAAATGAAAATCAAATACATAATTTCACAGAATAAAAGTTCTATGTTATAAATTCAATGTCTAATAAAAGTCTTATCCTGGTCAGACGGCATTTCTTCCCTTTCATTCTGGTTAAATTGAAATAATTGTGCAACACTGAAGCACATTGTTATCATGCATTTATTCACAAAGAGTCTCACTCGTCTCTACCCTTTTTATTCAAACACTTGTAACCAATTTCTCCCCAAATTTCCTCAAATTTCTTGTGTTTTTACCTCTGAAACCAAAGTGAGAAGGATTCCTCTTGGCCTGTTGCTTTTTTTACTATTATGAGGAGATTTTTTTTTATTTCATGTTTAAAGCTTTAGCGATGCAAGAGCAGGCCTGTGACACCCATGCCCAAGAAAAGGGAGTCTTTGTGAACGTTCTGACATTTGAAGAACTCCTTTGCAAACCCACCCCAGTTAGGTGCTTGCGGTTGTATAGACTAGTAGTTTTGTATTGGAATCAAGTTTTTCTTCACTCTAAAAAGTTTGAAGAACAGGACAGATTCTTTTATAATTATTAAACACCACTGAATTCATTAATAAATGTTTTCTAAATAAACACCTTATTTATTATTTATGTGTTAACCAACAGAAACCCCAGATTCCAGGACTCATATTTCTGTGCGCTGTAGTGACCCTAACGTCATCTGCCAGACAAGGATGCTGGTGAGATGCTCTTCTTTTCTCGCTCTGATCACACATGCATTACTGTGTGTTTTCTGCACTGACATCGCTCCATTCCTGATGAGGTTGGGTCACCACTTTACTCCATTTAAACCTGTTGCTCCCGATTTCTGTTTTTTTGCAGGCGCCGGAGGAGCCTCAGGATGTGTACTTGAAAGTGCCCGGGAGTCCCAGTCCACACATCAAAACGTTCTTTGTGATGGTTTTCACGTGCGTATCACTTACACAGACCGGCTTCGATTTACTCACAACTAAGTAATGCACATTTTTTTATCAGCCCCGCCCCTTCCAACGATCTGAAAGATTACCATAACAACTCTAAAGATAATCATGGCAGATAATCCTACCGTTTGTGGTGTGTTAGGAGAGCTCTAGTACGCTCACGTCAGGACCGATTCATTCATAAACCCAGACATGTTGGGTTTTCGGGGACAAACGAACGCGCTGCCTGTTGAATCGTCCATGTTTGTTTACTTCATTGTCACCTTTTATCTCGTGTTACGTTTTTTTCTCATCAACATGAGATAGAATTATAGCAAAAAGCTAACAAAACACAGAAGCAACAACAATAATATTATATTATAATACATTTCCAAACAAATTTCATGCTTTTAAATTACTAATTAAATTATCTCAAAAAGATTATTTTTGTGCATCAGTGAACAAGAATGTGAGTTGCATGTTTGTTCACTGATCCAAATTCAAGACAAGATCCACCAGATTAGAGTTTTTCCTGTAAGTTTCTCAGCTGGCAGAGTGAGCTGTTGTCATGTAGAAATGTGTTTGAGTTAGACACCAAACCCTGATAGCAGGTGCACCCTCTGTCTTCTTAGTGTGAGCTTTTGTGTGACAATAGACTCAAAGAGGAGCCAAAACTTGTTAATCACAAATGTCATACGTGTAGCTACACAGGAAATGATCTCATTAGCTTCACAGTAAGCTCTTAAGTATGTAGCATTACTGCTGCAGTTATTATAACAAATCGTCGGTAATTTAGATTACCAGCATCAGACATCATGCTGGTTAGTTGGGTGATTCGGGTTCTCCGTTTGTTTGAAAACATCCCAGGAAACCATTAGGAACCAACACAATGAAGTGCTACTGGAAGTTCAAAGCAATTTCTCCTCATCTATGATTTTCACCGAGTCTCTGTGTTTCCTCCAAAGCTCATATTGTGTCACTGTAACTGCAGAAGTTCCAAAAGGCTCCCGGTGAGCTGTTGTCTCAGAGCAGAGCCGAGGTGGTGACTCCTGCCGCCCACTCACAGCCAGCTTGGGCCTCTGAGGCTGTGTTCCCTACATTTCACCAGTGAGAGGATGATTGTGATGTTTGGGCTTATTAAAATGCCAGTGCAGCTGTAGATCAGCTCTCCTCATTTCCAACCTCATGCAGCACCTGCAGCACCTCCAGGGAGCCATGGTCTAATTGCATTTGATTATGCTGACTTGTTCTTTTGTTTATTTTTTGTTTGTAGCGATAGGCGGATGGCAGCGCCCTCCCAGATCTGGCAGGTGTACGTGCACTTTCTGGAGCGGGTGGACATCAGCTGTGTGACTGGCCAGCGGAGCTGTCAGTCACTCGTCCTGAGAGGAAAGCAGACCACTCGCAAGATTAAATGTTTCTCATCGCACCCCAAGGAGGCTGAGGTAGAGCAAAGCACATCCCTGGTGGGGATAACACTTGTTTGGAGGAAGGAACATAAACACAACGGTGTTCTGGTGTCATCTGCTTGTGGGATAAGAACATCGTAGCTGCATGTTTTTCACTCTCAGTCTAAAATATCTGAAAATTATCACGGAGCTTCTTTTTTTGTAGCAACAGCTTGTTTTGTAGGTTTGCACAACTTCAACACATCCACAAAGTGTCGTTTAAAGTTTCTCTCTTCGTGTGTTTTCTTTCCACTCATCACCACAATTTTAAACTTGACATTGAAGATTCTGTGTGCTTCTGAACACGAGCACATCCATCTCTGTCAGAGTCGTGGGCCTCACTGGTATCAGGAAAACAACTTTCAGCCAAAATAGGAGAACTGCCTATTCAAACGAATCCAACTTGATCTGACTCTGTGGTTTCCTCGGGTCCACGATTAGAAACTTGAGGAAGATTGAGTCAGTGGCTGAACACACACACTAATACGGCCAGAACAAATCCTTTTATTAGTTAGATGAAGACGTCTGATAGTGAGTTTTGTTTACTTCTTCACGATTGTCTGAAGGAGTGGAGGAAAACTTTAGTACACCCAAAATAACAGTAGTTGTGTTGAATACATGCTATGACAGAAGTCAAGCGGTGAAGCGTTTTCAATGAGCCAATTTTAATATCACACGCAAAAAATACTAATTAAAACAAAATACAATGTAACAATGATTTTGTTTATTAAAGGAGACATATTATGACTTATTTCTATGGTTGGTACAAAACACGATCTTTGCATAAAATCTCGCTAACATAAAGCTGTCATGTTCTGCGGGTGGAGATGGCAGACCATGTGTGGTGGTGGGTTCCAGGAGGCAGAAGATCAGGCAGACGGATGAAAAAATAAAAAGATGTTTATTTGTAGAACGGGAGCAACAGGACGAATGAACATGCACAACGACAATGAACCGACAAAGACAGCAACAAGGAGGGAGGTATAAATACACAAGGGAATCAGGAACACATGGGCAGAGTAATCAGGGACAGGTGAGAACAAGTAGGTTAATCAGGGCAGGAGAGACACAGTCAGGGAGGCCGGGGCGGATCAATTTCAGCCGTTTTACTGTTGACATGTTCAGTGCCTTCCAGAGTGAGCTGCTTTAGGGCCCTGTTACTTTAATGTAACAGTGTGTATTTTTCCTGGCGATAGGGGACAGTACATGCCTAAATCATTGCAAGCAAGCAGTATTTTTGTGTTGGAGTAAGACCTTACCAACGGATGCCTGTTAGGGTAAAAAAGCCCTGGGGAGTGCAAACTTTAGCAAAATAACGAGCACATCAGACTCCCTTTCATCACTGGCAACAAGTGAAGAGGTAAATGTGTAAAACAACAACATTTAAGAATGGAGAAAGTTTTGTAACCATTTGTTTGAAATCAGTAAATTCATTTTGACCTCACGGGCTCCTGTAGAAGGAAACGTGGCATCTAATATGGCGTCGCCCAGAGACTTAGACCCGTTCCCATATATTTTAGACCTGATTTTTATGGTTATATTTTAAAAGCCGCCAATATTTTTCAACAACTGGGCATCATTTCATTCATTTTCAACAACATATTGATGGATGTTACCAGAGATTAATGGTAAAAACTACACATTGTTTCTTTAAAGCAACACTAAAGAGCTCTAAACTCTTTAGGCTATTCCTTTAAAAGTAAGTTTCAGTGATTCTGCAGGTAGAAACTTTACCAACTTCAGTGTAGACAGCGCTCTACTTACCAGAAACAGCACTAGAGAGAGGTCTGTACCTGCGTTTACTTGGCAGAAAGTCAATATCTAACAGTTAGCTTTTTAAGTTTGCAGACCATCAAAAAGCACAAGAATACTAATACGTTTTCTCTTTTTTGTTGGCGTCATGGTGGAGCCTGGATGTAAAAGTAAGAGAGGGATGTCTTGAAGGTGAAGCAAAGATGTAAAACCAGACTGAACATCAGTGTGAACTACATTAGCTTGAAGGAGCTAAAGGTGGCTACAGAATCATGAACTTATGGTGACCTGGCTTTGTTGCTACAGGACCTAGAAAAAAAAAGGTCCAACACTGTGGATCTTTTTACTTTGTGGTTTATTTAAGTATTAGTTGGCTCATGTTAGCATTAGCTTGTTGTTTGCACAAGCTACAGCAGGTTGCTGCAGGGTTGTTTACAACAGTTATAACTCCACTTTCAACCAGTAGGGTGGAGAAGCTGGAAACTGCTTAACACCATTGTTCCACCGTTATAACATGAAGTAACAGTGATTTACCAGATTTTCTGGAAAGCTACAGTCAGTCCCACGCACCAGAGTGCAGCCTGATTATTACCAGACTTGTAGAATTAAGACAACACAAAGTTTGCTAAAAGATCTCAAAAACCACCAAAGACATCAAGAACCAAAGAACGCTGGAAAATATTCTGTGGGTGTGTGTGTCGCGTTACATTTGGAGTAAAAATAATACTGAATCAAACTCTTGAATAAAGACATGGCTTTGTTTTTTTGTTGTTGTTGTTTTTACACAGCACAGTAAAAAGAAAGAACAAAGTAATGGATTATGAAGTTACACACAGAACGAATGTACAAAACTGTTGAATAAATGTTTTACTTTACTAAAACTCATTTGGTTCTTACTGAGGCGGTCATTTAAAGATTTAAAAATGACCAATGTGACATAACTGGACCTTTACGACAAAACCCGCTTATTAACTTTCACTCAAAAGAAGCAAATGAAACAGCGCGACTGAATCACAGCAGCTCAGATCGCCCTGTAATCAATACACATCCAATGAAAGGCTTCTCAGGTTCTCAGAATGAGCACTTCTCAAAATGCACATTCAAAAATGGTTTCTGCTAATTGTTTTCCTCGCAGCAGGAAGCAAGTGAAGTGCAAGTCTCTTTGTAAAAAACCACATGTTAAGAATGAAGTCATTATCAGAAATACACAAATGTGTATGAACAGCATGTTTCCTTTTATGTAAATCCATTCCACTTTATTGGTTTTCTCTGCTTCTTTTTATATTTTGTGTTTGAGCTTCTGAAAAATGATCACCGGCCTCAGTTATTAGAATAGAAATGTGCTCCAAGCCCATCGTTTAACAGATTGTTTCTTATTTATATTAAACACAAGAGCAGGAGACCCACTCAGCGTTGCACTAAAGCAGTATTTTATTTCTAACGGATTGTCACCGTTTCCACGCGAGCACACTGAGCCACCCTAATGTGTTTACCCTGCAGAAATGGGGTACCGTCTGAAAAAGTGACAGATGTATTTTTCAAAGAGTTCACCGTGTGCATCAGCCGCAGCTTTGATCCGACTCTCAGCAGGTTTGGCTCACTGTGGAATGCATCGGAGGAGTCCTACAAAACAGGATAAAGCTCAGCTTCAGAGAATAGCTTCTGCTTTTCTCAACAGATTGAAACCGAGCTGCACAGTAAATCTCAGCCTCACATCCTCGTGCCTGTCACTTCTTAGCCTCAACGCTCTCTCACTTTATTGTCTGCCCCCTCTTTTTGCCTCCTTCACTGAATCTAATTCTACTCTTCTTTCACCCTGAACACCCGCTTTACCTTCCCCATCTCTTTTAAACACCCTTTCTTATTAGTGTTGTCCCTTTTCACCTCTTCTTCCCCTTTCCTGTGTCACACTCACTCTGCCACTTGTTCAATAGCTCTATTTCCTTGTATTGTGTCGTGCCTCATTCTCATAAGCCATCCCAATCAACAGCATCTCATCACCTTGCCGTCAAATCCAATCAACCTTCCCTGCCTTCGCCCTCTCTGCAGGTGGACCCGGCTGGTGTGTTTGTTTTGCCTCCTGCGGCTGTGCAGGAGCTCCAGCTGAAGGTGCAGCCGTGGCAGGCCGGCAGTCGCTTCCTGTATGTGAACGCCGTGGACATGGACCAGCAGCGGCTGGTCACTGCCTGGCTCCTCTGTCTTAATGTCCACCGTCCTGTCCTGTCTAAGGTAGAAATACTGTTTCCTTGGTATTAGTACGTAATATGCATGTTATAATGTTTGCATTAACAGTAAGCACAAGTCCTCCGCTTTGTGGGATATCCGTGTAAAAAACAGCCGGGATGGACGATGTAATGTAGCCACAGCTGCCCTGGGGCACACTGACAGAGGCTTCCTTGCATTTTTTACATTTTTAAAATTTTTATTTAATCTTTTAACATTTTAGTGAGATTTAAAAATTTTATCTATTTTTTTTATTTATTTTTTAAATTTCTTTGTGTGCTTGTGGTGCTTCTTGTGAATTTTGTCCTCATAGGTGCTATACAAAAAAAAAAACATTTTTCTTCTTCGTTTTATCTTTGTCTTCTTCTTCTTTATCACACATGAACGTCTGAATGAGAAATAAGAAAAAAGAACAGGATCTTCTCAGAGTTAGAAGATGATGAATGATAAGGAAATAAGGAAATTAAACTTTATTGCACAATTCCAGCCTGGAAGACTGTAGGAATTCAGCTCTTCTAGGAAGTTTGATGAGATTTAATCCTTTAACATCCCTGGAGACTGTACCGGCCGCTCCATTAAACTCAGAAATCAGAATGTCATAAAAGACAAAAATGTCCACGTCACACTTTTAAGCAGAAATCAGAAACCTCGTGGTGTTTCAGAATGAAACGCAATTAAAGATGCAGTCTTAATTAGTTGTTTTAGCCTTGTTGCACCGTCTGTCAACAGAAGCAGGAATATAGTAATCAAAAGTTAAAAGAACCTGTTTACCTGTGTAGTATTCTGAGCACAGGAAATGAGAGAGAAGAGAGATTAAAAATGTGATTATAACAAAAAATCTTTTTCTGTTAATCAGTGAGATCATCTAACGTGTTCATTTTGGGTGGCTCAAGATTCCAAGTGGTGATCTACAACCTTTGTGTGTGTGTGTGTGTGTGTGTGTGTGTGTGTGTGTGTGTGTGTGTGTGTGTGTGTGTGTGTGTGTGTGTGTGTGTGTGTGTGTGTGTGTGTGTGTGTGTGTGTGTGTGTGTGCAGGCGTTTGAAGTGTGTGTCCCGGTCGGCGATGGACGCGGCAGCTCCAGGAAAATCTCCTACACCAACCCTTACACCAGCAGCCGTACCTTCGTGCTCCGCTCTGACCATCCGGACCTGCTCCAGTTCAAGGAGCAAAACTTCCGGGTAAGGTGAGATGGGAGGTTACACTCCTGTTGGGACTAAAATCAATACTTGATCAACACTCCAAAGCTCATCATAGAGTCTCCTCGGACAGGCTCCTAAAGTTCTCTTATTTACAGGGTATCCGCGGGTCCTTAAAAAGTCTTAAATTAGCTTTTCCTAATTTAAGGCCTTAAAAGTCCTTAAAAATGACAAATAATCCTTAAATCCAGTTTCCAAAGGTCTTAAATGACCAAAGACCCAATAAACAAGATTATTTTATTTCTATAAAAATTTCGTGAATTTCTAGTTAGTGTTCATTATTTTTTGTGTATGATTTTGGCGTAAGCGGAACCGTGCGCAGTCAGTTGGTTGTGAAAGGGGTCTATTTTTTTAGATGAGCACATTAGCTGGTTAAGCTAGTGGGAGCTTGCACCATGGGGAAGGGCAAGCTTAATGGTAACTGGATGGCTAATCCCACGTTCGCGACGTGGTTAGCACCGGTTCCAGGCAATAGCTGGAAATTATCGCTTAAATTTAATTTTTAAAATAGCTTAAATTTGGTCAAAGTGGCCTTAAAAAAGGTCTTAAAAAGTCTTAAATTTGGCTCCCTTAAATCTGCAGATACCCTGTATTTATTTATAAAATAAAGAAAATAAAAAACTTTATTACTTCTGCTTCACTAATTGCAGCCAAACGTCTCCGATTAGTCTGGGATCCGCTCCTGAATCAGTCTTGTAGCTTTTAATCAGAATTATAAAATCAGATGAATGTTATTCCCATAAACTAAATGGCTCTTGTTAGTCCTTGACACTGACCTCATTAGAAATACAGTTTCATTCAAAGCAAAGCGACCATTATGAACTAACTTGTGTCCGTTCCTCGGCTGTTTGCCTCTCTTTTCCACATCAGATCGGGAGTAAAATAACAACCATTACTGCAGCTTTCACGTCATGTGGTCGGCTTTAGTGTCTCCCTCTCATTCCAGCTAATAACGCCGTAAAAGCTGTAGCCGATGTCACCGTTTCCATTCATCTGAAACAACAACGGGGATTCTGCAGTTTTTAGAAATAAATGCAGGAGATGCAACAGGAGCCTTTCTGAACATAAACAATTAGGGAGCCATGCTGCGTTTAGCCTGGAGACAATTCATCATTATTAAAGCGCTGGGCAGGAGTGAAGAACTGTTTGCTTTCACCTTGTCAGAGTGTCTCCAGGTATCTTTAAAAGGATCTACTGTGTCTGTAGAGTTACACAGATGTGTTTTTTCCCTCCATAAAACAAGCTGTCAGCAGGACAACTCCTAAAAAACAAAAAGAAACGATCAATACTGCGATGTTTTAGGAAAGATTACAGCATAAATCCCCCAAACTGACCCTTTTTTTTGTGGCTGTAAAAAAGAAGCAGGAAGACAGTTATGGTTTGACTGAAATATGGTGACCATAAACAAAAACAACAAACATTCACCTTGCAGGCTTTGGGCACTGACAACAAAAGCAATGCCACATTCAGTGCTTACTCCCTCTAATTAGAGAGAAAAATCATCCAAAATGCAGCCTGCAAAGAGAAAGTGGTAATTTATGCAGAACCGAATGGAAAAATGAGAGACTGCACCGTCAGGAGGTTAAAGAAACTGAGAAACTGTTTTGTCTTTTTTCTGTAATTACCTTCATATTCACACGCTGCCTATGACTTAGGAGGAACATGAATGCTGCGTGGGAAAATATTTAGCTTTTATTTTGTTATTTAGGACTTTAATGTACTGCAAACATGTTTTATTTTTCCAGACAAATTATTATAATTACTGCTAACCTGATGAGTGTGCTAGAGTCATGAAACAAATACAGCATTTTACAGAGATGTGTCGCAGTATTCTATTCTTCTCAGTTGAACGACTTATTAAATGTGGTTCACAGCTTAAGTGACACCATAAAGTGTTTATATGTGACTGGTTTTAATCAGTTCCACAACTAGTATTCAGTTTGTTTATTAGCATGTTTGGTAAATTTGTTGATTTTATTCATTTTTGAACATAATAAATGAAAATTTCCTTTAAGTGAATATTCTGATTGTCACACTGGTCTCTCCTGGTCTTATGTGCTTTACAGTAAATACAATAAAGACCAAGTTCACTCCTTTTTTAAGATATTTGCAGTGGCCTCTACTGTAAATGAATGCCTTGAGAGTCGATCTCTGCGAGAAAAAAAGCTCTGGTGCTCCTGTTTCAGTATCTAGAAGTGAGCCAGAGCAAAGGGGAGCAAAGATGACAGGATTTGGAGTCTTACTTCCTGATATTTGGACACGTCTCCTCTGACTGGCTAACAGCAGCACGCCAACATTGATGTGTTATTTCCACAAATAACACAAGCCTAGGGGAGTTCTGCTGTGTGGTGGGGTTGCTAATCCTAACAGTTAGCTTCTACTAGCCGAGACGTTCTCTGATGTCTCCTGGACGCTAAACCAACAACAGCCTTCCCCATTTTGAACCAAAATGGGTGAGTCGATGAATGTTAAGTGACACTGTGACGCAGATCTGACTGAATTTTGTAATCCGAGAGTTTCATCCTCTACTTCCTATCGGTAGCTAATGCAGGAGATAGGTGTGAAAAACTCAGAGTGACCCATCATATTTAAAAAATAATACATTAAAAAAAAAGATTTCTCAGTGAACTTGGTCTTTAATACTAGATGGTTTTTTTTTTTGTTTGTTTTGACTTCCAGATTCTGGTTAGATGTTCATATATATCAGTAAGATGATCCGTCTGGTTGAATACCTCATCAAACAGCCAAACAAATACCCACGTGCTTTCCGTTAGAAGCTAGTACACATTTTACTAAGACAACAGCATCAGCTAAACACTAGAATTTAGACTTTTTGCTGAGGAGCTAACTTTAGCTAGCTGCTAACATCCAATCAACCCAGACATCAAACATCTGATTTTAAACTTAAGGTTCTAAAAAACACAAATTTGGATCAACTTTGCGTTACTGTTGCTCATTATGTCACACAAACGGATTTTCTGATTTTAAATCCAGATTTATACCAAAAAGATCAGCAAGAAGGTGAGCTGTGCTCTACCTTCCACATGTAATCGACATGTTTTGGGCTTCGCTTGTTGCTAAAACCTCAAAATAAAAAGAATAAGCGATTCTTCATGAAAAATACCAGGATGTCACTGTCAGTATTCTGTTGTAGCACCCTCTGTTGCTGATTGTCTGAAATAATAACACACACACACACACACACACACACACACACACACACACACACACACACACACACACACACACACACACACACACACACACACACACACACACACACCAGCTGGCAGTGTGAAAATGTGCAACCTTTATAAAAACGATTCTGGGGTGATTAAATCAGCCTTTAATATTTAACGTATTATGAAACCCATCTAGATCTCTGATATCGAGCTGGTTCAAAACACACACAGATGAAGTGTGTGTGTGTGTGTGTGTGTGTCCAGATTGGCGGTGGAGAGACCTACACCATTGGACTCCGGTTCGCTCCCAGCCAGAGTCCAGGCTCAGCAGAGATCCTGATCTACGTGAACAACCTGGAGGAGAAAACCGAGGAGACTTTCTGTGTCAAAGTCAGCTATTCATGAGTTGCACCAGTGAAACAACAAATCTACTTTTATATCAGAACTTACTTCAGCTATTTGTAGAACGAGCTCATTTTGCAGGTTGTTACAACTATTTTCTGTAAACTGGTTTCCACTGTAATTTGTAAGAAATAAACGAAAAGTACACGAACTCGTATTTTGATTCAGCAAAGCATCACTTTTACTGCAGCTGCCGATTCCCAGCAGTGAGCTGTCCACTCATGCGTCCAGTAGATGTTTGACAGTTCAGAGCCATGTGAGAGCAGGATGAGGGCGACAGCAATAACATTCCTGCTCCTCTGCTTGCTCGCTAAATCCACTCCCAACTGTCCAGGTTTGATCAGAAACCAGTCAGGGGCTCGCTCTTCAAGTCTCCCCACATTCTAAACATCGTATCGTCATCATCGGCTTTATTAGAAGCAGCGCTGTAATGAAGTAGGACTTTCCCCCCCTCTTTTAGCGAGGCACATCTCTCCACATTGCCCTCATTAACACCAGCACCCTTTTAAACCCTCCACTCTCTCCTGCTGCTTGCTTGCGCTCTGTGTTTCCCTGTGTGAGGTGCTCAGAGGGAGACGGCCGTGCATATTGTGTTATATAACGGAGTTACACAATCCCTCCACTCCCCCACGCTCCCTCCCTACTCGCTTTCAATCTCATTAGAATTCAGGCTGTAAAATAAGCCTCGGCACAGCAGCAAAGCCAAATAAAACAAAGATAGTCTCCAAGCTTGGTGCACTTCATCTTTACTGCATCTAACATCTTGTCTGAGGCAGATGCCTCATTGTCTTCCACGTTTCATGCCACAGACGGCTTAAAAAACACAAATTAAAGCTTTACACGCTTCATCCTGCATCCCTCGCACTCGCCGGCACGTTGTTATGAAGCTAAAGGACGTGTCGGACACTTTTGGACATTTGGCTGGCGGGACAGGTTTAGAAATCATTTTTGTTATTAAAGTTTATCTTAATACAACACCCAAATGAGATATGTGTGGGTTATTGATTCCTCCTGTTCCAGGTGGCCCTGAAGTAAATCCTTTATTGCATGACTGCTTTTAAGAAATAGGACAGAGTCACAAGTCAAAGTCGACTGTGCAAAAACTACATTGTCAAGTTAAGCGAAGGAAAGAAGCGTCTAATTTAGTTGTAACTTTCAAACTTTCCGTCGTTTATTTTTGAATGCATTCTTTTTGTGCTTTCACCAGATAAATGAACCTCCTGGCAATAAACCCACATGATGCGTAAACCTGCAGGGGAGGATGATAACCTTGTGATTAGACTAAAAACCCCCATGGAGGATGAGATTTGTATTTTATATCTTTAGTGCAAGTTTTCTAATACAACAAAGGGCCTTATGGGCCATTCCCATCTGTACCGGGTCGGCCCGGGCTGGGTAGCCCCAGTCGGCCCCAGCCTGGCCCAGTTGATTCCACACATCCTTGTCTTAAGCCCATATGGGCTGATTCTACCCACCAATCAGAGGCTTGCTCTAATGGAAGGTGTGAATTTGCTGTCAGCAGTGGGTGTGTTGGCCCTGGTCGGCCTGAAGCAGACCCTCTAGAGAAGAGGGCTGAGAATGAGCCTTGGTTGGCCCGGAAAAATACCAGGCCACCCAGATATGTAAACAACCTACGCTACCCGGCCCCGGCTGACCCGGTACAGATGGGAATGGCCCATTAAACCTTTGGTTTTGGTTCTTTTGGTTGATTTTACTTTCACCATGCTTTTCTGCATCTGAACGTCACGATTTGATCTCAAGGGCAAAACAGTGACCATCAGTTTTAAAAAAATAAAAAGCCTTTCAAGTAGCCATTCTGTCGGGTTCCCATATGTCCTGGAAAACCCGAAAAATGATTTCCAGTCATGGAAAACACATGGAAAATGGGAATGGGTCAAATGTCCTGGAAACGTAGAAGTTTTCCCTCCTTGTGGATGAACCCAAACAGATTAAACCTTTTATGTATGAATGGTTGCTTTCTGCTGCCTTCAATGGGCAATTTGGGCTGTAGCTGTTGTCTGCTTTCATTTCTGCATCTAGCCGGCACAGCGCCCCATGTGACACTACCAACCAATCACATAGCATAAAAACATTTTTGCTTCCCAGTGTTTCTATCTGCTTTATAAAACCAAAGTAAGGATTTATTCCTCCAAAGAAGAGTTGTGCCTTTGTGTGAAGTACATTTTTGGTTTTAGTGGAGCCGTAACAAACATGGCGACAGCTTCGAGATAGCGACGGGCAACAGGTGGTATTACCACACACACACACACATATATATATACACACACAGTGAGGAACATAAGTATTTGAACACCAAGTTCTCCCACTTAGAAATCATGGAGGGGTCTGAAAATCACATTGTAGGTGCATTCCCACTGTGAGAGACAGAATGTAAAAAAAAAGATCAGGAGATCACATTGTATGATTTGTAAAGAATTTATTTGTTTTGCACTGCTGGACGTAAGCATGTGAACACCTGGCAATCAGCAAGAATTCTGGCTCTCAAAGACCTGTTACTCTACCTTTAAGAAGTCCACCTCTACTCCACTAATGGGACATTCCCATCTGTACCGGGTCAGCCGGGGCCGGGTAGCTTAGGTTGTTTACATATCTGGGTGGCCTGGTATTTTTCCGGGCCAACCAAGGCTCATTCTCAGCCCTCTTCTCGAGGGGGTCTGCTTCAGGCCGACCAGGGCCAACACACCCACTGCTGACAGCAAATTCACACCTTCCATTAGAGCAAGCCTCTGATTGGTGGGTAGAATCAGCCCACATGGGCTTAAGACAAGGATGTGTGGAATCAACTGGGCCAGGCTGGGGCCGACTGGGGCTATCCAGCCCGGGCCGACCCGGTACAGATGGGAATGGCCCATAAGTAATCTTAATTAGTAGCACCTGTCTGAGCTCTTTAAAGACACCTGTCCACCCCACAGTCAGTCAGACTTCAACTACTACCATGGGCAAGACCAAAGAGCTGTCATATATACATACAGCACAGGCCAACATTTTGGACACACCTTATCATTCAATGTGTTGTCTTTATTTTCATGACCATTTACATTGGTAGATTCTCACTGAAGGCATCAAAACTATGAGTGAACACATGTGGAGTTATGTACTTAACAAAAAAGGTGAAATAACAGAAAACATGTTTTTATTTTCATTTTTTTTTCCAAATAGCCACCCTTGGCTCTGATTACTGCTTTGCACACTCTTGGCATTCTCTTGATCAGCTTCAGGAGCTAGTCACCTGAAATGGTTTTCCAGCTGTCTTGAAGGAGTGGGGGGGTGAAAGACAACAATCTTTGCTCAACTATGTCATCGATATAACGGTATACAGGTGCTGGCCAGTAAATTAGAATATCATCAAAAGGTTGAAAATATTTCAGTAATTCCATTCAAAACGTGAAACTTGTACATTATATTCATGCAATGCACACAGACCAATGTATTTCCGATGTTTATTACGTTTAATTTTGATATTTATAGGTGACAACCAATGAAAACATCAAATCTGGTATCTCAGAAAATTAGAATATTCTAAAGGCCAATGAAAAAATGTTTGTTTCTCTAATGTTGGCCAACTGAAAAGAATGAACATGAAAAGAATGTGCATGTATAGCACTCAATACTTAGTCGGGGCTCCTTTTGCCTCAATAACTGCAGTAATGCGGCGTGGCATGGACTCGATCAGTCTGTGGCACTGCTCAGGTGTTATGAGAGCCCAGGTTGCTCTGATAGTCGTCTTCAGCTCCTCTGCATTGTTGGGTCTAGCGTATTGCATCCTCCGCTTCACAATACCCCATAGATTTTCTATGGGGTTAAGGTCAGGCGAGTTTGCTGGCCAATCAAGGACAGGGATACCATGGTCCTTGAACCAGGTGCTGGTGGTTTTGGCACTGTGTGCAGTTGCCAAGTCCTGTTGAAAGGTGAAGTCTGCATCCCCATAAAGTTGGTCAGCAGCAGGAAGCATGAAGTGCTCCAAAACTTCCTGGTAGACGGCTGCATTGACCCTGGACCTCAGGAAACAGAGTGGGCCAACACCGGCAGATGACATGGCACCCCACACCATCACTGACGGTGGAAACTTTACACTGGACCTCATGCAACGTGGATTCTGTGCTTCTCCGCTCTTCCTCCAGACTCTGGGTCCTTGATTTCCAAAGGAAATGCAGAACTTGCTTTCATCAGAAAACATAACTTTGGACCACTCAGCATCAGTCCAGTCCTTTTTGTCCTTGGCCCAGGCGAGACGCTTCTTGCGCTGTTTCTTGTTCAAGAGTGGCTTGACACACGGAATGCGACACCTGAATCCCATGTCTTTCATGAGTCTCCTCGTGGTGGTTCTTGAAGCGCTGACTCCAGCTGCAGTCCACTCTTTGTGGATCTCCCCCACATTTTTGAATGGGTTTGTCGTCACAATTCTCTGCAGGGTGCGGTTATCCCTAGAGCTTGTACACTTTTTTCTACCACATTTTTTCCGTCCCTTCGCCTGTCTGTTAATGTGCTTGGACACAGAGCTCTGCGAACAGCCAGCTTCTTTAGCAATCACCTTTTGTGTCTTGCCCTCCTTGTGCAAGGTGTCAATGATTGTCTTTTGGACAGCTGTTAAGTCAGAAGTCTTCCCCATGATTGTGGTGCCTTCAAAACAAGACTGAGGGACCTTTTAAAGGCCTTTGCAGGTGTTTTGAGTAAATCAGCTGATTAGAGTGGCAGCAGGTGTCTTCTATATTCAGCCTTTTCAGAATATTCTAATTTTTTGAGATACCAAATTTGGAGTTTTCATTAGTTGTCACTTATGAATATCAAATTTAAATGTAATGAACATTGGAAATACATTGGTCTGTGTGCATTGCATGAATATAATGTACAAGTTTCACGTTTTGAATGGAATTACTGAAATATTTTCAACCTTTTGATGATATTCTAATTTACTGGACAGCACCTAGGTACAATATTCTATCTGTTTCAAATATGTGGCGCTATGATGATAGTTTCTGTGTTCCGCCCAGCTCTAGTTGTGATAGCTTGACTCGTGCTGTAGCAGCTGAATAAGACTTGAAAATGAACTTTTCTACCTCACCTGTATTTCTCACCTGGCCAGACTTCCACTCTTTTCAGCATTTCAAATTTCTACCAAGTGTTTCTTACCCACAGAGCTTAATTTATTGCTGTTTTACTGGCTGCATTTCAGTGTTTCTCTTTTTCAGATTGTAGTAGCAGCCAGTAGCTTAAGGGGGTTCATGTTTGGTTATTTCTCTTCCAACGGGCTTATTCTGATTTGTCACGATCAAAGCAATCAGTTGTTCAAGGCTGCATGTTCTACTGACTAAAAGCCAACACGGCTGTGCGGCTCATTCAACGATCCCGGCCTTGCTTGTGGGCTGTTTATTCTTTTCCTTTTTTAATGCATAAAAACAAACATAAAGGTCCAAACTTGTTCTTCAAATTGCTAAAGAACCGACTTAAATGTTGTTTAAAAAGATGGAATTGCTCATTTCCACTGCCTGCTACCTCAAGAGATTTTCTGCTGTCATCTATCCCAGTTTTGGGCACATACTGCCTCCCTGACAGAAACTGGATGGTGTTTTTGGTTGTAGCTCTGCTTGTCGTGAAATCCCCGCTCATTGTGCTTTTAATATCTGGATCTTGGTCTTTGCAGCGGCGCCCGGTGTGAGCTGCACAGCCCTTCTCTCAGCGTGGGGCCGGCAGAGCTGCACTGACACCTTATTAGCAGTGCCAGTCTAGTTGTTGTCTGTTCCCCCTGAAGAAGCACAGACACCCGCCACGTCGGCTCTCGGTGTCTGCTCACCTTGTTAGTGCGGTTAGACGGCTCCTGTCTAACTGTCCATTGGAGGGGGCTGCCTTGATATTTAGCCAGGTGAGAGAGTGCCTGTTGTTGCCCTGACATGAAGGAAACCACAGCTACACGCTGGTATCTGTGTTCAGAGTGATCTTTTTCAGAGTGTGTCGGTGCCCAACCTGAGCCGCGCGAGTGGGTGCATGTCTGTGAAAGCACACAGCGATGTGCGTATCAAAGAGGTTCGTAGCTGAAGGAATATGCAACCTAGCAACCAGTCCTCCTCCTCATGTACAGTACACCGCTGGTTTAGTCCGTCTCTCTCCTGCAGGGGAGAGAAATTGTTAAATATTACTGAAAAACACTTTGAGAACACGTTACAGTGAAGAAGTTGACATTTTGGGATGGTAAATATGCATTAAGAACTATAAAGTGTGAACTAGGAGCTGTGAAGAGAAATTAATTTACCTTGTTGCCCCTCTCAGCAGGACGCTCCCTAAGCCGTGGCTGCTGAGCACAAAGGGAATGAGCTGGCTGCTGTTAGCCTGGAAACTGATCTCAGTAGATGGCGGCCTGTCACATTCATCTCTTTACCCGTCAGCGTTCCTCTAAGACAGCAGAGGTGTACCTCCATTCTGATAGATAAACAATCTTCCATCATCAACACTTTGTTTGGTTTTCTTTTGTCTTATAATTTGTTTCTTGCATAAGTTTTAATGTTTCATGCAAACGTGTCAAAAAGAACAGTTTCAGAGTTTTTTAATGAATAAGGTGGTAAACAATACAAAGTTCCACCAACTTCTTGTCCTGGCTCTTTAGGACCATGTTGCTGGTACTCTGCTCTGACCACAGTTTGACACTCTGTCCGGTAACACAGAGATGTGTCACAGTATTTGTTTAAGGTCACTTGTTGAACTTTGGAAACATCCTGAGGCCTGAGCTACAGTTTGATGTTATTTATAATTTCCTCGATGGTTTTCTCCTGCAGCTCACACAGTTTAGTGCTGATCTTGTTGAGAATGAAGAGGCCTAATTTTAAATGGTTCCAGAATTCAAAGCCACTTTTAGCTGATTGTTATTGAACATGGACGGCGCTGGGTGTCTAAAGTACTGAAAAATCTGAGCCGTCTCTGACCTTTCTTATGTAAATTAGTAATGTTGTATTGGCAACTGAGAAATGGTTGTTCTGAGAAAAAAGCATCATAAGCTTAGACGTGCCACCCTAAATTAGCATGTCCCAACACCTTAGGTGTGTTCTTGCTGTGTCGTATTTCTAATTCCATGCTGTAGTTCTTTTTTAAAACACAGAACAGTTTTGTTACCTGTTTTCCCGCTACGTTTCCTTTGCGGCTGCAAACTTCCTCAGGAACTGCCTGAGGAAGTTTGCAGCCGCAAACGAAACGTAGCGGGAAAACGTTTCCTTTGCAGCTGCAAACTTCCCCAGGAACTGCCTGAGGAAGTTTGCAGCCACAAACGAAACGTAGCGGGAAAACAGGTAACAAAACTGTTCTGCGTTTAAAAAAAGAACTACAGCATGGAATGTCCCAACACACTTCGATGTCTAAATTAAACATTTGAGGAAATCATTACCGCAGAAAAATGCTAGCCTGAGATACTGCTAATTCTAGCTCGCACTTCTGCTAATGCTGGCAGGTCTGGCAGGCCGGCCACTACAGCAGTCCCAGTAGGACGCGCCAGTCCACAGGGTGTCTACGTATATATGTCTGTGATCCAGACAGTGAACAAATGCTTTCAGGGTAAACCAGCCAACCAGCATAACGCTCTTTTAATTTAGGGAGCCTAAGTCACGCCCATCTACCTCCGGACCATGGGTCCCCGGAAGAACGAAAGGGGTGGGGTGGTGGGGTGGTGGGGGGTTCCACAAAAAGAAACAATCAATGATGAACAAGGGTCTGCCTCTAGACCTGCAGAAGGAGGGAAAAAAAACAACACACAACAATACAACAGGAGCAAACAATCACTGTGTCAACCTGATGAGGAAATATTAAATTAACATTGTTTAACTGAACAATCAAACGATAATAAATCACAGTGCTTTAAGTGCCAACCACAGCCTCAAGACATGTTTTGAACATACCCAAGTCCATACTTATGAGAGCACCATGTGAGCACCTGTGTGCGTACCTGTGCTTGTTTATGTAAGGTTTCTCTATAGGAGCGTCCAATAGAGAGTGTGAGGGGCCACAGATCTGCCCCCCAAAGATGTGCAGGAGATGGAGGGAGCTCCAAGTCTCAGAGATCCAGGAATTGCCCCAGGGACCCCAAGGAAACTGCGACCAGAAAAGCCCCTGCTCCCCTCAAGAGGCGCAGAGGATTGCCCTGGGGGGGCCACAACCAGCAGCCGGCAGAGTCCCGGGAGATATCAGCGGCAAGCCCACAGACCCGCACGCAACCTCCCATCCCCCAGCCAGCCGAGCCCGGGACCAAGCAACCTGGGACCCAGGGGTGACCACCCCCACTGGGGATCCAGCAGAGCCCAAAGATCCAGATCCCACCAGGCAGCCACCGGGATTGAACAGGCAGACGCCAAAAATCTTAAACCCCCTGACCTGGGAGCCACGAACACTCAGGCAGGCCAAGGCACCGCACTCCACATCAGGTGTGGCAGGGGGAGGGGAGACGTAGATGTATAGCATCAAAAGAAGTCCCAGGAGAAGGGAGGAGTCAAAGGCCCCACCTGACATATACAGTCATACACAAACACAGTCACACACTCCCTCCCTCATGCTCACACATACACATACAACCAAAGACTTACAAAAATGCATGCCGGACACCCACTCATGCTCCCCATACACACCCTATTCACTCTGGTCCCGGTACTGCTGCACATGGGGTACAACCATTACCGGTTCCCAGAGTTCGACCCTTTCTGCTGGGGTGCTGATGAGCAGGCTCCCCCACCCAACGCTGAGCAAAGCAACCCACCACCCCAGACCCCAACCAGATGGCCAGATCTCCCTCCTAGCCTCCAGCCCCGGGAAGCCAAGCGACAACAGAGGTGTGCTAAGACCCCTAGTCTCCCTCCACCTGCTCCAATATAGTGTTAGTGCGTGCTGATGAGGTGTATTCCACGGCTGTCGTGAGCGGGCAGTGCAGGCATCGCCTGGCCAACGCCAGCTGATGCCACCACACCACCCCACTTGCACCCACAGCCCTTAGTGTCCAAGTGCAGTTTAAAATAGGAAGTGGGCACCGGCACTTGGGATGAGGCTGAAAACCCCCCTGCCAAATGCCGTTTGATGTGCTCATTCCCAAGGCCCTCAGTGTGTGTTTGCGTGGAATATCGTTGGTGGAAATGTTTAAGGTGCAAATAAAATTGGGGGGCAGGTCGCCACAGGAATGCGGTAATGGGGTCCATACCCGCACCAGTTGAAGCTAATATGGCTGACACTAAGCTTAAAATGACATACGTTTGTTTGGTTTGTGTAAATAAAACCAAAGGGCAGCTAATTCTGCTGTTTGGTATTTTCCAGCACATCAAAAAAAAGTTTTGTATCCACATTAAGAATACTGACTTATCGTTCACGGCCCCCAGATGCTGATCCTCAATCAGTTTGTCAGACATTTTCACAGAAATGTATTCAGTTCGTTTAAGATCCTAAAATGTGTTTAATTTAAATCTACTCTTGGCCTGTGTTGCAGAGCCACAGAATGTTGTTTATTCCATCTGGTGCTGATGTACCGGCCCCTAAGCATCCCTGCCGTCCCCTCCTCTGTGATGAACAGTGTTGGGCAAGTTACTTCAAAACTGTAATGCATTATTTATTACTTGTTACCCTCATTTTAAAGTAATTCATTACATTACAATATTACTAATTTTAAAATGTAAGGGATTACATTACTTTTGCAATACTTTAATTTACTTTAACCAAAACAACTTCAATATGAATCTGGTAATCTGACGCTCAGTGAGCTCATGACATACTTGGAAAGTGATGTGGTGTCTGAGCCAGGATTGCTGTTAAAAACAGTCAGATATGCTTTAAAATGATTGTTTATTAAATTAAAGCAACAACAATCTGTACTCTCAGCACGCTGCCATCTTATAGGGCCATCTGAGCAGGAAGTGAGGTGGTGGGGGCTCCAAGCCTATATTTGCCTTGGTCCCCAAATGCCTTGATACGGCCCTGGATGTGGGACTGACTTCTGGGGTGATCTGATTCTATCACATGTATAAATATTAAATGCTTATTTATTATTGCTTTTCACTGCTAAAAATGTGTATTGGGGATAAATGTACCTACTTTTTTCTTTTCAAGCACTTTGTTTTGTTGTCTTGGTTTCATTTGAATAATTTCCTGCCCTTAACCTTCCTGCATGCTGCATGTTTTGTCCGTCTTCCAGAAAAGCAGTTTCCTAGATTTCCTGCTTTCTAACTAATCAGCCAAAGGGATCTACCGAACACACACAAAAAAAGAAGCTTAATATGCGCTGTGCTCCTGAGTTGAAATCACCGGGGCACAGATTATGAATTCAGCTGAAAAGTACATGAAGTAGAAGAAGAAGAAAATATAATTTCTATAGTGCCTCTCAAGATAAAAATCACGAGGCGCTTCACAAAAACAAAACAAAACAGCAAAAAATATACCAGAGAATATGGGCTGATATAATCGATCGCAAGCGAATTACTTTGTTTTGGTGGAGAGATTTTGTGAATACAACAGCGGCCGCGCGCAGGACGCAGCTGGAGTGTTTGAGCCATTACCGCTGCGTCCTCTCTGCTCATAGAATGCCCGAAAAGCTGAGTCCATAAATGACGTAATATATGTGGATACTGGATCTTTTTTCAGGCTTCCCGTAATATGAATTGTTAGGAAACCCGCATCTTGATTCTGGGTTTAAAAATGCATTGTAATTACCGCGTTACTGACAACTGTACCGAGTAAATATTACCATTTTCTGTCCCTGTAATGCCTTACATTACCACATTACAGCAAAAAGCAATGCATTACAGTAATTAATTACTTTTGTACCGCGTTACTCCCAACACTGTTGATGAAATAAAAACAAAAACATATTCTGTCCTGCAGCTGGGTCTGATGTATCAAATAAAACTTATGCGCTTGATGCATCAGTGAAACTGACAGCTCAACAAAGCTTCGGAGGATGTTTACAAAAAGGTGTGTTCATAGAGAAAATACATGAAATTAAATAATAAAACATGTTAAATGACGCAGAATTCTGATTCCTCAGCATCAATTGCAGCTATCGGTGCGGGCAGTATCGTTTAAATAACGATGGATTGGCAGATATGAGCAGCTGCTCTGCCTCTGAACAACTTCTAACTGCTGCAGCACCTCCTGCCGAGACAGTGCAGCGATCTCATCGAGGGGAATGAAAAATGAGTTTTCTCCACGTGGTACCATTGTTGGTACGCTGCTTGCTGCCCAGTGGGTTCATAGGTCCATTTCTGCAGACATTAGAAGTTTCCATTACAGCGAGACCATTAAAACAACTGCCAAGAGTGCGGATCTTTCATGGCGGTTAAAATGAAGAGTCGGAGTACCCGGCCCGGAGGGTTACCGGGGTCCCACCCTGGAGCCAGGCCTGGGGTTGGGGCCCGTGAGCGAGCGCCTGGTGGCCGGGCTTTCGCCCATGGGGCCCGGCCGGGCCCAGCCCGAACCGGATACATGGGCTCGTCCAACTGTGGACCCACCACCCGCAGGAGGAACATGAAGGGTCCGGTGCAATGCGAATCGGGTGGCAGACCAAGGCGGGAGCCTTGGCGGTCCAATCCCCGGACAAGAAAACTAGTTTTTGGGACATGGAACGTCACCTCGCTGGCGGGGAAGGAGCCGGAGCTTGTGGCAGAGGTTGAGCGGTACCGGCTAGATATAGTCGGACTCACCTCGACACATTGCATTGGCTCTGGAACCCGAGACCTGGAGAGGGGTTGGACACTCTACTTTGCTGGAGTTGCTCCGGGTGAGAGGCGGAGGGCTGGGGTTGGCTTTTTGTTAGCTCCGAGACTCTCTGCCTGTGTGTTGGGGTTTACCCCGGGGGACAAGAGGGTAGCTTCCTTGCGCCTTCGGGTCGGGGAACGGGTCCTGACTGTTGTTTGTGCTTATGGGCCAAATATCAGTTCAGAGTACCCACCCTTTTTGGAGTCCCTGGGACGAGTGCTAGATAGTGCTCCATCAGGGGACTCCATTGTCCTGCTGGGGGACTTCAATGCTCACGTGGGCAATGACAGCTTGACCTGGAGGGGTGTGATTGGGAGGAACGGCCCACCTAATCTGAACTCGAGCGGTGTTTTGTTATTGGACTTCTGTGCAAGCCGCAGTTTGGCCATAACGAACACCATGTTCGAACATAAGGATGCCCACCGGTACACTTGGTACCAGGGCAGCCTAGGTCACAGGTCGATGATAGATTTTGTAGTCGTATCATCTGACCTGCGGCCGTATGTTTTGGACACCCGAGTGAAGAGAGGGGCGGAGCTGTCAACTGATCACCACCTGGTGGTGAGTTGGATCAGATGGCAAGGGAACATGCCGCGTAGACCTGGCAGACCCAAACGCATAGTGAGGGTCTGCTGGGAACGCCTGGCAGAAGAACCTGTCAAGACGGTCTTCAACTCCCACCTCCGGCAGAGCTTTGACCACGTCCCGAGAGCAGTGGGGGACATTGAGTCCGAGTGGGCCTTGTTCCACTCTGCGATTGTCGAGGCGGCTGTTGCTAGCTGTGGCCGTAAGGTGGCCGGTGCCAGTCGTGGTGGCAACCCCCGTACCCGCTGGTGGACACCAGAGGTTCGGGGAGCCGTCAGGCTGAAGAAGGAGGCCTACAGGGCGTGGCTGGTCTGTGGGTCTCCGGAGGCAGCAGACAGGTACCGGATAGCCAAGCGGGGTGCAGCAGTGGCAGTTGCCGAGGCAAAATCTCGGGCGTGGGAGGAGTTTGGTGAGGCCATGGAGAAAGACTATCGATCGGCTCCAAAGAGGTTCTGGCAAACTGTCCGGCGCCTCAGGAGAGGAAGGCAGCAACTCGCTCACACTGTTTACAGTGGGGATGGGGAGCTGCTGACGTCAACTGAGGCTATAGTCGGACGGTGGAAGGAATACTTTGAGGAGCTCCTCAATCCCACCAATGCGCATTCCGAGGAGGAACCAGAGCTGGGAGGCCTGGGGATAGACTGTCCGATCTCGGGGGCAGAAGTTGCTGAGGTAGTCAAACAACTACACAGCGGCGGAGCCCCGGGGGCGGATGAGGTTCGTCCTGGGTATCTCAAGGCTATGGATGTTGTAGGGCTGTCATGGTTGACACGTCTCTACAACATTGCGTGGTCATCGGGGGCAGTTCCTAGGGAGTGGCAGACCGGGGTGGTGGTCCCCATCTTTAAGAAGGGTGACCTGAGGGTGTGTTCCAACTATAGGGGGATCACACTCCTCAGCCTCCCTGGAAAGGTCTACGCCAAGGTACTGGAGAGGAGGGTCCGATCGATAGTTGAATCTCAGATAGAGGAGGAGCAATGTGGTTTTCGTCCTGGCCGTGGAACTGTGGACCAGCTCTATACCCTTGCAAGGGTGATGGAGGGGGCATGGGAGTTTGCCCAACCAATCCACATGTGTTTTGTGGATTTGGAGAAGGCTTATGACCGTGTCCCCAGGGGCACCCTGTGGGGGACGCTCCAGGAGTATGGGGTGGGTGGCTTTCTGTTAAGGGCCATTCAGTCCCTTTACCAGAGGAGCGTGAGTTTGGTCCGCATAGCCGGTAGTAAGTCGGACCTGTTCCCAGTGAGGGTTGGACTCCGCCAGGGCTGCCCTTTGTCACCGGTTCTGTTCATCACTTTTATGGACAGAATTTCTAGACGCAGCCGTGGTGTGGAGTGTGTCGAGTTTGGTGGCAGGAGAATCTCGTCTCTGCTTTTTGCGGATGATGTGGTCCTCCTAGCTTCATCCAGCTCTGACCTTCAGCTCTTGCTGGGTAGGTTCGCGGCCGAATGTGAAGCGGCTGGGATGAGGATCAGCACCTCCAAATCTGAGACCATGGTTCTCGACCGGAAAAGGGTGGCTTGCCACCTCCGGGTCGGGGGAGAGGTCCTACCTCAAGTGGAGGAGTTTAAGTATCTCGGGGTCTTGTTCACGAGTGAGGGTAGGAGGGATCGGGAGATCGACAGGCGGATTGGTTCGGCGTCTGCAGTGATGCGGACGCTGAGCCGATCTGTCGTGGGGAAGAGGGAGCTGAGCCAGAAAGCCAGGCTCTCGATTTACCGGTCGATCTACGTCCCAATCCTCACCTATGGTCATGAGCTTTGGGTAATGACCGAAAGAACGAGATCGCGGATACAAGTGGCCGAAATGAGTTTCCTCCGTAGGGTGGCCGGGCTCAGCCTTAGAGATAGGGTGAGGAGCTCGGACATTCGGGAGGGACTCGGAGTAGAACCGCTGCTCCTCCGGATCGAAAGGAGCCAGTTGAGGTGGTTTGGGCATCTGGTCAGGATGCCTCCTGGACGCCTCCCCGGGGAGGTGTTTCGGGCATGTCCTGCCGGCAGAAGGCCCCCGGGTCGACCCAGGACACGTTGGAGAGGTTACATCTCCAATCTGGTCCGGGAACGCCTTGGGGTCCTGCCGGAGGAGCTGGTGGACAAGGCCGGGGAGAGGACGGCCTGGAGCTCCCTAGTTGGGATGCTGCCCCCGCGACCCGGACCCGGATAAGCGGAGGAAGACGAGACGAGACGAGAGGCCAAGAGTGCGCTGAGCTCATGCAGATATTAAGGTAATAATTAGCTCCTATGCTTGTTAGACGTACAATGATGGAGGACGGCAATAAAGCAGCCCGCCTAATGAATATGTAAGGATATGTGAGGATGTAGAATTATTTAATTGTGGTCTTCAGGACAGAGATCATCTCACAAACGATTAGGAGAAAACAACCTCATACATGGGGTGTCTGACCCACTTTCTGATTATTGTTAATGATCAGCGTTACAAGCTAGGAGGCTAAACTGAAAAAGTTCATTAGCTTAGGGTTAAAAAACATAAGAAAAAAGTGGGAGGTGAGAGAGATTGAAAGAATCACCAGATAAATGGACTTTTCTCCCCTTCCCTTACAGCTTTAAGGTCAGTTCTGCAAAAAAATATAAAACTTCCATGAGGAGCTGCTTGCTTCAAGAACCTGGAATTGTCATTCCTTCAGCCGGTAAATAGTTTCCCGTGGGTTACAGACGGATAATAAATCTAGTCTGTTGCCTTTTTCCTCAGAGTTCGATTAGTGGGGGAAAGCATATTTTAACCTCTTAGTCATTCTTCTAATCTGGCAGTAGTCTGTTAGCTTTAGCTTAGCATAAACAATGCAAGTGAATGGTAACAACTAGCACCGCTGTAAGCCACCGCTGCAAGGCACAAGGACATGATGCAGTGGCGTGACATTTATATAACATTTCACCCTAATGACGGTAAATTTAACGTTTTGTCGCCGCTGTGTCCTTGTGCTTTGCAGCGATGGCTTGTATTGGTGTTTTGTCGTAATGTAGTCCCAAATCCAAATCAGCTCCTCTGTTTGTTATCATTTTAATTAGCAGTTGATAATGATTATGAGGTCTCCATGAAAAATTAGGATCAATATTGAATAATTTTCTTGACTTTTGTATGAAACGCTAGTTGTTACCATTCACTTACATTGTTTATGCTAAGCTAAAGCTAACAGAATACGGCCAGATTAGGAGAATATCTGGGCTCGTTACAAAATGCTTATCTAACTCCGAAGAATATGACAAAAGACTAACACTTTGGGTGGAAAATGCCTTTTAAAGATTTATAGATCAACTGGGATGCACACACTTAATGATGGTGACAAATCAAGGACTTCTTTCATTTTGCAAAGTATTAAAAATGTTTTTGTAGTGCGTCGTTTCAGGAATGAGAAACCAGATTGTGGCTGTGATTCACCACGAAAATGTATAAAAAGAATCCAAAATTCTGAAGACAGTAGAAATGTTGCTTTTTAAGGTCTGTTGAATTGCGTTTCAACAGTTTCACAGCAGTACGGCCAGATTTTTGAGGGATAGCTGGATTTTTACAGCTTGACAGCTAAATTCTACCACAGGAAGAGAGAATAACTGTCTTGCAGTTTGAAGTTCTTCTATGGAAAAATGAGTTTTTTACTGCTGAAGCTGAGTGGTTAGCACAGAATTTTGAATAGCTTAAATAAATGCAAACGTTAAAAGAAAATGTCTGAAGCTCTTAAAGCGATTTGGGGGAGTTATTGTGGGTGAAAACAACACGAGGCTTCTGAGCGGTTCAGCCGTGGAGCCGCAGTATTGTGGAATGGTTGTTTCAGCTCATAACGTCTGCTGCGGAACCAAGCAGGGTGGATGAAAACCCAGAAGGGTGCCGCTTTTTAAAGCCCGTCATGAAAAAACGGAAAGACTTATGCATGCAAAAAACTTTTCAAAGATAACCCTCAGTCCTCTGTTTACCGTCATGAGGTGCCAGTGCTTCAGTTTCTCTGTACGTTTAATGATTTGAGCCCTAATGGAAATGTCTTTGCCTTAGCCAAGTCCACCAGTGACTCCTGCATCATAAACACAAAGAAACGCTGATGGTTGCATAAATTTGCAGCCAAAATAAACTCCTGCTGTGACAAATTCCATGTTTTTGTTCATTTCTGAGAGTCAAACAGTAAATAAAAGCCCTCACAGCAAACACACATAAAAATGAGCCTTTTATAATGATAATGCACGGTTACTTTGTCAAATGTCATGAATTTTAAACATTTTAAATGTCAGACAATAATAGTTGCATGTACCAAAGTGTGCTGCCCCCACCCCCCGCTGAGCAAACATGGGGTGACTCCATCTTGGCGAATGTCTCAGCTGGTCAGTTCTTTCTTCACGAACTTTCACACACTAATTACTGCAAATTGCTTCAAGTTCTTAAACATAAATGATGACGTGAAGTTCTTTTGTTTTGTACTTGGCTGAAACTTTTTGATATATATAGAGTTTACTGATATTAATCCAGCTTTCCTTCTAAAACAGTTTTCTTTGTTTTCTGCAAAAACCAAGCGGATCCTTTCAAACAAACTTTCTGTTATTGAAAAAAAAACATTTCCTTTCATAGCACATTCTATCAATGTTTTTTTATGCATTAATGCCGCACAACAATACTAATAATGTCATTCCTGCACTTTCATTCAGTTAAAACAGGTGCTCTAGTCACCATTTTAGTGATGTTTTGAGATTTTCTTGACCTTATCTTTTTTTTAACTTCATTAACAAAATAGGAACAATGACAAAATTCCAATAACAATGTAAAGGTCTATAAATTCAAGCTGTGGGTAGTGACCGAAAGAACAAGATCACAGATACAAGCGGCCAAAATCTGTTTTCTCTGCAGGGTGTCTGGGAGAAGCTCGGCCATCCGGGAGGGGCTTGGAGTAGAGTCGCTGATCCTCCACGTCGAGAGGAGCCAGTTCATGTGGCTCGGGAATCTGGTCTGGATGCCTCCTGGATGCCTCCCTTGCGAGGTTTCCCAGGCACGTCCAACTGGAAGGAGACCCAAGGGAAGACCCAGGACACACTGGAGGGACTATGTCTCTCAGCTGGCCAGGAAAAGCCTTGGGATTCCCCCGGAGGAGCTGGCCCAAGTGGCTGGGCAGAGGGAAGTCTGGGCCTCCCAGCTTAGGCTGCTGCCCCTGCGACCCAACTCCGGATGGATGGATGGATGGATGGATGGATGGACGAATCCTTCAATAAAGTGTCTAACTCCAGGTAGGATAAAAATATCAACCAACATGCTGACGTTGGTTTAAAACACATTTATCCACCAAATTATTAAATGTAACTTTTTACTACTTCAACAACTTACAGACTGAGCTGCCATAAAAGCAGAGAAGAGCTTCCACAAGAGTTCAGACATCCTAACAGTTTCAGAAGTGGTAGAGGACCAGAAGACACAGTAAGGGTATGTTTGCAAAGCAGGAAGCGACCAAATGCTCTGTGATCATTTGAAGCTGAAATTAAAATATTAACTTGATCAACTACTCAACATTGGTTGTGAGCATCTATATTTTCACTTTTCAGCAGGAATTAATCACATTGTTGAATTAGGAGCTGCATTCACAACCTCTCTGTGACGGTTGATCAGTAAATGAAAGGCCAGACTTTTGACACAACTGCCTGGTTCAGTCACTCGTGGCTTCTCTGTGTGACCAAATTTACAACTAGCTATTTAAAGTTTAGTCAGAAAGGCTAACAATCATGCAACATTAAATCATCTCTGAGACTTGTAGCAGAACAGCATTCAGACGAAAAACCAGTTCTACTTAAGTGTGTGCAGAACTGTGTCTCATACAGACCCGTTTCAATCAGAGCAACCTGGAGGGTCAAGCTAATCGAATTACAAGCAGCGCTACATTTTGGAGGCTTGTCCTCCGACTGCCGACGCTTTTAGTAAAAACACACCCACGAGGGTCCTCCAACTGGGGTTGCTTGCTATCAAATTGAAATGAAATGTATCGATGTAGTTAAGGAGAAATTATTCAATCTGATGCAGATCCAAAGTGCTCGAGCGGTACGAGGGATTTAAATTACTCAAGTATTAGCCTGTTATGAATATTAAATGGGAAATCATGTCCTATTTCCTGGATTTAATCAAGTCTTTTTTGAAAATCAGCCACGGGATTTATAGTTTAATATACCGACTGTTAAAAGGGAGAGAGAGAGGGAGGAAATGAAATATGGAGTCCAGACAAGGTGTCACGGCGCTCCCGCTGTCAGCAGAATGGACCTGGGATAATTAGGAAAAGCAGTACAATAGAAATGGAGTGCTTGCGTTCACAGCCAAGAAATACGCTGTTTTGTGTCCCTCATTCTTTTCTTTTGCTTCATACAGTCAGGCCTTCAGGAGACGGACCCGCCTCGCTTTTCATCGCCACACATCAGTGCCACTTGTCACAGCTGGGCTGTACAGAAAAGGGATTCTACGAAGTGGCCTCCTGCAGCTGCCTTTTAAGATTGCTCTTTGCATTTAAAGTAAAAGGTGGCGTGCGTCGGACGGATTAGTGATTCATCTGCTGTGATCAATACAAACAGAAAAGCATTTTTAAAGCAACACTAATTGCCAAGTTTCCTGCTTCTCCCTCCTGCTGGTTGGAATCAGAATGACAACTTTTGTAAATAACCCGGCTGCAGCCTGCTGCAGCTAACGCTAACAACGAGCCAAGTGGAACTAAAGTAAAACACCAAGTAAAAAGGTCCACATTGTTGGACAAACAAATATTACCGGCAGTGGCAACAAAGCCAGGTCATCATCGGTCTGTGATTTTGTAGTTTCCTTTAGCTCTCTCAAACTAGCGTAGGCCATGCCGATGTTCACTCTAAAGACATTTTTCTTTTATTTTTACTTACAGGCTCCGCCATGATGCCAACAAAAAAGCAAAATTCTTCTTCATTTAGTGCTTTTTACTGATGGTCGGTGAACTGATAAAGCTAAACACTAATCTTTGCATTAGCTACTGGTACATTAGTTGTTGCCATAAATCAGGCAGTCATTCTAGTGCCATTTCTGGTCAGCAAGGGTTGGCAGAGTGCTGTCCAATGTATAACTGCTCATATTTATGGCTCAATAGCTGTTGAATCCAGTTCGAAAGCATTAGCTTAAAATGTTAAAAGCTTGTTTGTGTTGCTTTAATCAAAATGTCCGCAAGACGATGACTAAACTGCTGTTATTAACCCAAAGTTTCAAAGTCAACTGGAAAGGACTCTCCCATTGACCTGAGTTCTCTACTTTGGAAATAATGTAAATATTCATGAAGTAGCAGCAGGTCTCGAGGAGATAAATTAGGTCTTCACCTGTGTGTCCACCTTATCAGGCTAGGGGTCAGCGCTCAGGTAATTTCTCAAGGCGGTAGCTCAGGGAAGGAGGAAGAAATAAAGAGAAATCTTAGAATCCACTCCAGAATGAGAAGCTTTCACCATTATTTAGCATTTCTAGCTCTCAGAAACCCGATCTGTTCTGGTATGTGTGCTGACTGGGTCCTGCAGGAGCCTGAGCTGTCGATAACAGCCTGCTGTCAGCGTGTTTGTCAGCTGAACAGGCGGACTAATTCGGCTGTTGTCAGATGTGTTTGGACACTGAGGATCAATAGACATACTGTGTCAGGAAAAAGTCAGCTTAAATGATTTCCACACATTTTTAGATCTACCTATGTAAAAGGTTCCAAGCACGATCCTCCTTTGAAGGTGGCTTCCTTTTGCACCTTTCAGTGGCCGATGAGCTAACGGCTAGTTAATGTGCGGCATCTTGCAATATTAAAAACGGCTCGAATCTCCAAGCTTTCACAGCAGTTGGTGCAAACAATGATTTAGTAAATGTTTCCACCCCTACGAAGTTTATAAAAATTTTATTCTGACAGACAAATTTTAGAAATTCCTGCCAGACTCGACCTCCAGATCCACCAGAAGTTTTACATTTAGCTCCGAATGATGCTTTTAACTCCTAATGATGAAGTCAGTAACCTGTAATACAAATAAGACAGAATTGGGAAGCTTTATGAAATATTTCTGCTGTTGCTTTGACATTTTGCAGATTGGAGGCATTTTAAGATGGCAGCAACACTCTTTGGCCTTACCTCAGCTTTTCACCAGATGAGCAAGCATCAAGTAACTTCCACAAAGCGTAGCACGCAGCAACCTCTGTTCGATAGTCTTCACGAAGTCAAGCAATGGTTGGCTGACAACTTCCTACATCTGAACGACTCCAAAACAGAGGTAATCGTTTTTAGTCCAACTAGTGTTAGAGCAGCCCAGCAACCAGACCTCAACTATCTGTCACCTAATGTCACTTCTGTTGTTTCCAACCTTGGAATAAGAATAGATTCTGCTCTGAAGATGGATGCTCAGGTCAATAGCACGGTCAGGTCCTGCTTTTACCGTCTTAGACGTATTTCAAAATTAAAGTCCATCCTGAGTGTCCGTCTTCTACAATCTGTGATTCACGCATTCATCACTTCTTGGTTGGATTATTCAAACTCCTGTTTGTACGGTGTCAGTGGAGCTGCTTTGTCTAGGCTTCAGCTTGTTCAGAATTTTGCAGCAAGGTTCTTGACTGGAGCTGAAAGAAGACACCACATCTCACCTATTCTTAAAACGCTTCACTGGTTGCCCGTTAAATTCAGGATCAATTATAAAATTTTACTTCTCACGTTCAAATCCTTGAACGGTCAAGCGCCTCCCTATCTGTGTGATCTCCTTCATTACTACCACCCTCCTCGTGCTCTTAGGTCTGAAGATCAACTTCTCTTAACTGTCCCTAAGGCACGTTTGAAGACTCGTGGGGAAAGGGCTTTTTCAGTCTGTGCCCCAAAGTTATGGAACACATTACCACTGCAGGTTAGGCAAGCTTCCTCTCTCGCCATCTTTAAATCTCGTCTGAAGACCCTCTACTTCACTTACGCATTCGATCCCTAATTCCATACCTCCTTAGCTCATCCACTGTCCCACCTAGTCAATTCAATTTTAATTTTGTGTTTTTATATTCTGGTTTTATTTGCTTTTACTGTTAATAGTCTGTTGTTTATATTTCTTTTGCTCCTTTTTACATTTTCCATCTACCTGACTATTTTAACTTGTGTTTTCTTGCTTGTTTTTTGTGCAGCGCTTTGTATGGTTGTAATGCCGTGTTGAAAGCGCTATATAAATAAAGTGGTATGGTATGGTATGGTAACTAGCCACCGTTACAGTCGATGGGCGGGTTTCCACCGGCAGGGAAGTGGTACATCTTGGACGTGTTCCAGAAGCGTAATGTTGTGCAATTCCACTTATATTTCGCTTCAAAACATTTATTTTTACGTCCTACGCTTCCAGAACATACCAAGCTCAGTGTAAAGCATCTGTCAACTTCCACAATAAAATAGCATGTTTCCATTTGCTTAACTATAAAACAAACAAAGGAAAACAATGCCTGATTACCTGTGGCGACGAGGTGAACGAAACAGAAAAGAATCCACCTTCTTTCTCAATCGCTGTGGAAAATCACGCATGATCTTGCAATAATCAGCGTATTTTGTGACCTTGTGGGACCAACGTGGAACATTTTTATGTTTATGTTTATTCACTTAGCAGACGCGTTTATACAAAGCGACTTACAATTTCTAACCTGTAGGGCATGTTGTGAACTGTGGGGGAAACCGGAGTACCCGGAGGAAACCCACGCATGCATGAGGAGAACACGCAACTCCACGCAGAAAGGCCGCAGCCGAGTTTCGAATTACCATTGTACATGCTGCGAGGCAACAGTGCTAACCACTGCGCCACCATGCAGCCCATTTTTACTATTGATTTGCGCAGCTGATGGAAACAAGGAAAACACATCCATTACATTACGTACCGCCAACGTATCCGATGGAAAGCCGGGGTTATCTGCACTCAAGACTAGCTGTTAGCTTTAGCTCAGTCAGTTAGGAAGAAAATCACGACGTAGAGGGACCGGTCCACCATCAGAAGTCATCACTGATCTTCATCTCATTGCATAAAGACGAAATGTGAAGTACTCCTGCACATTATTTACAAGCTTTTGGTGCTTTTGATGCATCATTTAGCACAAACAAAACACAGGACAGAGCATGTTCAGGAACCTCTTGAACGGTTTGCACATTATTTTTGCTTTTTATTTATGCTAATTAAGACAAGAGTTAGTCTTTGATCTTTCTGCATGGCAGACTTTGATCGAATGTTGAGGTTAGCCCAGTTCCTCTGCCCCGGGTCCATAGAGACCGGATGTTTGGCCTTCAGAGAGCCAGAATTTCTTCTTCACACCCCAGCAGCCGGTCTCCAGCACTCATAGTCCATGGAGACTCATCCTCCCTTCAGAAAGACTGTGAACAGATGTGTGTGGATAAGCCACAGCAGGCTTTCCCACAATGAAGTCACATGTTCTGGACTAATGTAGTTTACATGTTAGAGAGCATGTGACCAGATTCAAACACATTCTTGTGCACACTTGTACCAAACTGCACCAACATCTTGTTTTTCCTCCCTACTTGGATTTAATGGAGAGCTTTAATGCCTCAACTTCTAAATGCTAATTCAGGGGCGTTTTTTCAGATGAATGGAAACATCTCAGGGAAACACATGAAAGCTCACTTGTGAATGGGTTCTCCAGTGATATAATGTGCTACCACCATGAAGCAGAAGCACTCACAAGAGACAGATTAAACCTGAGTGGTCAGAATCAAAGAAGCACGAGAGGGACTTTCTTCTTTAGAGTGCGGTGTTAGCGGCGCATGTGTGTGAGACTTTGGAAAATTTCAGAAAAAAGGGAAAAGGTTGAGAAGAATTAGACTTTAAAAAAGAAGAAGAAAAGAAACAGAGCTCCTTGTTTAATGTGATCGTGGGGAATGGGAAAGGTTTGTGCGTTTGTATCTTTAGTTCTGCACACAGATGAAACACTTTACCGTGTCTGACTCCAGGTCTCAGACAGACAAAATCACCTTGGACAGAAGTGGTGTTCTTGTGCAACCAGCTGAGAGGGCACTTAAACACACTTCCTGTCTGCCTTGTTCCACAGCAGAAGTGACTTTGAAGACTTTAAAAACAAGTACGCTATGATTACCGCCTGGGAGGCGGTGTGATGTGCTCTGGACTCGTGTTTCTCCTGGGCCCACTTGCTCGCTGCAGAGCGGTCGTCTGTGGTGCAAAAAGTCACCGAGAGCAGCAAAAACCTCTTCAGATACTCATGTTGCTCCTGTGTGCACTACTGCCAAAACAAACACCTCTTAAAAAGCAAGGGCTTGACTCTCTGATGCTATCTAAGCATATAGTCTCTCTTTTACAGGCAGGAGCAATGTGGGAATGTTTATGAACTTTAGATAACAGTCGCGAGCAGTTTTGCTAAACTAGACCCATTAAACCTAAAAACGTATTTTTTTTTTTTTTTTACCAAGCTGTAAACACGTTTATTTCTGCTGTGAAGTTGGCATTTTTAACATGAGAGTGAATGGAAACCTGCTCCTTTCTGGACAGGGATGTGTATTGGTGAAATTCCGGCGATACGATATGTATCACGATACAGTGGAGACGATACAACATATCACGATATATTTTGATACATTCAGCCAGACGATTTTAGTAATTTTTTAGGCTGAATTTATTGTAGCAATATTCAATAAACAGTTCAAACGGATGCGTAACATGTTTAACATGAGGTATCTTAACCATAATAGAGGGATTGACATTTCAATGGTGGAAACAAAACCCATAGCACACTGCTGCCAACTAGTGGTCGGCATTTGAATTGCACCAAAAGAAAAGAAAATACACAGTTTGCATGTAATTCTTCCAAAAATTAGATACACAACTTTTGAATATCAATATAGTATTGCAAGAAAAAGCATCTCGATATATTGCCATATCGATATTTTCTTATCCCTATTTCTGGAGCCAGCCCCTGGAGGATGAAGGGGCAATTTTTGCCACTTTCACGTTGACTTCATATGCTGTATATGGGCTATAAATAACATCAGGGGCAGGAGAAAAGCTTCAGAGGGCCAACTGCCTCACAGCTTCATAATGAGCAGTTATTAGTCATTAAATGTTTTACTGTAATTGATACAGCATATGGTAAGACACCTGCTCCTCGTAGACTTAATATAAGCTTTTAAAAGATGGCTGTGAAGTCCGAATAAATTAAAACCTTATGGTTTATCAGTCCTCGAGCACCTAGTGAATGATTATGACCTCCTTTGCCTTTGTCGTTCTCAGAAACACCAATCAGAGAACATTTATTGAGCGCAATGACATTTTCCCAGTTTTGCACTGTAAAAAACGATGCCTCCGTTGCTTCTAAACACAAAAATATAAATCCCAACACAAAATCTGACTCCGACTGAATTCCTTCCTTGATTAATGTTAACACTTTTTAAAAAGACAACATTTTTTAAAAAGACAACATTTTTTAAAAAGACAACAACAATGTATCCTGATGCAGCCACATCTGAGTGACGCTGAAGGTTATTATTGATCAGAAATGTAAATCAGACGCACTTCAGCTCAAGTTTTACAGAAAGTGTCGAATGGATCAAAGCTAATTTTCATCTGGAGCACTCTCATCATTATAAAGTGTTTGGCGCCGAGTCTCAAACACTAAAAGTAGCAATTATAAAGACAACTACAGGCTTATTCATCCAACTCAGAATTAATGAATACCAACGTATAAGTACTGATGAAAGCGTGGCCTGGGTGGGCGGAGGGGAGCAGAGATTGAAGGATGAGTCTGTGGCTGATGGAAGACTGGAATAAGGATGTAGGATTTATTTTTACTGCATAGAAAGAGTTTTATATTAAAGGCAGGAGGAAAGTCAAGACCACAGGTAGCTTAGAGCCACCAAAGGGTTTAACTCCAGTATTTAGGTTAATGATGATGAATGTAATCACTCTAGAAAGGTTTGGAAAATTTACTCTGTATTTTCAGCCCAGATGAGCAGAAATTTGATTCTTTAACAACATTTGCATTTGCTTTAATAGTCTGAATATGAAATAATGCTTTGGAACGTTTTTCCACTGCAACATAACTTTCAGCGTGAGTGTTGCCATGACGCTGCTACTCCAAAGAAACCCTAAAAACTCAGGTGTAGTAAAAATAGGTTGGACTTTATTCCCCTGAAGACGTTTGCTTGGCACTAGCACACAAAAACAAAAGGTGTCACCTCAGTTTAAAAGCTTGCCACTCTGCACTTTTAGTTGTGACTTCATCTCGACTCAGATGAGAAGTGAAACATATTGAAGGAAATAAAGTCCAGCTGTCTTTGTTCTGATCTTGCTAGGACCCCCACGTTTCAGACGACCGAGAACCAGAATCAGCAGTTTCAATAATTAGGTCTCTCTGATAATTTATGCTTCTTTAGGTCCGTTTCCACTATTGGATCTTCTGGGCAATTTCACTGAGCCATCCCTACACAGGCATGTCTCCATTTCAATGGGCCATCGTGATAAGACCACTTTCTGGACCATTTCAGGGACCAACTGAGTACCCAGCATGGACGTAGTATTTTTGGGGTGGGGGGATGTCCCACCCATTTTTCCCAAAGTCAATTTTTGCCCCCTGCACTTTTTACCGTCTAAACCCAACATTACACTATATTAAAAGAGCCCCTAGGCTGCAGTTTTATACACATGTTTTGTATACTTACTGTAAACTGCTGAAGACGTCTCCACCTTAGCCCACAGTTACACCCTGGTCTAGGTCCCCACGCAGGCACAATTCTCTCAGAGCTCATCGGGATGCATCTGCACACTAAGATCATGCCACATTAACATGTGATGGAGTTGTTAAACACAAGGCCTGCATGTTGAATCCTACGTCAGATTCTCAATGACCAAGCAACCGTGGCACTGCTCCACAAATGACCCAATACTCAGCATCCATAATGAAATAGAATCACCATCTCACAACACAACAGCTTTCATTTAAAACCATTTCTCAGGTGAGTAACTTCAGAAACGGCTGCAGCATCAACCTTGGACGATTTAGACGGGCTTTTCTTTGAGACTGATTAGATTCTTCGACGGTGTACAGCAGACTGTCTGGCTGATTTCTAAGAATATGTCACATTATTCATTGCTCTGACTGGTCCAAGGGCTGTCCTGTTTCTTGCAGGACAGTTTGAAAGACAACCGTAGATTCCACCCCTAGGACTGAACTCTGTCTATGGGTCGTAGCCAGACTAGCATGTACTGTCAGGCTATGTTTTTTACTCTTCTGTGACAAAATCTGCAGAATGAAGGATGCAAAAACAAATGTAAGAGATTTATTTATTTGCAAATCTCATTCATGTTTTTCCAAAATCAAACATTTTCAGACTGAGGAGAAACGTTTATGTAGAAAACATCACCTCCAAGAGAATGTTTCACCGTCAGCAGCCATGCTGACTCACAAAGGCGGCTAGATGTTCCTTCTTCTCCTTTACATGAGTCCAGATGAGTAACTTCAAGTATAAACATCAAGTTTGTCCATTGTTGTGACGTTTAACAGTTTCTCAGTTAAAGATTAGTTAAGAGCACTCATGAGTGGCGCAGCATCAGTAACAATGAACCATTCAGCACAAACTCCAGAAATAACACCGTCATCAAGCTGCTATTAGATGTTGTCAACTGTGTGCGATGATCGGGGGATGCTAGTGGAACACAGGAAGTAAATGATGAGAAACAAAGCTATCTCTAGTCTGCTCCACCCCTAAACCCTGGCAAAAGAGGTGCTGTGGCAACACGTGCATCTAAAATGCTTCAGGGAAATTATTTCACATCTGATCACATGGGAGATATTAATTTTTTATAAATACTTTGCACTTATGAAATGTGTTTCACTTTAAATGTGTTTAGCTTTAAAACACTTTTGACATTCAGAAATAAATGTTGCCGAAATTCAGAGAAAATCTCTTTTTTAATTGTTTGCAGGCCAGATCTGGGTCAAACCCACACATTACACCAAGAAAAACATTTGGGAGAAGTGCATCTAAAAATAAACAGCTGATCCTGATTAAGTAAAAATAAGTTCGGCTTTGTCCCGAGGCCAAAATGGAAAAATGTTCTCAGAACTTGGAGTAAATGTTGTGGGATTGAAAGTATTTACCTAAAATAATAATAATAATAATAAAATAAATAAATGAATAAATTTCTCAGGACAAGCAGAAAGCCTTCAGTGTTCTGCTTTCAATGAACCTGCACTGATGAGTAATAAGTAAGGTTTGGTGCGTGTTTTGGTTCACTCATCATGCGACAGCGATGCTCATTCATCTCATCTGAAAAACATTAATGCTGAAGGTTAACGTAGATTTTTTGTTTAGCCTTAAGTAACTAAATCTAAATGCAGACACTTTTGCTTTATCAGTAAAAGTAGGAAAGAAAATTAAAAAAAAAAGCAGAGAAGCAGAAGTAAACACAAGCTACTTGTGTTTTTGGTTTAGAATCTAAAAAAGCAGGAAACACACATTTCTGAAAAATATGTACGAATGCTCAGCTGGAATCAAACGGAATTGGTAAGAAGCTTTTGCAAAAATTACACAAAACCAGGTCACTTGGATCTTATGATGTAATGGTGAGAAATTTCCTCCACTCCTGTGACTGTTGTGCAATTTTCTTGTGTCCTCAATACGTCTCAGTTTGCAATTTATCCTGTTTTCATTCACGGTTCGGCCAGCAGCTCCTCTTAGGTTTTGCTCTTAAGACTTTTGGAAACACATTGAGAAGCAGATGGGTGTGAGAAGTGTTTCTCTTACATCATGACTGATTATTCCCACCAGTTGTTTGAATTTTTTTTATTCTATGGCACAGCGAGACTCTGCAACCCACAAAATAAGACCAAAAACCTTCGCTAACATTTTAAGACCTGTAGGCAGGGCCGGCCCAAGCATGGGGCCCTAAGTGGGTTTCCTTTGGGTCCTCCCATACCAACAGATCAACACCAGATGATGAATCATTCCTAGGCTACGTAGGTAACTTGCCCACTATCATTAGTGTCTTTTAGTATGGTTACTAGTTATGGTTATTAACATAACCCTAAAAATGATCTAATTAAATGCGCTTTGAAATGCAGAATGGTATCTTAACTCATTTGTTTGAAACTAACATCAGCAGAAGATGGATGGATTTACTCTTCACAGGATGGACAGAGTCCTCATCGTGACAGCTGAGAAGCAATGCGGAAGGGTGTGCACATATGTGAATGAACGCTGGTGTCATCTGAACCATGTCACTGTTAAGTAGCGGGTGTGTGACGAGAACACAGAGCTGCGGGTGTATGCTGGCGTCCCTACTACAACTAAATGATCAAGAAATCCGGCTCAGTGGTTGGGCTAAGCTTGGACTCATTTGACATGATCACTGTCAAAAGGATGATGAGTAAACTTAAGACAGTCCTGTCTCTGGGGGATGGCCCTCTCCACCATGTGTTTAAGGATCTCAGGAGCTCTTTTGGTGGACCAGTGTTAATGCCCCGTTGTTCCACTGAATGATTTAGAAACTCTTTTATTCCTGCTGCAGTGCATTTTTACAGCGAGCATTTTGTATGATCTTATATTTGATGTTTTTATCAGGGTTGTGGTTTATCGCAGACTCCAGTAAATGTGGTTTTTTTTTTGTTTGTCTGTTGCTGTTTGTACATGTCCATAGCTACTCAATTTCCCCATTGGGGGTCATTAAAGCCAACCTTAACCTTAACCAACACTGAATTTACTGTGAACAGGTAAACTTTGTTGTCTTCTGTTCTCAAAGGACAGATGTGCCAAATGTGAAATCACTAAACAAAATAACACGGTGGAAAATAATTTATAAATGGTTCTCAATTAATAAGTTTAATTTGTGTGTCTTATTAGAAGTTAATGAAATATTATTTTCTTCTCGCTCTACCTTGGTGCTCTTGGGGGGCTCCGTGTGGTGAGTGGGCTCCAAGCAATCACTTAACCTAAAGCCTGGTTTATGCTTCTCCGTCGGCTCTGCAAGGGACAGACACGCACGGATTGACGGAAGCGTTTTGCTTTCATACTTCTCCGTCTCCTGGAGAGTGTTGCAAAGCAATTCCCCGGCAGGACAACAGAGGGCGTAGCGCTGTTCTGTGGTATCCTGTCATGTATCGTCCAAGATCGTGTGTTTAATTGTGTTTTTTGTGTATATAAGAGACTTTTAACACGGACATATTTGCCTCTCATTCTTCCACCGCTTCATGCGCTCCCCACCTCTAAACCCAAGTTTCCTGTCATTTCCGTCCACAAATAAAACGTTTGCTGCGCATCTTTTCACTCCTCCGGTCACGGGGGAATGAAACGTTCATATTTTTAGAGTTTTTTCACGAGGTATCCTTCAAGCTTCTCCGTGTCTGCCGCTAGTTGAACTCGGCTCTCTTTGCAATGGCGGCGCTGTAAACAACAGTGGCGTCCTGACCAATCACAAGCTTGCGTAATCTGTCTCGTTCGACGGATGTTTAAAAAAGTGGGCTCGACTCCGTACGTACTTGCGTACCTGCCGGAGCCCTACGCATGGACGGATAATGGCGTTGCGTGTCTCCGCACTGACGCAGACGGAGAAGCATAAATCAGGCTTAAGGGTGTTTCTCAATGCTAAGGAACCTCACCTTGATGTTTGGCCCCACCCTGGTTGCCTAGGAGATACGTCATAAGGAGACGTCAAGACGTGTTCCAATGGCCATATTCCACTGAGGCGTGTGTTCTCCATTTGTTAGCCATTTAGCTAGCTGAGCAAGGAAAGACTGGATGTGTCTAGTAGCCTAGCCTTGGTCAAAAATTACCTAGAATACACAGCAGTGTTTGCACAAAAATAAACAATCAGTGATGAACAAGAGTCTGCCTCCAGACCTGCAGAAGGAGAAAAAAAAGAAAGATAAACAACACACAACAATACAACAGGAGCAAACAATCACTGCGTCATCTTGATGAGGAAATATTAAATTAACATTGTTTTGCTGAACAATCAAACGATAATACATCACAGTGCATTCAAGACATGCTTTGAACGTGCCCAAGTCCATACTTATGAGAGCACCATGTGAGCACCTGTGTGTTTACACGTGCTTGTATTTGTAAGGTTTCTCTATAGGAGCGTCCAATAGAGAGTGTGAGGGCCCACAGATCTGCCCCCAAAGATGCATAGGAGATGGAGGGAGCTCCAAGGCCCAGAGATCCAGGAGCTGCCCTAGAGCACAGGGACCCCAAGGAGACCTTGGCCAGAAAAGCTCCTGCCCCCCTCGAGAGGCGCAGAGGATTGCCTCGGGGGGCCACAACCAGCAGCAGGCAGAGTCCCGGGAAATATCTCCAGGGCTCCGTTTTTAGCCCCATTGACTTGCATTCATTTTTTCATTCTTCCAGGGACCCATGGGCCAGAAGTAGATGGGCGTGACTTAGGCTCCCTATCAGCAAATGATTAGATGACGGCCGTGGACGGCATTGCACACACAAGCTCCTCAGACGTCTGGGCACTAACGACAGCTCTGTATGTTGCTCCAGTTGGACCATGTTGATTGACTAAATTTGTTTATCTGAATGGATCCCACTTCAAGTAAATATGTTATTTAATTAACCCTTCCGCCGCTGCATTTTTCATTTCTATGCAAGATAAACATGGAAGTGGTGGGAATATAGTGAATGTGTCACTGAGAAATCTGGGACAGGGGCATTTTCTCACACCTGGAAAGCATATCGACTAGAGCAGGACTTAGCTGGTGTGAAACCTACGTGTCTGTACAGAGTTAAAAACGTAGTGCCGAGCCAGAGTGCCTTGAAGTCTCAGAAAAGAGTGGCTCAGCCAGTTTTGTGACAGCCTGAGTCCCGAGGATCCAGATGCAGAGAAATGGAGACAGAAAAGAATCTTAGATCCCAAAAAGAAAAAGAAAGAAATCAAACACAAACCAAACTGTGGTTATACAGCATGAATGGTAGATTTGTATTAATGTATCTTTGCATTTAATGTCATGACTCCCGTCCTTCACCCTCCTCCACTTCCTCATTATACCTTCATTCATTTCACCTTGTCCTCTCACCAAGCTCCAGCCAAGCCCTGTTTCCCCCAGCAACCTCTGTCAGCTTCAATCAGCTCCATTCATTCCACCTGCTCCTGTAATCAGCCTCATCCCATTCACCTGCTTCCCCTGCTATAAAAGAACCAGCCATCCAGTCAACAGATGCCAGATTATTACAGCCTTGCCAGTAGTTCTCCAGCCATCCACCCTGCCTGATCTTTGCCTCTGGACCTTGTTTTTTGCCTGACCCCTGCCTTGCTTTCTGCCTGCCACCTTGACCTTAGCCTGCCTCTGAACCTGCCTCAGCCTTGCCCTCCAGGTACCTCTGCATTAAATAAAGACTTTTTTAATATATATTTTTACTGTGTTGGCGTCTTCACGGGTCTTCTGAACTCGGTTCCTGACAGAATAATCTGGCCAAACTCTGACCCTACGCCGACACAGCACTTGGGAGTATTTTTTTTTCCCTTCATACCTGTCATGGAGTATCTCACGCTCCTGGACTTCATGGAACTAGAGAAGGAGCAGGCGTCACCGTTCTGGGGAACACGGCTGACCATCAGGCCACAGCCTCGCAGAGGTTCCACTCCTCCGTCCAGGCCTGCTGCGGCCATCTTGCGCAACGGGTACCTGACAACGCAACAGTGGCAGTCCCGGAGACCTTCTACTAATTCATGGCCTTCACAGACGCCAGGTTTTGCAACTACGCCGCTCAAGCCTCGAGTCCCTCCGTCCCGTTCACGTCCAGCGGTGGTCCCAGGAGGCGCACCGCGTCCACGTCCAGCGGTGGTCCCTGGAGACGCACCGCATCCACACCCAGTGGTGGTCCCAGGAGGCGCACCGCATCCACGTCTAGCGGTGGTCCCAGGAGTCTCACAGCGTCCACGCTCAGTGGGGATCCTACTTCCGCCTTTTGAAGAGGCTCCACCTGCCCCGGTCCATCGGTGGTTCCAGGGGTTGCATCGCACCCACGTCCAGCGGTGGTCCCAGGGGGAGCATCGCATCCACGTCCAGCGGTGGTCCCAGAGGTCGCACCACATCCTCGTCCAGCAGAGATTCCACCTTCGCTTGTCTGAGAGGCTCCGCCTGTCCAGGTCCAGCGGTAGTTCCCGGGGTCGCATCGCATCCATGTCCAGCGGTGGTCCCAGGGTCCGCACCACATCCATGTCCAGCAGGGGTCCCACCTCCATCTGTCCTGCTCCGGCGGTGGTCCCGGTGGACGCATCGCATCCTGCTCCGGCGGTGGTCCCGGAGGACGCATCGCATCCTGCTCCGGCGGTGGTCCCGGAGGACGCATCGCATCCTGCTCTGCCGGTGGTCCCGGTGGACGCATCGCATCCTGCTCCGGCGGTGGTCCCGGAGGACGCATCGCATCCTGCTCTGGCGGTGGTCCCGGTGGACGCATCGCATCCTGCTCTGGCGGTGGTCCCGGTGGACGCATCGCATCCTGCTCTGGCGGTGGTCCCGGTGGACGCATCGCATCCTGCTCTGGCGGTGGTCCCGGTGGACGCATCGCATCCTGCTCTGGCGGTGGTCCCGGTGGACGCATCGCATCCTGCTCTGGCGGTGGTCCCGGTGGACGCATCGCATCCTGCTCTGGCGGTGGTCCCGGTGGACGCATCGCATCCTGCTCCGGCGGTGGTCCCGGAGGACGCATCGCACCCTGCTCTGGCGGTGGTCCGGGAGGACGCATCGCACCCTGCTCTGGCGGTGGTCCGGGAGGATGCATCGCACCCTGCTCTGGCGGTGGTCTCGGAGGACGCATCGCACCCTGCTCTGGCGGTGGTCTCGGAGGACGCATCGCACCCTGCTCTGGCGGTGGTCTCGGAGGACGCATCGCACTCTGCTCTGGCGGTGGTCTCGGAGGACGCATCGCACCCTGCTCTGGCGGTGGTCTCGGAGGACGCATCGCACCCTGCTCCGGCGGTGGTCTCGGAGGACGCATCGCACCCTGCTCCGGCGGTGATCTCGGAGGACGCATCGCATCCGGCTTCGACGGATGAGGTCCAAGAGGCCCCGGTCCCGGCCCAGCCTGTCCAAGGGGCTCCGGTCCAGCCTGTCCAAGGGGCTCCAGTCCAAGGGTCGACGCCTCCAGGCTCTGAAGAGGACCTCTCCTGCCCCTGCTCTGAAGAGGACCTCTCCTGCCCCTGCTCTGAAGAGAGCCCCTCCTGCCCCTGCTCTGAAGAGGACCCCTCCTGCCCCTGCTCTGAAGAGGACCCCTCCTGCCCCTGCTCTGAAGAGGACCCCTCCTGCCCCTGCTCTGAAGAGGACCCCTCCTGCCCCTGCTCTGAAGAGGACCCCTCCTGCCCCTGCTCTGAAGAGGACCCCTCCTGCCCCTGCTTTGAAGAGGACCCCTCCTGCCCCTGCTCTGAAGAGGACCCCTCCTGCCCTCAAGTTCCCCAGTCTGAAGTTCCCCAGTCTGAAGTTCCCCAGTCTGAAGTTCCCCAGTCTGAAGTTCCTGTGTCCCCTCTTAGTCGTAGTCCAGTTTCCCCTCTTAGTCGTAGTCCAGTTTCCCCTCTTAGTCGTAGTCCAGTTTCCCCTCTTAGTCGTAGTCCAGTTTCCCCTCTTAGTCGTAGTCCAGTTTCCCCTCTTAGTCATAGTCCAGTTTCCCCTCTTAGTCATAGTCCAGTTTCCCCTCTTAGTCTTGGTCTTGGTCCAGAGTCCCCTCTTAGTCCTCGTCCACCAGTGTCCTCTATCACCACACTCCTACAGTCCCGTCTCCTGGTTCCCCGTCGCCGGCCCCCCAGGCTCTCACAGTCCCGGCTCCTGGTTCCCCGTCGCCGACCCCCCAGGCTCTCAGTCCCGGCTCCTGGTTCCCCGTCGCCGACCCCCCAGGCTCTCACAGTCCCGGCTCCTGGTTCCCCGTCGCCGCCCCCCCAGGCTCTCACAGTCCCGGCTCCTGGTTCCCCGTCACCGGCCCCCCAGGCTCTCACAGTCTCGGCTCCTGGTTCCCCGTCGCCGGCCCCCCAGGCTCCAACAGTCCCGGCTCCTGGTTCCCCGTTGCCAGTCCCCCTGACTCTTCTGGCCCTCCTTCCTGGTCCCCCCTCCTCCCGCCCTGCTCTGGCCCTCCTTCCTGGTCCCCCTCCTCCCGCCCTGCTCTGGTTTCCTGTGGGCGTCTGGTATCCGCCCTTGAGGGGGGGGGGGGGGGGGGTTCTGTCATGACTCCCGTCCTTCACCCTCCTCCACTTCCTCATTATACCTTCATTCATTTCACCTTGTCCTCTCACCAAGCTCCAGCCAAGCCCTGTTTTCCCCAGCAACCTCTGTCAGCTTCAAACAGCTCCATTCATTCCACCTGCTCCTGTAATCAGCCTCATCCCATTCACCTGCTTCCCCTGCTATAAAAGAACCAGCCATCCAGTCAACAGATGCCAGATTATTACAGCCTTGCCAGTAGTTCTCCAGCCATCCACCCTGCCTGATCTTTGCCTCTGGACCTTGTTTTTTGCCTGACCCCTGCCTTGCTTTCTGCCTGCCACCTTGACCTTAGCCTGCCTCTGAACCTGCCTCAGCCTTGCCCTCCAGGTACCTCTGCATTAAATAAAGACTTTTTTTTATATATTTTTACTGTGTTGGCGTCTTCACGGGTCTTCTGAACTCGGTTCCTGACATTTAAAGAATACTAAGAAACGTATTTTGCCCGGTTGCCAAGGACAATGGTCCCCAACCTTTTTTGCACCAGGGACCGGTTTCGCATCAGGCAATATTTTCACGCACCGTTCTTTAACATGTAGCAGATAAATACAAGAAATTAACATCATATGACCAGCATAAAGACTGCGGTATGTTTTAAATGCAACAATAAATGTGAATCCATTGTAATCTCATCAGCACGAACACACATTACCATCTACTTAATGGTTATGTAATGAAAGGAGAGGTTATTACATGAATCCATATTTCAAGTAGGACTCCTGGTATTGTCAAACACAGCTTTCTTCTTTTTGGAAGTCATAGTCTTTTCTTCTTTTGTCTCCTCAATGAGCCTTTTCCCCTTCACAAAGAAACATTCAAGAGATGCTTGTTTTTTCTCATTTTGCTAGCATAAGGGTGTGTTGTGTTTTGAGCGGTACCGTACAACGTGACCCGGACAAGCTTCTACGCATGCGTCAAGAGTGAGAGGAAGGTGGGTGTAATAAAGTGAATCCTGTCATTTTTCAAAATAAAATTCACTGTGTAATTTTTTTTTTCTGTGCGAAAACACTGTGCGGCCCGGTATCAAATGACCCAAGGACTGGTGCCATTCTGTGGCCCGGGGATTGGAGACCTCTGGCCTAGGAGATACGTCATCAGGAACCTCCGAGGTGTGCTCCAGTGTTCATGTTCACGAGGCATCTGCTCTCCGTTTGTTAGCCGTTTAGCTAGTGTGGTTAATTTTCATGCTGAGCTGGTCCTGTATCTTGGAGTGGTATGACTCAGTGATAACAAGGTTTAAGTTAAAAAAGATAACCGGTTTATTTCAATCTAGTCCATGATAAATACAAGCATTAGTACACTGATGGAGAACCATGCATCCAAAAGGGGTTCTGTCTTTCTGGCATCTGTCCACAGCTTATAACTCTACAACTGCATCCCTAAAAAGTCCTAATTTGATAAAGGCGCATTCCTAAGCCTGCTTATAATAGCAAAACGCTATTGTAGGCAAGGGCGTTGGAGCGAGTATAATGGGGGGTGGGTTTGGAAATCTAACAAATCTGTTGTAGGTCAATAGGTCAATACATAGGTCAACCTCACAGAAAAAAAATTTAATGATTATTTCTGATTATAATCGGTCACTCTGTGTTTTTCATGCAGGCAGAACATGAAAATAGTCTCCTACACGGTCTCCTGCATTAGTTTCTGATAGAAAACAGACAGTGAAACTCTAGGATATGAAAAGCCTGACAGATGTGACTCAGGGCGTAAGGCAAAACCCAGAAAGACCAGAAAATAACTTTTATAGCTCAGTTCACTAACGGTCTTTTTTTGATCGGGGACCCATGAGCCATCCAGAAGGGGTGGAGACTTAGGCTCCCCATTAGCCAGATCCAGGTTTGATTAATGGCCAACGTGGACGTTTTATTTTAAAAAAGCTGTTTTGTGTCAGTACTGTTTTATTTTTATTTAATAATATGAATGTATGATATATTATCACATGGGTAGAGATGTGTAAACAGATTTAATACAAGACTAAAGCTGTGAATATTCAGTCTGAATTGATCTGACTCTTATCAGAATATTTTAAACTACATCAGCCAACAATGCTGACCAACAATATGAAAAATCTGTTTCTGACAGAATGAAAAAAATAAATAATTCACTCACAACAATAGCTGGACCCACATTCTTTTTCAGATGGCCAAAATTGCATTCTAAATGCACCAGAATGCAGAGTTTAACACTTATTTTTTTCAAATATTTCTAAGGAAGCATATACAGAATTTATTTTATTCTTAAACTGTACTGCCCAGCCCTACTTGTTATGGGATTACATAAATGTAACCGTGTTTACTTATTATCACATTCAGATCTTCCTCTCATCAGCCATCATCTCACTCTTCACTGTAGCACCTACCTGCACCTCAGCAGGTCTGGCTCCCCCCATCTCACCTTCTTCATCATATTCCTGCTGAACTTCATCTGATCTCTTATGTGAAAAAAGTGACATGAAGAAGGTCTAAAATAAAATTTGATGAGAGGGTTAGGGTTAGCAACAATCACAAGTACAAACTCCATTTTTATGTGGAGATTCAACTTTTTTATTTATTTCGTGTCAAATGGTTTTTGTCTGTTACTGTCAAATTCGCCATATTTTGTTGACTAGTGATGTTGTCTAGTGTTTAATGCTGCCTAGCAAGATGTTTACATTAGTCAGCCAGTCTAAAGTTTGACCAACAATAAAATTATCGTCTTGGACTAATTTATTACCAACTCACATTTCCTGTCTTTCTTTTGTTGCCCATGAGAAGAACTCGCTGAGCTGCTGCTGTCATCTTATCTCTGACACCAGTGTCTGCGCCTCTCCTCCGACTTCTGCTTCACTCAGCCAGCCTCTCTGACTCCCTGAGGGAGGGGTTGTGTCGGTTAGAGGTCTGCGATGTCTTTCAAAATAAAAGCTCGCGAGTCAAATATTTCAAAATCGTTTAATTTTTCATCTCCACGTAATTGGGGGGGGGGGGGGGGGGGGGTGCGCATTTGTCCAATATTGGAGGGGACACATCCCCCCCGGTTCATACACCCTTGATTGTAGGAGAATGGAGTCTCCACAGAGCCGCCTTGTGATTTATGACTTCTTGACAACAGTTGCAGCTGTCTCTCCACAGCCTCTAAGGTGGGATTTCTTCTTTGGGGCTCCAAATGAATAAGGATGACACATTATTTTTAAGCTGCAGTTATCCGAAGATTGTATGTATGTATGTATCTTCTTCCGGCTCTTGGAGAGTACAGATGCTTTTTTTTCCTCCTCTCCTCCCTATCTTATCCCCAAGGCTCTTTGTCTTTTGGGTGTACGGCGCTTGTGCATTTTTTCTGGAAACTGGAAATTATTAAAAATTGACTTGGTCAGTTGGTCTCTCAAAGCGACTGACAACGTTTTTTCAACAATGAGAACGGGAGAAGGGGCTCGCGGGTACCCCTCCGGGACAGAGCCAGCTGGGCATATCATGGACTCCTGGAAACAGTGGAACCTGATCTGCCTCTCTCAACGGTCTGTAGAGGATTCTGAAGATGTCTGGATATTCGTGGTGTTGGTGTCAGGTTTCTTGCTTTTTGGCCTGAGTGGCTACCTGGCTTACCGGAAAATGAATGAGCTGTCGAGGAATATTGGCTCAATCCCGGAGCTCAGGCATGGATGGGACAAATTTCAAGTTTAAAGGTAAGTCAACTAAATGTAGCTATCTGGCTGATATCTGAAATGTTTTTTTTAGATCCAAATAAGTTAGCTATGGTTGGTTAAATGCTTAGTAGTCTGTTCCATTTAACCAAGGAAGGACAGTGTCCTCTTTAACAAGGCGCCTGGCCTCGCATGACATTGCCTTATGAGGCTAGGCGCGGTGAGATTGAGAAACATCCTACGTCTCGGCTAGTAGAAGCTAACCGTTAGCATTAGCAGCCCCACAAAATGGCAGAACTCCTTCAGGCTTGTGTTATTTGTGGAGATAAAACATCAATGTTGCAAAGCAAACAATGCCAGTGGTAGAGTCGTGTTGTTGTCACCTTCTAGTGGCAGCATTCCTAAATAATTGTTGGCTACCCCACCCTCTTAAAATATCACATCTATGTTCAGACAAACCATTCAGATTCATTAATCAGCAACCACATTAAAGCCTCATCTCGTCTTCCTCCACCTATCCGGGTCGAGGTCACGGGGGCAGCATCCCAACTAGGGAGTTCCAGACTGTCCTCTCCCCGGCCACCTCCACCAGCTCCTCCGGCAGGACCCCAAGGCGTTCCCGGGCCAGTTCGGTAATGTACTTTCTCCAACATGTCCTGGGTCGACCAGGGGGCCTCCTGCCAGCAGGACATGCCTGAAACACCTCCCAGGGGGAGGCGTCCAGGAGGCATCCTAACAAGATGCCCAAACCACCTCAACTGACTCCTTGTTGTTAAAGCCAATAAACAAATTATTTTTAATACAGTCAGAATAATAATTTCTGTAATAAATCAAACTTTAGAAATATATGTATGTCACTGAGGCTCACCATTTTTATATTATTTGTGTTTTTGTATTTGTGTCGGTTTTGAGCCTTAGGCTTTTCCTGCCTCACCAGCTCCAAGGACGCAGCTTCAGTCAGCATAAATGTTGTCAATGTGTATTTTTTAAATATCTTTCTAATGTAATCTTAGTCATGATTGCATTTTTTATTATCAGTCAAATATGTGGAAGTGTTTACTTCAGCCAAATATTTTCTCCAAGCACCAAAAGGAAAAAAAGTAATTAAAACATAAAAAAATGAAACCACAAGAGGCAAAAGCTAGAGAGTGTAAAAAACCCCGACTGGAGACACGTTTGGAAACAATCACATGAAGTTAAAGTGGTCCTAGAAGAAAAAGTTCGGATTGGGTGATAAACCACGAACGGTTCCCTTTACTTTGTTCCAGGATCACAAAGCTCAGACCCATCATCGGAACCTATCACAGGGAAATGATGCTAAGATCACATTATCTACAGCAATTCTGTAGGTTTCTGATTTACTTATCCTCTCTGTTACAGATTCTGCCATTGTCGCTCGTAGTCATGCTGCCGCTTTGCCTTTTGTCTCAAAGGTCTTCAGATCTGCTTTCTGATCTCGCCTCTTCAGAGTCGATCAGCTCTGAACGTAAAATCACGACAGCAGCTGTGGGACACGGGATTTTTGGTGGCATCTATTCATCTATCCAGTCTTTGTAAAGTCTTTCTGCTCACTGGTATAAAATAGAAAAGCTCTTAGATAATAACAGGCCTTTGAAACTTTCTGAAAAGTTGTATTTGTCTATGAGCTTAAATCGTGTCGACGCTCCATTAATCAATATCAATTCCACACTTTTTTGAGGAGTTTTTAATAATAAATAGACAAATATAATAAATTGGCAAATCTTAGGATTTAAAGAGTTTGACTGCAACCATAAAAGGAGGTTTAAAGAGTATGGCGTTAAGAACTGACTGTGATTTGTTAAATTTCAATAAATAAAAACATGATCATTAATTATTTAAAATAATTTCGAATTAGCTCTTTCTACGTTGTGTCTATCATTCTTTATTGACCTATGTTTTGCCAAACTTTCCGCCATGATTATTTTGTGACATGGAAGCTGAAAGTAATATAAAAATTATAATGAGCAGAGGGCCTAAATGATGTGTGTGTGTGTGTGTGTGTGTGTGTGTGTGTGTGTTAGTTTGTATTAGTAAAAAATCAAACCGGCATAAAGCAGACTGACGTCCAAATTTGAATAAAACAACAAATGAAAACATTCCATTCAATGTTTTACACAAAAACTATTGAACAAGGCCCTATGAATTAGTTCAAGTTGTGCCAATAAAACTTCAAGTTGTTTAGGTAAAAGTGTCGTTAAATCTTATCAAAATTAAATCATGAGAAAGTTCTGCATGGAGATTCGTATGTACCCTAATTGTTAGGATAAAGAGCATTCAGAATGAAACTTGGTTTTCGTTGCCTCTTAAACATTTGGTGTCCAAACTAAGTTTTTTTAAATGAAATTATAGAAAACTATTTTAATATGATTGTTTAAGGACAGCAGTAGCTCTGGAGGTGGAGCAGGTTGTCCTGTAATTGGAAGGTTGCGGGTTTGATCCCGGCTCCGACCAAAGAATGCTGCTGTTGTGTCCTTTGGCAAGACACTTAACTCGCAAACACAAACCATTTCAATCAATCAACCGATCAATCAGTCAATCAATCAATCAATCAATCAATCAATCAATCAACTTTTATTTGTATAGCGCTTTCCAACATCTTCAAGGGGGACCCAAAGCGCTGAACACAGCACAAATAAAACATAGAAACAAGACACAAATAAAACTAGGATAAAAAAGAATAAAACCAATAATAGCAAACAAAAATAAAAACTATTCAAACCAGTTAAAACCAGTCAGCAAACAAATCAGGTGAAAGCCAGATGATTAAAATGAGTCTTCAAGCGACTTAAAAGCAGCCAAAGATGGAGACAGCTTAATGTTAAGAGGTAACTTTTTCCAGAGGGGCGGTGCTACAACAGAAAATACCCTAATCCCACATGTCCTGGACCTAGAGCAAGGTGCAGTCAACAGGAACTGATCTGCAGAGCGCAATGACCTTGAGGTCTTTTTAACAGATCCCCAAATAAGGTATGGAGGGGCACTGCCCTGAAACGGATAAACAAATAAAAGAACTTTATACTGTTCCCTGTAGGAGACCGGAAGCCAATGGAGCGTTGCCAGTACAGGACTAATATGGTCCCATTTCTTAGACCCCTTCAGAAACCTGGCCGCACACATTTACCTTTTTCAATTAGTACTGCTCATAAATAGGCATCAGAAAAGGAAACATCTGATGTAATATTGGAGAAAAGAGTTGATGAAGAGAAAAAAGGTCAAATGGAGCAAAAGCCAGCAGGGAGCGGCCCACCAACTCTGAAGTTGCAAGTGCAGTATTCTAGCCACAGGAGGCGGTGGGGGTCCGAGTGACATTTCACGCTTTTATCATGTCCCGCCTTGACAATTTTACTGCTTTGTATGTTGGACTGAGTCAGGCAGCAACTTCATGGCTCCAGCTAGTCCATAACTCTGCTGCCAGATTCCTGACTGGTACAAGAAGGACGGACCACATCACTCCAGTGCTGACTTCTTTGCACTGGCTCCCAGTGTTTTATTGGGCCAGATTTAACATTTTGCTCCACGTGTTCATGGTTCTGCAGGGCAGCGCTCCCCTATATCTGGCTGTTGCAGCAGCGTGTCCCTGCTCGTGCCCTTCGCTCTTCTGAGCAGATCTGAAGTTCCCCGCTATAAACGGAGATCAAGGAGGAACAGGGCCTTCTCGTTCCCTACACCGTGGAACGAGCCGCCCCTGACAGTGAAACAAGCACCTTCTCTTCAGGATTTTAAATAACATCTCAAAACCTATTTTTTCGACTAGTGTTCCCCCATCACTGACACTGGCTTTTTATTTTTATCATCTGTATTGCACAGTTTTTGATAGATTTTAATTGTCTATTTTAGTTTTTACTGATTTTTATTCAATATGTTGCTTTATTACTACTCTGGTGTTTATGTCAGCAACTTGGGCCTCCGCTAAGTTGGTAGAAGGTGCATTATAAATAAATACATTGAAATTGAACCCTGTAAGGGTCAGTTTAGCACAAAGTGGCTCAAGAACGTGATTTAAAACTATGAAAAATTTGCCCAGTATCCTTTTAATTATTTCTAAAAGTAATTTATCTGATGATAATTTGTGTTTATTTTGAAGTTTTGATTGTAAAACAGACTTAATTTGATAAAAACGTCTAAATGAGACATGCACTGATGTAGATTTCTTTGATTTAAAAACTGAACATCAAGCGATGAACACAAATACAGAAGAAATAGAAAAGGATGAAAGTAGAACCAAGACTTTGCAGCACAATAAGAATACATTTTATTTCTACATTAAAAAAAATAAAGTTTGGGTTCAAGAACTGCAAAGAAACAATTTTATTGTCGTTTTAGTTTAGCGTTCATCTCACGGTTACCTATTGTTCCATTCTGCTGTAGATAAAACGCTGGGCGACAGTGGCACAGGAGTTAAGCTCTCGCCCCGTAATCGGAAGTTTGCAGGTTCGATCCCCGCTCAGTCTGTCGTTGTGTCCTTGGGCAAGACACTTAACCCACGTTGCCTGCTGGTGGTGGTCGGAGGAACCGGTGGCGACAGTGCTCGGCAGCCTCCCCTGTGTCAGTGCGCCCCAGGGCAGCTGTGGCTACATTGTAGCTCATCCCCACCAGTGTTGAATGTGTGTGTGAATGGGTGATTGACTGATTGTGTTGTAAAGCGCCTTGAGGGGTTCCAGGACTCTAGAAGGTGCTATGTCAAATACAGGCCAGTTACCATTTATTTATATAAAACGAAAAGAATTAGTGAAAAGATTCATGAATGAAATACGATTCGGTCCTAATGGTGCTGTCAAAACCGCTGATAGACTCCAAGTAAAGCAACAAATTCAATCTGGACAGTGTTGTTTCACTTTGTATTCCCTAACATGAATGACCACAGATCTATAATAGAGGGCTACCAGCTCGTTTTCCTGATGAGTTTTCAGAGTGGAAACAACGTTTCTAATCAAATATGAGATAAAAGCCACCTTTCTAAATGTCATAACCGCTCCTTTTTGAGAGACCAGAGTAAATATGAGTTGAGCAGCTGCCTCTCAGATCAGCTTCCCTCGGATAAGTTGCTTGATGGTTGTGGAGAGAAGGAGGGAAAAGGATCCTGCGCCTCCAGGGCAGCTAATCCCTAAAGCCTTTGTGACAACGGTAAACTAGAATAAGGCATTGTGCTTGTGTGAACCAGACAAGCTGCTCCTCGCATCCATTTCCACCATACAGGAGATTTGGAAGGATTCTAATAAAAGGTGCCGGGGTAAATAAAGCTTATCAGTAAACAGGTATTTGCTCTTCCTGAGATGAAAAGCTGAATAATTAAAAGAGGAAGGATAGGGGGATCTCCGAACCTTTCTCCTCATTATATTGGACATAAAAATAGTTATTATCATATGAATGATAACCCTACAGTCAAAGGATTTTTCCAGGTTGTGGTTGCTCATTAGTTTTAAATATACTGACTTTTCTAAATGCTGCAGGAAGTGGTCCAGAGGAAAGCAGACACATGTTGACTCCAGCCAAAACAAAAGCACAAATGTGACCATGGAAAAACAAACACAATCATCTCTTCAGTGATTATAGATTAAGACGTGTCTGCTTTTGGGTTAAGATAGATAACATGATGGCTCGGATCCTTTAAAGATGAGTTTACTGAAAAGTTTATAATTAACATGATGCATTAGACGTGCATTGTAAAATCTGATTAGTTAACATTACTTAAAAAAAATCATGCAAACCAATTGCACTTAAAACACAGTGTTGGAGCCACTAATGTTTACAAAGTAAAACACACTTAAATTCCACTTATTATAACTAAGCCAAACCAGTACAAAATACTTGGAAATTGGCTGACTGAACTTGAATTATGTACTTAAGCTGTAGTAATAAGCACATATCTACGTTGTACTGGTTTGTCTTAGTTATAATAATTAGTATCTACGTGCATTTTGCTTAGAGAGTATCGGTGGCTCCAACACATCATCACCTCTCCTGTGTACTCATTATTTTAGGTGTGCTAATAGCTAACATGTACTTTACAGAAGTATTGAGCTATCCTTTGAAAGTTTCCCAGAAGTTCTGTGTTTCTGCTAAGAGACGTTTAAGTTCACTGAAACAAAATCGATCACAGAAGATTAAAAAAAACAATAAACTTCAACTTTATACCTCGCTACAAAACCCTGCTTCCATACACCAAGTTAAATCAACGGATCTTTTATTTAAGGATCATAGCAGCCGTCAGTGGCGTTTTACACTGAGCTACAACGTTCTTCTTTTATTCTACACAGTTATCGGCTCATTTTGTGCCTCCTCCTTCCTCGTTCCCGGCATCTGAAATCCAATCTCATAAAAACATTTTAAAGATCTTTTGGGTTTAAAAAACACTTTCTACATCAGGTCTAAGCGAAGAATTGTGGAGACTGACAAATTACATTTCAGTAATGTCCTACCCAAACCAGTTATTCCTGAATTATTACAGAATTAAAAGTAAATATGTGTGCTGTCACAGCAACTTTAATCCTCATTATGCAGAAACAATAAACCAAGCTGTGGTGGAGTATTGTTAGTTTTAATAAATGGGATGAGGTTCATGGTTGCAAAATTAAAAATTTCACAGAGATGACGTGACTAATAGCTGCTTCGGTGATGATATGTGCAGCAATAAAATGTCTGTTGTTTGCATTCAGAGTTGATTTATTGTCTCTTTTTGACATTTTTGGGAATTATTTGCCATTTTCTCTTAATTCTTACATAAACAACCAAAAAGTGCACAGAAAAAGCTCATAGATAAATACTATAAACCAACAAGGTGTGGTTTATTAAAGGTGTGGTTCATTGATAAACAAATTTTAATGATTATATCTGATTATTAGGGATGAGCAAGTACACCACTATCTGTATCTGTATCTGTATCTGTTCACCAACTAAATTATCTGTATCTGTCGTCGGAATGGGCGTGGCATAACCCGGAAGTGGGCGTGGTTTAAACAAAAGTGGGTGTGGTTTACATCAATATATTATTTTAAGTCTGAAATTGATATGGAATAATCAGAAGTTGATATGTTTATTTGAGAACTATTTACAGAGCAGCCTCAGAATTGAGATAAATATTTTTGATCACAACAGTAAAGGAACTATTACAGAACAAGTGTTTCAATAAAATCAGAACATTAATATTTAAGTGCATGGATTAATACATCTGAACTCATGCAGTAGGAACTAGGAAATATGAAATGCTAGAACCAGACACAACTTTATGTATATTTTTTTATTTTAATTTGATTAAACAGATTTTTTTCTTAACGTTCTTGGCATTTTGCCCCACACAAAGTTAAACAAAACAATGTTGGTTAAGGTGTGTGTGTCTGAGAGGGATAGAGAGGGTGAGAGGGAGAGAGATGGAGTTAAAAAAATAAAAAACCCGACCGGAGCGGAGGTAGTGCACGTCAGCTCTGTCTTGTCAAATGCACCAGGTAAGTTACTAAAAAAGTAACTTTAAATATTCAACCGAAAAAGAGGCGAGCTGAAGAAAACCTAGGGAAAACTGAAGAAATGTGAGCAACAGTGAAACGATCACAGCGAGATCCGTTACTGTCTGTGTGTGTGCGTGGATGAGCCGGACGGACTGAGCTCCCGACCGGCTAGAGAGTTTTGTGTGCAGGGAGGGGCGGGCGCTCTATGTGACTGGCCAATCACAGAGCGTGAAGACAGTCAGTTACCCAATGAGGATTGTCCTTCAGCACGATTATAGATATTTACGAGGTTTACACGTTTCATGCTTGTATTCGTCAAAAATGCTTTATCCGTACCGGATACTCATCTGAAACGAGTGTCCGGCTCATCCCTACTGATTATAATCAGTCATTATGAGATTTTAATGCAGGCTGAACATAAAAGCAATGATAGAAAATAGACAGCAAAACTCCAGGGCTATTCAGTTCCGGGCCCCAAGAGCCGGTATCCAGGACGCTTTGGTTTTAACCCTTTTTTAACACACCTGATATCAATTAGTAGGCGATTAACAGGCTTATGCAAATGCCGATGAGCTGCTGAACAGGAGATCCAACCACTGAATCTCGTGTGTTGGACCAGAGAAACGGCTTAACCATTAGCATTAGCAACTCAGCCACACAGCAGAACTCCTCCATTTTTCTCCTGCTGAACTCGACCTTTTATTTGAACTTCCTATTATTCGACTGTAGTCTACTTCAGCCTTTTCTAAAGAGTTTACTTCGAGTTCACAATGTCATCAACTAGCCCAGATTCCATCTACCTAACTGACATCCAGTAATAACAAAAAAGAAATGCTGCCGTGCCTAAGAAAAGATTCAAATAAAACGACTCAAGGAGCGTTGTCTATTCAGATTACCAGTGTTGTTCTGGAGAAATAAAAGACAATTTCTGCCTCCTTAAGCTGTTTACTGAGATTATAATGAAGTTGTTGGTAAACAACACAATTGAGTCTATTTCCTAGATTGAGCTCATGCGGTGCATGCTTTATGTCATGTGCAGTGGGGCAGTCACATGTTGTGGACACACACTGTGCTCATGTTTCATAAGGAAAACCTCTCAGGATTCTTGCAGACTTTACAGATTTACGATGCTAGGATGTAAAGGAATTAATACTCCCCCTCCCCTTCATGACAGCGCATAACCACCGAGTCTCATGCTTTTAGAAGTGAGTGTCTGTATGGAAATGACAGAACTGTCAGTGCTGGAAAAAAATCACTAGTTTCTTCTTGTCTTCAGGCAGGAGGCACATTGAGCAACATGGCCTCCTGTGATAGAGTTGTAACAACTGAAATGATTCACCATATTTTCTAAGCTGATAATTAAGCCTCCCACTATTACACAGCAGGGGTGTGTGTAAATGTATCGCCCACCCACTGGCATTAGCCCACAGCCTGAAAAAAAAAACTGAACTGTTCCCCCAGGGCCTGATGGAAACGTACAAGAACATTTCCCCTCTAGAGTTTTGCTGTGAACGACTGAAAGCTCTCAGTGACAAGCTGACTTTCTGCAGCTGCAACAATCATCCCATTGTCTGGATTGACCACAGTGCCTATGAGTTATGTAAAGCTGATCATGTTTTTATTATGGGAAATGGCTGCGTTTGGTGCTAAAATGTCATTTATATGAGGCGATGGCACCCCAGGGGCTTCATTCAGTGTTTGTTGCTTTACTATATCAACATTTTAGAACACACTGAGGGGTTTGTTGGCTATAAATGAGACACAAAGCATTATTTTCTACATAAAAAAATATATATCCCCAAGGTATCGATAAAACAGAAAGCAACTGCAGCATCAGCATGGATATGGGATATGCGGAAGATTTTAGGTACACAAAGCAACAGATTTCACTAAATAAAAACATCTTTAGATTAATTTATTTTTGCATTTCTGTGACAAACCAACCAAGAAAACACCCACCCACCTACATAACCAACCAACCCACCATTATACCAAACACCCAACTACCCAACACACCAACCATCATACAAAACACCCACCTACCCACCCACCCAACCAACCAGCATGCACCCAACCAACGAACACGCACCCAACTGACCAACAAGCCAAACACCCACTTAACCACCCAAACAACAACCCACTTACCCAAACAACCAACCAACCCACCAACCGATCGATCGGCCAACCAACACACCCACCCGACTGACCAACAAACTAAACAACAATCTCACAGCAACCTTGGAAGACACATCTAGAGGTTACCATACCTTCTTCCATCATCTGATGAAGTTCCCCAGTAAAACGATGTTCTCTTGGCTACTTCAGCGGTGACGTCTTTAAATAACCCACTAGCAATAAAAGGCCACAACAGTAAAACCAAAATCATTTTCCTATTTGTCTTCATGTGTTGTGCTTCAGCTTTGGGCTAAAAATAAGTTAAAAAGTTCTTCCTCCAGAGCATTGAGTATTTCCATGCACAAGAGAAGGGCCTCCTACTGGGACTAATACGTATCACAAGGATTCATTTCTGTCAGCGTTCTGAAAGTAAGCTGTTGCTGAGAATCATCAAGCACAAACATTGATCGCTGTCAAGCTCACTTACTCTGTCAAATTTATGGCAAAGTAGGCAGTTCAGATCCAAAGTTCTTGACACCAGCGGCGAGTCGAGACAGTCTTTTATTATTCATGCGTCTTCTTGTAACGAGCAAGTCGAGTCACATGGCGGTGTTGCACAGAGGAGGCAGAAAAAAAGCATCTAGATTGGAAAACACAAACAAACATGAAAAGTGATGTTTTATTTCTGCACCTCAACACCGCCGCACCAAGAAGATGTGGTCTCAGGAAGCAGCAGCAGGAAATCTAATGGTAAATAAAATAAATAAATAATCTGATCGACGTCATATAAATCAATTCTAGATGTCACAGAGAGAAGTTGTCTGCTCTTAGCTATTTACCTGCCACACCATGGAGCATCTATAATCTGCTGATAAGCCACATTCTCCACACACTATCCTGCTCTATTATCTGCACCTTTCAGTCATGTCTGATATTGAGCTACAGCGACAAATAGAGCTAGACTCAAGTTCTCTTTTCTTCCTTGTGGATGGCTGAAAGCTCAGAGAGGATGTCTGGGGTTTTGTGTGTGTGTGTGTGTGTGTGTGTGTGTGTGTGTTTGGGGGGGGGGGGGGTCTGGATGTGTTCCATCACAGCTGGGAGAACAGGTGGTGGGAAGATGCCCTAAAGAAGCCCCAGCAGAGAAGATCTGGCCTGTATACACCCTCAGGTAGCTCGTGCTGCTACTGCCTTGAAATAATAACATGGGTTTACTCATAAGAGAGACACAACAAAATTTTTTCTGCTTAATTAACTTACATTTCTCAGGATCTTTCACTGAGAAACTGTGTAATACTTGTTCTTTTTGAAATTCGGTCAGTCACTCTTAGTTGCACATGCATGCAGAACATTAACATTTTCTTGAACCCTTAATGTCTGCCATAGCTGCAGAATGGCAATAGACAGAAAGTTTTTCATGGCAGTGTCCACCTTGGCTTGAAACCACTGAAGTCTGTGCTGATTTTCCTGGAAGGAGTTTAGCGTGTCTAGATGCTAACCGTTGCCATTAACAACTCTGTAAAATGGCAGAAAACAATCAGGCTTGTGTTATTTGTAGAGATAATACTAAAACTAATACCAAAGAAAACATGTTTTACAGTATACTGAGTTTTGTTAAAGAATCCTACAAATCTAGACAAATTGTAGCAGCAGTAGATTAGCCATGCTCCATTGTTGCCTCAGCAGGTCTACCATTGGCCCAAACAATTTTATGTTGGGCCAATCACAGCACTCTTTGGTAGCAGAGACATTTGGTGAGCTTGCACCAGAGCAGCTCTGGTGCAAGCTCACCAAACGTCTCTGCTACCAAAGAGTGCGACAGAGGAAAACTACAACGATGGTTTGGTATTTGCACCTTTTTCTTCGACAGGCTATACTGCACACAGACCCACTGACAGATGTCCATAGCTGTGAAAATGTCACATTTTGTTTCGCTCTGATTGGTCCAGGTGCTGTCCAATAGCATGTGAAGATAGTTTGAAGGACAACCTTAGAATCTGCCCCACAATCGAGTTCTGTCTATGAGTGGTGGCTAGACCGTTAAAGAGCAAATCACCCCCAAAGCATCTTTTTTGCTGATAAACAATATAAATGAGCGTCTAATCATTATGTAGACATGTGTGAGACAGTAGTTTGGCACTTAAGTGCATCTTAGTTAAAATTTAAAGAACTGCCTTAAACTGTCAGTGTTGTGCTGCCTTCAGGTAAAAACACTGCACTGCATTTGAATTCAAATCTGCTATTGCTATTGGTACACTATGATGTTAGCTGGTACATCATGATGTCACAATGCCATTGTGAGTCTGTGTGTACGTATTAGTTAGCGGCTCTGCCCTCTCGGTCTGCCAGGCAACATCATTTGTTGCATTTTTCAAACAGGAAGTGAGAGTGGAGTAAGACTAGTAGGGGTGACTTACTCTTTAAAGAAGGCACTGTTAGGGGTCATTTTGCTGTTAGCCAATCAGGAGTGAGCTAATTACATTCCATGAATAATAATGAGAGAGACCCATAATCATGTTTTTTTTCCGCTGCCACCACATCCAACAAACTTCTACTTTGTGTTACAGGAGCACTAGATCTTTGTTTCCACTCAAAATGACTCACAAGACACTCATTCATACTGGAGACCATAGCAGGTTTGTTGAAAAACGGAGTGAATGAGACCTTTAAACATATAATGAAAACATTTATAAAAACTGAAGCAAATTTTTAAAACAGAAACAAAAAGTAGAAGAAAGAAAAAGGTGTAAAATGAGACTTTCCTGGCCTGGAAACTCAGAATTTCCTCCTCTGAATTCTCTTTCTACTTTTCTCCACACACTGTTGCCTGCGGCTGCTCAGCAGCAATTACCTATATCCACTTCTTAAATGCGTAGCTACATTTAGAGAATTAGCTTAAAATTGATATTTCCGGCTCACACTTGCTTGGCGAGTGCTGATGTTTCACTGACAGCTGCTTCCTTCCTCATTATTACTTTACAGCCTGAACATGAAGCTGGGAACGGTTTGTGGTGCAGCACTTTGCGCTGCTCTTGCTGCATCCCTGACAGTAATTGTACATCTGGTGGGGAGGCTGTCAGCCTGGCCTGTCTCTATCAGGTGAAAGTCATTTTTAAGTTATTCCTATGACCCTTAAAAATAAGATGTTATTGTTTGGTCCATTTTTCTGCCTTGAAACAGGTCTGTATCAAACAGACTAAATAATAGTGTACAGGTGCTGGCCAGTAAATTAGAATATCATCAAAAGGTTGAAAATATTTCAGTAATTCCATTCAAAACGTGAAACTTGTACATTATATTCATGCAATGCACACAGACCAATGTATTTCCGATGTTTATTACGTTTAATTTTGATATTTATAGGTGACAACCAATGAAAACATCAAATCTGGTATCTCAGAAAATTAGAATATTCTAAAGGCCAATGAAAAAATGTTTGTTTCTCTAATGTTGGCCAACTGAAAAGAATGAACATGAAAAGAATGTGCATGTATAGCACTCAATACTTAGTCGGGGCTCCTTTTGCCTCAATAACTGCAGTAATGCGGCGTGGCATGGACTCGATCAGTCTGTGGCACTGCTCAGGTGTTATGAGAGCCCAGGTTGCTCTGATAGTCGTCTTCAGCTCCTCTGCATTGTTGGGTCTAGCGTATTGCATCCTCCGCTTCACAATACCCCATAGATTTTCTATGGGGTTAAGGTCAGGCGAGTTTGCTGGCCAATCAAGGACAGGGATACCATGGTCCTTGAACCAGGTGCTGGTGGTTTTGGCACTGTGTGCAGGTGCCAAGTCCTGTTGAAAGGTGAAGTCTGCATCCCCATAAAGTTGGTCAGCAGCAGGAAGCATGAAGTGCTCTAAAACTTCCTGGTAGACGGCTGCATTGACCCTGGACCTCAGGAAACAGAGTGGGCCAACACCGGCAGATGACATGGCACCCCACACCATCACTGACGGTAAAAACTTTACACTGGACCTCATGCAACGTGGATTCTGTGCTTCTCCGCTCTTCCTCCAGACTCTGGGTCCTTGATTTCCAAAGGAAATGCAGAACTTGCTTTCATCAGAAAACATAACTTTGGACCACTCAGCATCAGTCCAGTCCTTTTTGTCCTTGGCCCAGGCGAGACGCTTCTTGCGCTGTTTCTTGTTCAAGAGTGGCTTGACACACGGAATGCGACACCTGAATCCCATGTCTTTCATGAGTCTCCTCGTGGTGGTTCTTGAAGCGCTGACTCCAGCTGCAGTCCACTCTTTGTGGATCTCCCCCACATTTTTGAATGGGTTTGTCGTCACAATTCTCTGCAGGGTGCGGTTATCCCTAGAGCTTGTACACTTTTTTCTACCACATTTTTTCCGTCCCTTCGCCTGTCTGTTAATGTGCTTGGACACAGAGCTCTGCGAACAGCCAGCTTCTTTAGCAATCACCTTTTGTGTCTTGCCCTCCTTGTGCAAGGTGTCAATGATTGTCTTTTGGACAGCTGTTAAGTCACAAGTCTTCCCCATGATTGTGGTGCCTTCAAAACAAGACTGAGGGACCTTTTAAAGGCCTTTGCAGGTGTTTTGAGTAAATCAGCTGATTAGTGTGATGTGATTAGTCTGATGAGTGGCAGCAGGTGTCTTCTATATTCAGCCTTTTCAGAATATTCTAATTTTTTGAGATACCAAATTTGGAGTTTTCATTAGTTGTCACTTATGAATATCAAATTTAAATGTAATGAACATTGGAAATACATTGGTCTGTGTGCATTGCATGAATATAATGTACAAGTTTCACGTTTTGAATGGAATTACTGAAATATTTTCAACCTTTTGATGATATTCTAATTTACTGGCCAGCACCTGTATATGTAACCTGCGATTTGAACCAAAAAAGCATCAGAGGTGCCTTTCAAACAGACTTTTAACAGACTCCGAGGATTGGGTCTGAAGATCTTTAACTTAGAAACATATGTATTTATACAAAACTGGGAACACAGACAAAAAGTTTCCAAAGGGAAAAAAAAGTTTAATCATAATTTATTCACAGCATATTCTATTATTAGAGATTAAAAAAAACAAATCAAAGCAGCAGCATTTCCCAGAAAGAAGATGTTATGGGTCTTGTAGTTATCTTCTCAGCATTCAAACTTACTGATCTTTTTTAGTTATTTCACATCACAGTGATCAATCAAAGATACTTTATTAATCCCAGAGGGAAATTAGAGTTTCAGTACACACAATTCAGAGATCAGACATACATGGGCAAGACACATGACAAGAATTGGTGACTGTGGTCATTCACAACCCTGAGTCGCGCTACCTTAATAGAGAAAAGAGGGTTACATTAACATAACCTTGGTTCAGGTGGAGGGAAAAAAAGACACTTCAGAGTTACCCTCCACCGGGAGGGCTGCTTTGCAAAAAAACACCTCAAACATATATGCAACAGAAGCACGAACATCAACAGTTCACAACATGAGGCTCCAATAGGAAGACGGGGGGTGGTGGGTGGTGGGGCGGTGGTGGTTGTGGTGGTGGTGGTGGTGGTGGTGGTGGTGGTGGTGGGGGGGGGGGGGGGGGGCGCGCTGGGATCCTGTTTTCCCCAGCAAGAGCAGCCATCTAAGGCACTCATCTACTGTACAGTCACAGGTGGGCGGGAGATCTTGGGAGAATCAAAGAGCACATTGACTCCTCCAGCTGATGACCTCTCCAGGCTGAAGTCCACCAACCCGAAGGCGGGGGGTGGGGGGGTGGGTGGGTGGGGGGGTGTTCACAGCATCTGTCTGCATTCCTTCGTGAGCGTTTTAGTTGCTTGTAGTTCAAGGCTACCTGGGCTTTAGTTTCAGATAACAAGACTTTGTTTTTGGGTCAGTCTGAGATAATTTTCCTCTCTGCCTTCAGACTTTAAACTGATCCTTCCAGTCCTACAGTGAAGCCAATTTTGGGTTTTTAAACTGTCCATTCCGTCCGGTGACTCTCTCCGAGATGACATCCATTTTGCGCACTAATACCGGTATCGCAGCTAGAACATTGTCCAGCTTACGATTCACCTCGAGTAACGTCCCAGTCTGAGAAGTCTCAACATGGACGGTGCTTTCCGTGGGTGTGGGTCGCCCTCCAATCACTCCCGTCTTCCCAAATTTCCAGAAAACCAGATATCCTCCCACTCCAATCAGGAGAAATCCAGTGATCATCAGACCAAATCTCCACATGTCTTTGATGTCCTCAATGGACAGCTGGGAGAGGCATATGATCTTCCACTCCTTCCAGGAATTCAACATATATCCCACCCGATGTGTCCCCTGTGGACATGTGGGAGCACCCTGCTCCGTTCTCATTGTTGAAAAAATCTTATCGATCGCATTGAATTACCTGTTTATCAAATCTATGGTTAGTAAAAAAAAATAATTTTTGCTTTTCAGAAGAAATGCAGAGAAGTGCTCTGTGGGCAGACAGGACAAAGAACCTTGGGAAAAAAAGATAAGGGAGCGAAAGAGGGAAGCGTCTGTACTCCTCGAGTTAGAAGTTAGAATCATATTTTGAGAAAAGAATAAAAAATGTTACATTTTCATATTTACTGCCTTATTTAATCTCAGAAAAAACAGAACTATGCTCTGGATTACTTAAAAAGAGTATTTAGTTTAGTTCACTCCTTTAATGGTAAATGGCCTTTATTTTATATGCCTCCTAGAGTCTTGAAACCTTCAATGTGCTTTACAACACAATCAGTCATTCACCCATTCACACACACAGTCACATACTAGACAAGCAATTTTCTCTAAGAATGAATCCCTGTAAGTCGTACTCTGAGGAGAAAAACTCAGATTTGCCTGTTTCAGGAAGTAGAAGTGAGCTGAAGGAGAAAGTAGCTTCAGGACAGGATTTGGAGTCTTATTTCCTGATATTTGGACATCTCGCCTCTGACTGGATAACAGCCACATGACTTTACCACTGACTCAGTTTTCTCTTCAATGTGGGTGTTTTATCCTGGAGAAGTTCTGCTGTGTGGTGGAGGTGTTAATGCTAATGTGGTGGAATTGCTAACGGTTAGCTTCTACTAGTTGAGACGTTCTTTGCTGATTCCTGGATGTTAAACCATCAGCGGCCTTCCTTGTCGCAAGTCAGGGTGACTCAATGAACATTAAGTGACAGCGTGATGTAGATCTGTCAGACTTTTCAAATCCCAGGGTTTCACCATTTATTTTCTCAGAAGCTAATGCAGGAGATAGGTGGCTCAGAGTGACCAATTATGATCAGACATACTAATTAGAAAAGAGTGAACCACACCTTAAACCCTCCCACTGTCTTCATGGGTGACCCCGCGAGGAAAGTTGACCATTGAGCAGGGTTGATGGTTTATCACTTGGGTCCATGTGGCAGGGGTGAGGAGTAAGCACCACCTCACCCCTGCCACATGGACCTCACGGGGTAAACCATCAATCCTGCTCAATGGTCAACTTTCTTTGCGGGATCACCCTTGAAGACAGTGGGGGGGGTTAAGTGGGGCGACGGTGGCACAGGAGTTAAGTGCTCACCCCATAATCGGAAGGTTGCAGGTTCGAGCCCCACTCAGTCTGTCGCTGTCGTGTCCTTGGGTAAGAAACTTAACCCCCCATGCCTGCTGGTGGTGGTCGGAGGGACCGGTGGCGTCAGTGCTCGGCAGCCTCGCCTCTGTCAGTGCACCCCAGGGCAGCTGTGGCTACACTGTAGCTCATCCCCACCAGTGTGTGAATGTGTGTGTGAATGGGTGAATGACTGATTGTGTTGTAAAGCGCGTTGATGGGTTCCAGGACTCTAGAAGGCGCTATATCAAATACAGGCCATTTACCATTTAAGTGTTGTTGGGAAAATGATGATGAAAATAAATATTAAATAATAATAAAAATCATGCATTAGCTGGTATTAACAACTAAAATCATGCATTTTGATAGCTACTTTGTCTGTGTGAAAACAAAAATCACAATAGAAAGATGATCACTGCTCCTTTTATCTAACTTTATGCATCTGTCTAAACTCAATTTACACAATCATTAAGATGTGACACTGCTCGATGAGAATAAAAATGTAATGAAAGGTTTAACATTTGAAGTAATCTCACTGTTACCAAAACAAACATAATTTTAGGTCAAGATATTATGGAGTTTGATCAAATCTTAAGAACATTTTTCCCCCTTGTTATTTTGATTCCTTCCCATTTCTAATTTTTTTTTATTTCCCAAAGAAACATTGACTTACTGATAGTAAAATACAATGAAATAGCCTCTCTATGTAAAGGTGCCACAGATGACTATAGATTTAAGCACTATTTCTGAGGCATTTGTTCAGCCATTTACTGTGATTTTCACACATCACATCACACATCACAGATCTTAGGTCTTATAAAGCTACTGCTCTATTAATTACATTTGAGCTGATTTTTAAAGTAATAAAAGGCAAATACTTCAGGAAACCTCATTTAAAAAACAATTAAAAAACTCTTAAACCATAATTGAAACGTGGTGGTGGATTAGTGTATTTAAAAAGACATTTAATGCATTTTATTCTTGAAAATCATTGCAGTTTTATGTTTTTACTCAAATTTTCTTCAAGAACTGAATTCTGTAAAAGGACCATCTGACAGGGCTGTTCACATTAGAAGTTTTCTACTCTAAACATTGATCCAAATTAAGAACTTGTTCGATGAAATATAAGCTTTCAATTCAATAAAATGATTTGCATGTTCAACCCATCTTCCAGTAATTATCAACAAAACATTAAGCTCTGAAATGGCAACATGGTAATCATGAAATAATAATAATAATAATGTCTTCATAATCAGGGCAATGCAGCACATCTCTTACTGTGTACATAGAAAAGCGTCAGCAACAAGCGATTACACTTGTCATGCTGCTGAGATATTGTATATGATCATCGTTGCTCCTGCTGATGCTTTCATTTTGCAGTGTTGCTGCCATCACTGGTATAATTGCATCTTCAGACCGCCTAGAGATTCACCCTTGTTGCAAAATCCATTACCACCGCACAAGGCTCTGTTCCTGGGAGAAGGAAAGTGGTTTCCAACTATTCCTAGTATCACTCTTAGGGAGTGGATCAAGCAGGACTCCTTCCTCTTCTCAGCCTCACCTTAGTCTTGTCTTACTGTGATGAAAAAAACAAGAAAAAGACTCATTCTGGATGAAAAGGTCACAAAAATTTAACTTTTTTGAACATATGGAGTGCATTTTTAAATGTATCTTGTGTGAGTTTATGTTTTACGCAAATGATTGTTTTATTTCCCTAATCTGAAAAGTTCTCTCAGTTAATCGTATGCTCATATCCATTTTGTGATATAGATGTGATGTAGTAAGGAAGCATAACGTCCCTGAGCATTCTTTCTGTCAAGGAGCAAAGGAAATTCCATAGATGCAAACTTTCATATTTGTTTAACCTCTGTACTAAAGGGGTTTCGAGTTTAAAAGCACATGGTTGCTGTTGAATAAAGGCAGCTTGTGGCGACTAAAGATTAGCACCACGGACAGTTCTTCCCCTGGCTGTGCTCTATACGGATCTGCATGAAGGACAGCTCTTCCCCCAGATGTGCTGTGTAAGAATCAGCACCGTGGACAGTTATACCCTGGATGGGCTCTATACGGATCAGCACTGTGGACAGCTCTTCCCCTGAAAGTGCTCTATACACATGAGCACTGTGGACAGCTATCCCCCTGGATGTGCTCTATACGGATCAGCACAGCGGACAACTCTTCCCCTGGATGTGTTCTCTACGGATCAACACCACGGACAGCTCTTCCCCTGGGGATTCCCAAAGTGTGGTGCGCGCACCCCTGGGGGTGCGCGAGCTGCCGCTAGGGGGTGCGCGAGGTGAAAAGTGTAATGGCTGCAGAGCTCAGAGAAGTCTGTCAGATGTCACCATTAGCGTAGAAACTCATTTGTGGGTGGGCTAAAGAAAAAGTAAGTGGGCACAATACATGTAATTGAAAACAAGTATATTTTTGCGCACGCGCGTGTCCTCCACATGTGCCCTAACTTCATAATAACAATGCGCCGAGCTTCAGCACTCTGGCCTGCGCACGCCGATATGTTCCGTCGCGCGCGTGCATGTCCTCCGCATGTGCCCTAGCTTCATAATAACAATGCGCCGATCTTCAGCACTCTGGCCTGCGCACGAGGATATGTTCCGTATTGATCATTTTTAACGGTGTTGGAGAAATCTGAAGGTGGTGAGTCATTCTGGCAGATTGTAATTAACACCTGTCTCATGCAGGTGTTCTGACGTTGTAAACCTCACACACAGAACATTGTGGATGTAACAAAATAACAAGAAATGATTCCCATTCAGGCTATTAACAGCGCGCTGAAGATCTGAAGTTCAGAGTGTTTCTGTCAGAGATCAGACGTGTTCCGGCTGAACCACGGCTCACGGGTGCACAAGTGAGCACATCTGGGCTGGGCAGAAGTCATTTTACAACATTGGTTTAAATAGCGCGAGACGCGGTGACGCGAGCGGCTTAGCCGCGCGCGCAGGCGCGCGCGCACACACACACAGATTCAATAAGCGCGCCGTCAGACTGAAGGCAGAAATGAACGCTGCCTCCACCGTGATAAAAACTTTTAAGAGGTTATTTTTCATTCAAGGTCAAATTAAGATATTAGCTTCTGGGATGAGTCGGGTCCGCTCCAGCCAGTGACTCCGAACCTGACCACAAGTCCACTGCAGCATTTGTTGTTCCAGTCCGCATGACAGCGGAACGCAGATTCAGCCACACCATAAAACAGCAATAAGTCGGTCTGAGGTAAAAGTGAACATCATGTCTATATCTTGTCCCCTATTGATATTTGATTACGCACAAGTAGGTGATCAGCTCAGGTTTACGCAGAGCAGAAGGAAGGAGAGCGCTCTGGCCGCACAGGTTAAACGTTCCTACTTTAAGAAAACCGTTAAATTGCATCGTTTTTGTGCTACCTGGGCACTCTAAATATTTATTTAAAATGAAATCAAAGGAAATTGTAATGGTATCAAATGCTTTTTAATTACTATTTAAAAAATGAAAGTGATGGGGAATTATTTTAACCCTGTCTGTTTAGCTTGACATCTGAGATATACGGTATATATATATGTATGTATATATATATATATATATATATATATATATATATATATATATATATATATATATATATACACATATATAGAGCCATGCCCCGATGTGGGGGCGTCGGGGGGGGGGGGGGGGGGTGTCGACATGGTCGGGACATAGAAGGGGGTGCACGGCTAAATATGTTTGGGAACCACTGTTCTATACGGATCAGCACAGCGGACAACTCTTCCCCTGGATGTGTTCTCTACGGATCAACACCACGGACAGCTCTTCCCCTGGATGTGTTCTCTATGGATCAGCACGATGAAAACCTCTTCCCCTGAATTTGTTCTATACGGATCAGCACCGCAGACAGCTCTTCCCATGAATGTTGGAACAGCACGATGGAAAGCTCTTCCCCTGAATGTGCTCTATACGGATCAGCACCGCAGACAGCTCTTCCCATGAATGTTGGAACAGCACGATGGAAAGCTCTTCCCCTGAATGTGCTCTATACGGATCAGCACCGCAGACAGCTCTTCCCATGAATGTTGGAACAGCACGATGGAAAGCTCTTCCCCTGAATGTGCTCTATACGGATCAGCACCGCGGACAGCTCTTCTCTTGGATGTTCTCTATACAGATCCCACTGCCTGCACTACAGTAGGAGCTGCTTTGAATTAATGGATGAGCCTATTTTTTAAAAGCAAGCCAGCTGGCCTGTTGTTGGGAAGGAGAAAAGAGAAAAGTTTAGAACACGGACCTGTATTGTACGTAGACCCTCATCCTCCCCTAGCTTGCAAACCTTATATAATGTTTTTAGGGAACAAGTGTGGGTTGAGTGCTTTAGAGAAGCTTTTGATTTTAAGTGTTTTACTCCAGCGAGGGTTAGTTAGTTTTTGGAAACCTTGTGTGAAATGGGTATATGTAGGCTGTTGTGGTCTAGTCTTCTTGTTGTTTGCTCATGCTGGAACAGCGCTAAGGTTAAGCAAAATCGAGTTACAGTTTATGTTTTAATGCTGCAGAACTTTAGTTCCTTTTTGCATCCCTTTGAGCTAATACCTCAAGTAATCTTCCTAAAGAGTTTAATTTAATTTTTTTTCTTAGAGCCTTTGCAAAGTGTGTGAGTGTTTTATTGTTCCTATGTTTAGGTAAAAACTAAGGCCCATTTTTAGGCCTTCAAATAAACCGTTCTTTGTATTCCCCATCTTAAGCTTGTCTTTATGTTACATCCTCCCTCATACTTCTACATGAGCCATCTAGGGGCATAACACTCATCTACTTCAATGTTAAAAAACAACACTAGCCTGAGCTAATTATAATGCTAGCATCAGGAACTTTTTTTTTTTTTTTTGCTAGCATCAGCAACTGTCGACATCTTTGTTGGACAAGAGGAGCTTGTGGTCCTCTTCCTCATTTGCCTGCAAGAACCTATACAACCAGCCGGACAGTCAGTCTTGGGTCTTGTGAGTCCCAATCTCTTTCTATGAAAGTTTCAAAATGTGTAAAATGATTTTATTTTAAAACTAGTCAAAACTTTATGAATGTAAGAAATGGTCTTTCAAATGTTATTGGAGCATGCGATATGAAATGTCAATAAGATCATATTTGATTCACAGTACTCATATTCCACAAAACAGGAAATTAAAGTTGTCCTTTCCCACAATTACAACAGACTGGAGCCACAGAAGAGTAAAAATCCCAAAGACATGTAAAACAGACACCAGTGGTGGCTTGGATACAAACAAGACTAGAGGAAGCATTGATAGAATGGAAAAAAGATGAATTATCTGTAATGTATGACAGCTTTTTGTCACAACGGACCTAACTGATGCAAGCAGCTCAGCGTAGAAAGGAAAGTCACCTCTCAAGTGGTGTGACACTCAAAACTATTTCTAACAAGGACTAAAAACCCATTTCATTTTAGGACATTTAATGCAAATTTATAACTCAAAATCTAGTTTTATACCTAAAAAATAACTCAACGTAAACCCTAAAGGGAAGAACAAAAATCACCACAACAACAAAATACTTTAATTGCAATGATGGGACTGTCATCGTCATCTTTTTATTAATGAAAAAAGCAATAATTTTACATTTAACTTAACAGGGTTGAGTTTTATTAATGTGAGCTTTACCGTGTAAGGGGCAGGACTTGGCCAATACGACAAAGTAACATTTTTCTACATTCAACAAACATTTAAGCATTGATTATTACATGTTTAAAACCCTGTTAGACACAGAAAATGATTGAATTAGGCTAAAATGTTATACGTACTGTATAAAGCAGCAACATTAGCTCATAGTTCAAAACTTTAATAGAATGTTAGGATTTGAAGGGCCTCTTTCTAATCTTACGAACATATTACAACAAACCTGCATAGAACTGGGTGAAAAGTACCGGGAAAGGAAGGAGAAAGTGCAAATAAATGCTTCATGCACACAATACCAGCTTTTCTGCACAGTGAAGGTTTTAATATGTACTTCATGCCCCACCAGCTCTATTTGTATCCTCATGTTCCACTTTTTTATTTTAAAAGATGGAAATCATGACAAAAATGGTCAGCTATTATTAAAACCTCATGATGTAAACGTATGGTGGCAAAACAATAATTGAAAAAAGTTAAATTCTCTTTCAGGAGTCTCGTCAAGCCAATCATGGAACTGCTCCAACTCCCCAGGATGGTTCAGATGGAGCATCTACTAGTTTGGGATGTCCCAGCAGCTTTTTACTAATATTCTCCCAGTGCAACCAGCCCAAAGGAACTAAAAATGGGAGAGAGGAAATATTCTATAACTCTTGAACCGATACGGTATCTGCAGCACAACCAACTGAACTACTGGACTGAAGAATTTAATTAACCTAGGTTTCTTTTGCTTAGTAAGCCTTTCTGCAGTGAGGAGCAGCTCCCTCATCCTGGGGCTATGCTGCCTGCATCACTGCGCGTTATTTACAATCACAAATGCACACAATCAATTGGAAATGCCAACGGGAAACATGCACCAGCGCATTAAAGGACATTTGTCATTATTGGCATCCTTGATTCCCCCATTCATACAGATTTAAAAAAACATAATTTAGTTATCGATTGAACAGTTTATCATCTTGTTTTTGACAAGCAGTTGTTAAAGTCAGCACAATCCACCTCACTCTATTCACAACTTTGAGAAGGTTTGAACGTCAAACTGACTTTTTGAAATAACTCCTCTCTTTTAGAGTAAATGTGATAAAATCCTTTGAAGTTATCAGAAAATGTTAAAGAAAGTGCTGATGACAGCAAACATCCATCTGATCCTGGAAAAACAAGCAACTTTGGATGTCCATATGGCCCCTTGGCTGTTAGTAGACATGCATGCATGTACGCAAATACACACACACACACACACACACACACACACACACACACACACACACACACACACACACACACACACACACACACACACACACACACACACTCACACACACACACACACTCACACACAGATAGATCAGTCTGCTTTGCTGGGAACACCCACTGCTCCAGCAACAGCTGTTCACTGGTGTCCCTTGTGGTCCTCTGCCAAGTGGAATGTGCAGCCCATGACCACACAAACCCACCTGACACACACGGAGAGTGTTTGGAATAAAATGAGTAAACAAATGAAATAAAGAAACTATATTCAGCTCCTAATTTGTGTCCCAGGTGAACAGCAGCAATCAAAAATGTAACAGAATGCAGAAGGAACAAAGAAAGGATGGAGAAGACCGAAAATATGTTTTTGTCAGGAAGAAATGGGGTCTGGCTGTAAACACAGTTAAAAAAAAAGGATTATGAGCAAATGAGCAGCTTGCATGACACCATAAATCAGCAGGAAGCATTTCTCTCTAATGGAACACTGGAGTCTGCGCCGAGGACCTTATCAATCACAAAGATAGAGCTGCCACCATATTGACTATGCACCAAACAAACAATATCTAGGATGAGGTCTAAGTGCTATTCCCAAAATGGGCCACATTGTAGATCACCCCTCCACCAGCATCTCTCTGGAGCACATTGAATTATTGGAAGTGAAAATCAGTGAGTGCTGCTTTGAGGGGATGAGGAACATTCCTTTGCAACTGGATTACATCACCAAATGTTTTCGTTATTGTCACCTTGGTAGCAAAATCCTGCTATCACTTAAGAAATGCTGGTTTTACAAGGCTATGCAAGAATGTGCAAGAGTGTGGGAGACTGTTTGGAATGTATGCTAATGACATTTGTGTAATGCAAAAGTCCTGTTATTAAAGATAAGACGCTCAGACCCACATCTCTGCAGAAAATATGAAAGTGACTGTGTTTGTGAGTCATGCATGCTATTCTCTCACGTCTCTGTAATATAAACAGTGCTGATTTACATAACTTTTTTCATTGTAAGCTAATGCATTCATAATGTTTGTTTTATTTTTGTCTGTTTTTTAATAAAATGTGCTAATCTACATAATGAAAATGTCATTGGAGGCTGGAATTTCTTGTTACATTTTCACTGAATGTTCCAATAGTTCCATAACTTTAGGACAGATCTGTTTTGCAACAAAAGTAAAGAAAACTTTAAAAAGTAAAGAGAAATTTCACACACAGAGATGTGCACTGGAAGGCATGACGCGAGTCATTACTCTCTTTCTAGCTGACCTGTTTTAGTTGCAAGTCGTAAACAACAAAACATCATTTTTACAGCAAAATTCTGCACATTTCTTGATAATGTGTCTAAAACCTATAAGAGGTATTCCAGTCCTCATCTTAGGTTTTACTTTAGAGGTAGAAGTAAGGTCCATGACCACAAAGAGTACTAATATGTAATTTATGCATTGTTTACTTTGTTACATTTGAAACATGACGGAAATTTCAAGGACAAAAATGTTATTTGTCATGAAGTTTAACACTATAGTTTTTATGATGCCAGTTTGCCTAAACTTCAGAAAGATCAAATGAAATGATTGTTTTTGTGGTGAAAATGAACCCCATTTCCCATCAAAGCCACTGTGCATTGCTTTTACAGGTTCAGCAGCCTGGGCCATTTCTTAATCCAGCGGTGGGATTTGGGCACTGAAGGGTAGAACTTGCTTGGGAAGGGCAGCAGATGGGTGCGACTTCAGAAAAAAGGCCTAACGTTGTCAAGAAGAGCAGCAAATAATTAACTTCATCAAGGGCATTGTCAAATTCTCTTAAATGCCCAAGAATTGGATTTTCTGCTGGTTGACCTTTTTGATTGTTTGGTGCATCTGGAAAAATGAAAGTCGAACTGTAAATCACCTGGAGATCCTTCTCGTGTAAAATAGCTTTTCCGTCAATGGCCTCATACACAGATTAGCTTCAAATCACATCCTTGACTAAAAAATGGTACCGAAATATCGTCCCAGGAGAACTCCTATCAGTCACCCAACTACCATTGAAGGCTAAAGTGAAAACTGTGGGAATGAAACACCCAGATGGGTGGGGTAGGCAAAATCTTGACAACACTGTTTACATGGGGACAGAGATCTTCTAACATCAACTGTGGGTATTGTTGGGCAGTGGAAATAAGTGGAGTGATGGTGGCAGAGGAGTTAGGTGCCTACTCTATAACCAGAAGGTTGCAGGTTCGAGTGGGGTCAGTGTGTCGGCAGCCTCACTTCTGTCAGTGCGCCCCAGGACAGTTGTGCCTAGTGTCACTACCAACGTTTGAATGTGTGTCTGCATGGATGAATGGCTGATTGTGTTGCAAGACACCAAGATGCTATATAAATACAGGCTATTTACCAGGAACCAGAGCTGGGGGATAGAGGGGTGGATCAAAATCTCTGGAGCAGAATTTGCTGAGGTAGTCCAACATCTATGCAGCGATGGAGCTCTCGGGGTCGACAAGGTCCATCCTGAGTACCTTAAGGCCTTGTATCCTGTAGAGCTGTCTTGGCTGACATGCCTCTACAGTGCGTAGACATTGGGGCTGGTGTCATTGGAGTGGAAGACTAGGGTGGTGGTTCCCATCTTCAAGAAGTGGGATGAGAGGATGTTTTCCTACTATAGGGGATCACACTCAGCTTCCTTTGGAGAGTGTACACCAAGGTGTTGAAGAGGAGGGTCTGGTTGAATGTCGGAGTGAGGAGGAGCAACGTGGTTTTGTCCTGGCTTGTGGAACCATGGGCCAAATCTTTACTCTTACTAGGGTGCTGGGGGAAGCACAGGTATGTGCATAACCAGTCCACATGTTCTGTGATCTGGAGAAGGCTTATGACCATTTCTCCAGGGGCATCCTGAGTGGGCCACTTAAGGATGGGGTGGACAGCCCCCGGCCCCTGGGTCGACCCAGGACACATCGGAGGGAATATGTCTCCACATTGTCTAGGGATCCAAACGTACAGATGGAACCCCCCCCCCCCCCCCCCCCCATACATTATTCGTAATTACAACTTGTGTTCAACCCTTTACAAGGACAACCAGTAGGTACTAATTCTGACAAACTACAAACATTGTCTATACGAGGATGTGCTGCCATCTGTCAGATGTTTGTCCAGGATTTGATTGAGAGAATCCCAGAAGGATTAGCAGAGATCTTTAAAAGATGTACACTGATTCTTAGCATCAGCTTGATGCAATTATCTTAAAAGCCTGTGTGTGTGTGTCAGAAGATATGTGGAATGTGCCGTCGCTATTGCAACTCAACTCTGTCTCCTATCCCAGCCTGGGCGGGGCTGCAGGGAAGCCGCTGAAACGTTCCAGGGTCACTGCAACCCTCCAACCCTCAATGCTCCTCCCCCTATCCACACTGAGGTGACATGCACTGCTTATCGTGGCTGCAGGAACTGAAGTAGGGATAGTCCCAATCCACTACCCCACCTAGTGGACACTTATGTTGTGTTGTCTGAAGTCTGTTGCATATATGTTTGAGGTGTTTTTTTGCAGAACAAAGCTGCCCTCCCGGTGGGAGGGTAACTCTGAGGTGCCCTTTTTTTCCCTCCACCCGAATCAATCCTCATGTAACCCTCTAATCTCTATTAAGGTAGCGCGACTCAGGGTTGCGGATGACCACAGTCACCAATTCTTGTCATGTGTCTTGCCCATGTATGTCTGATCTCTGAATTGTGTGTACTGAAACTCTAATTTCCCTCTGGGATTAATAAAGTATCTCTGGTTTGATTTGATTTGAATTCGTATCAATTATACTTGATTATACCGATGAAAGATCGGATTCAAAGACATAAAATGATGATAACACCTGGGCTAAACATATTTGGTCATGGCTGCTTATTCCACACAGGAACCTGAACAGCATTTATCTTTTAACAAGTTACAGAGATCCAGATTTTCCAGGTAAATGGTTACAGGAATAGAAAAACAAACAGGGAAGGAATGAAGAAGAAAACATTGTCATATTGTCTAACACCACTTTACATCAGCGCTGTCTGATTTTCAGCCTCCATTTCAGTGGTGTAGGTGTTATAATTTACATTTATCATGTTCACATTTCCTCTCAACCTGTATTTTCAGTTTTTGCAACAGCTAGCAATTTCCTGTACTTCCTAGAATGGTGTTTAACAGCCCCCAGCAAAAAGGGTCGTCTGTGGTGTAAACATGTAGGTGGAGAAAGAGCGACAACAGCAGTGTGAAAAGTCTGTTAAAAAAACAACACAACAAGAAGCAGATGACGATAGAGCAGAGCCACGGAGCTTGTGAGTGTTTAACAAGGAATAAAACACTGAGCCTGGAAGCCGGCTCGTCAGGGCGGGGTCACAAACATTAGGTGAAACATCCCAGCCCACAATGCTGTGGTTTAATAAGCAAAACTGTGCTTGTGTCTCCTGATGTCCCTCATTTATTCTCAGTGGCCTAGTGGTAAAGTGTTCGCCCTAGGACTGGGAGATCGGGGTTCAAATCCCAGTCGGGCCAAACCAAGGTTCTCGACAATGGGACCCAATGCCTCCCTGCTAGACACTCAGCTTTGAGGGGTTGGATTGGGTGGTTAAGCCATCCACGAGGAAGGGTCAAATGCGAAGGTTAATTTCACCAGTGTCTGATGACTAACGGGCTTCAACCCTTCCACTGTCCTCATGCGTGATCCCGCCAGGAAAGTTGACCATTGAGCAGGATTGATGGTTTACCCCTTGAGGTCCACGTGGCAGGGGTGAGGTGGTGCTCACTCCTCACCCCTGCCAGGTGGACCTCAAGGGATAAACCATCGACCCTGCACAATGGTCAACTTTCCTGGTGGGATCATCCATGAGGGCAGTGGAAGGGTTAATTCATTATTTAAATTCAGAATTAAAGTAGCTGTCACGATACGATGGTGTGGACCCAAAATGCAGTACCCAGGATGACACGGAGGCAGGGATGAAGATTTTAAGTAAAAAGTCTTTATTTGTGGGGTGAGCCAAAAACCAAGGTTAATCCAAACTGTAAGTCAAAATCCAAAAGGCCAAAAATCCAAAGGTCAAAAAGCAGATATTATCTGAGGATCAAGATACTCTAGTTTAAACACAGAGGGACGAAACTGACAGAATCACACAAACATTAATGGACCGACAAGAACACAGAGACAGACAGGGCTTAAATACACTGGGAGGAGCAATCAGGGAAAATGGCAGCAGGTGTGTGAAGTGAGAGCTGGAGGGAAGACAGGTGAACCTAATAATCAAAATGGGAAACAGAAACAGAGGGCCAAATAACCCTAAGAAACTAAGACACCAAAACTAAACCTAAAGGCTGCAGGAAGGACTAACACACACACACACACACACACACACACACACACACACACACACACACACACACACACACACACACACACACACACACACACACACACACACACACACAAATGTACTTATATATAAACAGGAAAGGGGAATGGACAAGCACACACACACACACACACACACACACACACACACACACACACACACACACACACACACACACACACACACACACACACACACACACACACACACAAAAACACTGAGCAGGAGACTGAATCTCACACACACGTTGAGCTGGGGACAAAGAAGCTGGGGACTACAAGGACACAGAATGTAAATGAGACCTGGAGGACCTGGGGATGAATGAGATGACACAAGACCTGGGAGGAATAGACTTAAAGGACTACAAACCTAAGACACTAAACTGACACGCATAAAAGGACACATGAGGGCGCCAAAGAGCTACAACATAAGACACATAACAGGGATGCAGACAAGGACACATGAGGGCACTAAGAGAGCACAAGGGGAGAACCTGGAGTGGAGCACAAGAGGAGCTGGGGAACAAAGGGACACAAGAGGGAATCTAGAGAGGGATGGAGGACACCAGGAGGCACATAAAAGAGGGGGCAGATGCAGACCATGACAGTAGCCAGAATTTCTGGCTATCTTTAAAAGGGGTCTGACCAAATGGACTTACCTTCTTTCTAAGTCATCACCATCTGCAAATTTTGATATCTTGTTCTTTGTTAAGTAGCTCAGCTCTGACCTAGGAATTATTTAAAAAATGCCTAAAGTTGACAGATAAACAATTGTCAGTCTAGTTTTAAAAAGACTGCAGGACTACTGAAGTAATTTCACTTATTTTCTGGGCATCTTTCCTACTTCAGAATAAAATGAATATAATTCCAAACTTCTGGAGTGAACTCATTACAAATGGCTTGCACAATTGCCTCACACAAGAAGATCCTGGGTAAGATTCCTGCAACCTCTGCACGGAGTTTGCACATTAGCCCTCAACGTGAACCTAAATGTGGCTCTGAAATGGACCGGTGACCTGTGCAGGGTTCTCCTGACTCCTGCACCAGAAAAGGGGGGTGAAGAGAGCAGATGGGCTACACAGGTCCAGTCCCAATACTCACACTGCATCCTTCTGGGAAGTGCACTTACACACACAGTAAGGCTTTAAGTGTGAACAGGGAGGGACAGTGAGCTCTGCGTCATTTACCGCAATGCATGCTGGGATGCCGGTCGCTGTTTGTGCTGCTTTAAAAAATAAATATTAGCAACTTCAAAACACACAATAATTAGACAAAATTTCTATTTTTGCATGAATAAATATCATTAATCATCATAATACGAACGTATTTCATTAGAAAATATATATTTTAAGAAAAGGCACTTAAGTCTTTGCTCCGCTTTCCCACGCAGCAATGGACTGTGGGTCTGCAACAATGCAGACTTTGGGCCAAGTAATCGGGACACATCACACACTCGCACCCCTGGCCAGGAACGCACAATAGAAAGACACAAAGGTGGAAGTGCGAGGATTGGGCCTGTGCCAAAAACTTGAGAAGGTGAATTGAGAGAAATAAGAGGTCTAGCAGCCCTTTTTAGAAACATTTGAAATGTTACATTTTGAATGACTCAAAATAAACCAAAACGTTAAACCAAATTTTGAGTCGAACCCTAACCCTTCAGCCATTTCGTTACGAGCAGCCTGTCACTAAAACACAACTTGTTCTAATCCTAATCCTAATCCCAGTTTGACAGAAAGAAAATGATGTTTTAGCACCAACAAGAGAACATGATTTATCAGCTCAAAGATGAACGTTTCTCAGGTTTGGTTTCAGGTGTTTCCTGGATGTCTTCCTATTTCCTATTTCTCCCGTTCATGTAATGTTCATCTGCTGCTGATGCTTTTTGTTTTACGTCTTTTTCTTGTTTTTGAGTGTCTGATACAAGAACTGAACTCAGCTAATAAAAATGCAGCCAAAGTTCAAGGAAAATCTTTAGAATTTATTCTGGAGAACAGGAAAACTATTGATCAAGACCACTTGAAGGTGCCAAATTCTCAGTGGTCTCTAGTAGGAATGAATGTAATTTTTTTTTGCTGTATTCGGGGGGGGGGGGGGGGGGGGGGGGGATGTCCAGAAGCGCTTGTATCAGCTGGAGGAGAAAGTAGCAGAAAACAGCGGGATTTCTCTTCTGACTGGCTAAGAGCAATGAGACTCTACCGCTGACTCCATTTGCAACGCTGATGTTTTATCTCCACAAATAACACAAGCCTGGTTAGCTTCTACTTGCCGAGACGTTCTTTGCGGTTTTCTGAACATTAAAATCCTGGAGGTTCACCGTCTATTTTCCATCAGAAGCTAAAGCAGTAGCTATGTGTAGGAGTCTTCTTGTTCAGCCTGCATGAAAAACTCAGATAATCATTAAAAAATGTTTTTCAGTGTTTCAAACCTTTAAAAATACAAGAAAGTTTGACTCATTTGAAACAAAAGTATGAGGCAATTTTACACAATGATTGTGATTATTATGTATTGTGTGTTAAGTTGTGCTAAATAAAAGAACGTAACCTCTAAAAAGTATTAAGTTGATGATCAATGAAAACAGCTACCGTTTTGTGGGAGTCCGATTCCCAGCTTCTAGCAGTCACTGCATCTCACACTCCACTGGATCCTGTCATCAGGTCACGGGGTTAATGATTCTGTGCTTTGTCAAATCAGATTTACTATCTTGGGATGGATTAATTTGTCAGGATTGTGTGGTCCATTAAGGCATCACCAAGAAAAGCGTTAATTAGAGGAACGTAATTGCAGTGATTACCAGCTTCCTCTTGAGTCATTATAAATGGGAGGACCGGCAGAAATCGCCACCAACTTTTTTTCTGAGTAACGCAAATTAAGCGTGATTTATTTATTTTTTTGTTTTACAAAAATCATCCCCGGTGCCGGCATGCGCCGCCACACATTCGTTGTCCTTGTTTCGCTCCAAGATGTGATTTTATTAATCTATTTAATGAGCCTAAATAAAATTACTGAGCGATAGCTTGAGTGTTCACAGAGATAATGTTGTGTGTGTGTGTGTGTGTGTGTGTGTGTGTGTGTGTGTGTGTGTGTGTAGAATCTCAACAAATTAAATTATTTCGACTGAGGGAGGATATTGTATCGGAGCGCCGGGAGCAAGCGGAGCTACAATCTTGTGAAAGAAACAGAAAACACATGCTGCAAAACACGGTGGGCTCTGAAGGCAGCACAAGTGCCTGTTTGTCTGTGACGAGGATATGCATACGCAATCAGATGAAGGAGTGGAAGGCTGCTTCTGGACTGGAGGGCTGAGCTGAGATACAGCAGCCTGACGCACATTACCTTATCTCAGCCAGTGCTCCACGTTATTTTTCTCTGGGCTGTTTCCATGCAGCTGTGCTTCACAGAACTAGCTTATCTTTTCAGGTAAGTTTTAACACACAAGCTTTGGAGCTGTTGTGGAGCTGCACGGTGTTTCACGCTGATGTCGTTTTAGCTGGAGCTGAAATCCTAAATATGACTAGTGTAGAGTCCTCTGGTCCAGTGCTCATGTATTACATGTATTTAATTGTAATTAATGTTAATTGGGTCTTTGTTGATGTCACCAACAAAGAGAATCAGAAAGGTTTATTCAAAAAGTAAGATGGGTGAAATTGATGTTGAATCCAAAAACTGGTTGTCGGTTTCTCACACACACAAGATACACACACTTGATCCTCCATACTAACTCTTTATTTCAACACCTTTTATCTTTGAGAAGAAAATGGTGAAAAGAAGAGCAAAAATAAAATATTTTACCAAGTTTCACAGCTTTTAAGCTTTAACCCTCCCACTGTCCTATAGAGCTCCGGACGTCACGTGACTCTCAGAGAGTAGACGCCATGTTGGCAGGCAACAAAGGTAAACAAAATGAATGGGATCGGCTTGGATTTTTCTCCATTGGAGTTTACTTCATACTTTAAAACCAAAGAAATAATTTTATATGGTGAGAAATTAAATAGACTAAACATCTCTGACCCTTACCACGCCCCTGGGATACTTTTTAAAATGCTAGAAGCTGTCGGAGCGGACCTCTTACCGGATTTGAGATACCCTGACATTTATAATTTCCTTGTTAATTTTCCCTCGACCTACTCCGGAGCATTGCTAAGAGCATATAAAAGCCTGGAGGGATACAAATGTCCTCAATCAGGGTTTGTTGTCAGTATCCAGACCTGGATTTTTCCTGCAAAGGACAGCGTTGTTGTCACCAGGAGGGTAAGTGGAGATTTTTGTTACCATTAGCAATAGCCCGTTGCAAGGTTATGTCTGTGTGATCTGACAATTGATCAACCATTGCTTAAAAATTAAATACAGCTTAGCCGGTTAATTGCTGTGATCATAAGATGGCAGCATGCAGAAATCACGAGGCAACGTTTTATGTGATGTTTACTTGTTGCTATGAGTAATAAGACAGAAAAAGCCACGCCAAAATAAGTTTAGGAAGCCCACTAAGAATCGTAATAAACACATTTAAAATAAATACCATACACAGTTGAGGAAACGTTGTTTAAGTACCTGATATGAAGCGGTCGCTGCATAAGCGAAAACCTTTACTCTCGGGATCCCACAGCTTCATTTTAGCCTGGAGGCTAGCAGGTTTTATTGCGATGATCCAACATTTGCGGTGTTCCGGATCTTGGGGAATCCTGTAGATGGCTCATTCCTTATGTCGTCCGCGTCTGTTCTGGCATCCTGGGGCACAACAAGAATCTACCATATTTCCCGTTTGATTGAGTTTTCTGACAATAACAAATAGTCCAGCTGCGGGCTTCTGCCTGCGAAGATGGTGCCGTTTGATTCGAACTGTTGCATGCCGGGAGAAGTGACGTCAACTCCCGGAGCTCCTGCCAGGAAAGTTGACCATTGAGCAGGATTGATGGTTTATCCCTTGAGCGCCACCTCACCCCTGCCACGTGGACCTCAAGGGATAAACCATCAATCCTGCTCACTGGTCAACGTTCCTGGCGGGGTCACCCAATAGGACAGCGGGAGGTTTAAAAGACCAGTGAAGTTCATTCAGTGTTTGAGTGATGCTCACTCAGCCTTTCCACATCCCATCTCTAAGGTCCGTCTAAAAATCCTTCAATCCATTTCAGGTTCTCAACCAGAAAAATGCAGAACTGTCCCTCAGGTTTGGGAGGAAATCTCTACATTGAGTAGAATGGAACAAAAGACCAAATGGACGAGGACTTCATTCTCAGGAACATCAAAGTAAACGGAGTCAGTGGTAGAGTTGAGTTGCTGTTAGCCAATCAGAGGTGAGACGTCCAAATATGAAGTGAGACTCCACATCCTCCCGTGTTCGGCCACTCCCTCATCCAGCGGACTCCTCTGTCCTGAAAATGGTGCACCAGAGCTTTTGTCCTCAGATAATAACTTACATTAGGTCATTCCTACTAGAGACCACTGCAAATATATTAAAGTTATAAGTAAAGTTGACCTTCAAATATTTTTATTTGCTGCTGGGTTGTTGGTCGAAACTTTGAATGCAACACACTTTATAGAAAAACAAAACACATTAAATGATTCCATTTCAGGATGTGTAGTTACTAAAATACACAAAGAGGCTGAACATTTGTGGTCGAATCCTCCAAACTCCACTGAGCCAGTCTGTAAGTACAAACAGGTCTTTTGTCTTGTGTCTCTAAACCAACGAGTAGATGCTGCCTCACATAACACCCCCCTTAAACGCAGCGAAGAGACGGATCCACTAAGAGCACTTACTGTGCTTTCGATTTAAGTTGGAGAACACTCCAGACCACAAGATAAAGCTACTGTGTGTGCAGCTTCCCAATTACCTGCTGCAAGGTCCAGTCTAATGTAGCCATTAGTAATAGTCAATTAATTTGATCAGGCCACAGCGGATGCATTTCCTCATGCCCAGTTCTGAAGGAATCATCGTCTACTGCAGTTTTGTGGCATTATTTCAGCTTTTCAGCAGCTAGAAGTTTCTGTCAAAAGGAAAATGGTTTTGCATTTGAACACATTCTCTTTTAGAGCTTAAATTCTGTTTTTGTCACGCTGTGCAGGAGGAGGTAGGACCCAAAACGCAGAAGCCCAGAATGACTCGAGGCAAGGGCAGTTGAAAAAAGGTCAAATCCTTTTATTAAGGTGGCAACAAAAATAACTTAGATGCAGGAATGAAATCCAGAAAACTGAAAGCCAAAAAACCCAAAAAAACAAAAGCTCAATAATGAGCACAAAGACTAGAACCTGACGAGGGAATAAAACAACGCTGACTCACAACGATGGACCGACAAACACTGAGGGACAAGACAGGACTTTTAAACACAGAGGGAGGTGATCAGAGGAACAGGTGACAGGTGTGTGATCTGGAGGGAAGGCAGGTGCATTCAATAAACTAAATGGGGAAAGAACTAAGCAGGAGAACCTGGAGGAGAATAGGAGGAGGATGGGGACAGAGGGACGCAGAACATGACAGTTTTAGTGGATGTTGACTCAACAACTACAACTTCAGTGCAGCCCATCGTCCTATTAATCTGCTGATTTCAAAACAAGGTTAAAAATGTTTTATTTCATTTATCTGATCATGTCTGAAAGACAGAGGAGGACAACAAGTTAGAAAAAGAACAACGTCTAAAAGTTTTTCTCCAAGTTTCTCCACTTTTCTCCGTGGCGCCTGCATGCTGAGATTTGGACGCGTAACAGTCTGAGTGGCGGGCACGCAGCAGAAAACCAGATCTTATCTCAAGAGAAGGATTGAATCATTTTCTGCAGAACAGCTGAAGTTACGGCGGCTCAATTTACACCAGCCGTTCACTGTCAGGGAACGGGCTTCAAAACCCAAAATGAACCAAAGTTACAATTCCTCAGACAGAAAATCTGTGAAAACCTGATTATAAATGCTTCATTTTCAATCTTGTAATATTTTAAAACAGCAGAGTAAAACTGCAAGGCTTGTCTTTGGCGCTCAGACATAAATTCTGAATGATTTACAGCTGGGCAGGACATGGAAAACTAAAACAAAAAAGGAGAAACGTGAATGAAGGCCCTAACTGAAACAAAAGCTGCAACAAATGTGAAAGGGCACTTTTTGAATCAACTGAAGATAAAAGTGATGCTACACCAAGAAAACATAAAAGATCTGCAAGAACCGAACACGACACAAGCACAACATACAGGTGTGTGCGACTGTGTCACAACATGATGACGTCTCAGCAAAGTCCTGAAAGTACCGATGACCCAGTAAGTCATGTTGGAGGTTTCTATCAGTTTGGGGTTGAATTTTTCACTACAGCACTTTCTAATGCTGAAATATTTGCATAATTCTGTACATCGCCAGTGTGGGCAGACATCTGCAGTTAAACAAATGCCTAGACCAAAAACAAAAAGGTTTTGATCGGTCCACCTCACCAGGTGGACATCCTCTCCAACAAAAGCTTCTCCTAGCTCCGTCTGCAGCACGTTTAGCGTTTCACGCAACCCCTTTTATGACTTCAGCTCTTTTCCCCAGCTCTAGCATGGAGAGATTCCCTGATGTGTGTTCTGCCAGTCTGTCTGCTGCTTGCCTTCTGTGTGGCGTCACCCAGGATAGACCAAAGAGTAATCCGCCAAAAGCACATCGTGGGAAACTGTCGGAGCTGAATCTTATCCTGCTCTCCTGTCTGTATGAAAAGGCCTCGTTGCCTCCTTTGATGTGCCGGCACTTTGCTGCTGCTGGGATGCTGGGGCTCCAGGTTTTAATCTCCTGTCAGGCCACCTGACATCAGCCAAGAGTTTGAATAAGTGAAGACACTCCAACTTGCACGTTACGGTTTGTCACCAAGAAGGACTACAGACGTGTAGCTGCAGCAGAGTCTGATGCGTCATATCAGATTTCAGGAAAACCCGGAGACAGGGTGCAATCTTTTGGAAATGTGAGAAATGAATTTTTATTTCATTTTCAAAATGAAAACAAGAAGCTGATTTTCAATTTACCTCAAGCCTCAAGAGAAACAGCAGAAGAGATACTAGCTAAAGTTTAAATAACAGAAAAATCAACAACACACAGATTTTTTTTCTCTTTATTACAAACAATAAATGTGGAGCAAACAGAATTTAACAATCTAAAAGACTCATGTGTCAAACTGAAAAAAGGCTTTTGTGGAGTTAAATTTGGGTTTACCAATTATTTGTGAATTTGTAATAAAACTTTATGAAATAAATGTTTTTATAATAATTAAAGTTTGACAAGAAGTTTGTGTGGAATGTCACTAAGTCATTAGGAGGCAACAGATATCAAACAGCTGAGGTTAAAGCGGACATGTTGTGCTAAACTCACCTGTAGCACTAGGTCTCCACTGCCTCTTTTAACACTCCAAACATGAAAAAAATAAAACAAAATAACGTCCATGCATGTGACATCACAAATGGGAAATGAACATAGATCCACCTCTCATTTGGAGGAGATCGGCTGCTGCTGGAGGAGCAGTGGCTCTGGTATGAGCCTCTCCAGCGTATCGGAGCTTCTCAGCTAATAGCAGCCTGAGCAGAGGATAGGTGGGTGTGGCCAGCTCCAACTTATTTTCTTAAAGTGACAGAGCCCTGAAGCGGCTCATTCTGGAAGGCACTGAAATGATCAAGAATAAAACAGGTTAAATTGCTTTATCTGAAACAGATTTAGTTCAAAAAATGGTTTTATAGACTATAGAGCTAAATAAGAGAAAAGTCAAAATTAGTCTCCAGAGTCCAGCAGCTCTGGTCTTCAAACTGAGAGGGCAGATTATCAGTTCACTAACAAGTTCATCTGCAGACTCGTTCTAGACAGTCACCTGTGGTGGAGTTCATGAGGGGTGAGGCTCCCAGTCCCATCAGATTTACTCACAGAGAATGATGCTGTCTACGTTTAGTAAAATCTAATCAAATCTGGGAGTTGAAATAATAAAGTAATCAAGTCTGGATCAAAGAAATTTGACAGTGACAGATGAACTGCAATGAGGATGATGATGATGATGATGATGATGATGACTTTTTTTTATTTCAGGCTATACATTGCCACGCAATAATATACAACAATATACAAATGTGTGTTGAACTTGTACACGAGACACAACCACATGAAATATACAATTTCCTGTACCTGAAAGGGAGTAGGAAGAAGAAAACTTAGTATATCCTTATCTACTTATAATTTTTTGTCTGCTTCACTGCGTAATCTTGTGCAAATGTTTTTATTTTATTTTTTACCTAATATAAATTAAAATATAATTTATATTCTGAACACAAGTTCAATCTCCAACATACAACTATAATATAACATAATATGATATAATAATATAATATAATATAATATAATATAATATAATATAATATAATATAATAATATATTATAATATAATATAATATAATATCATAATATATTATAATATAATATAATATAATATAATATAATATAACAGTAATAGATCCTATTTATCACATCTTGTCACATTGTATGTGCCTTAAATATGAACAGCTATGTCAATATCAACTCAGGTTACAACAGCTCAAGGATATAATAGTCATAACAAAATGTCAAACTGTGTTAATAAGATAACAGTTTATATTCAATTAGTACTTTATCTATATCATTGTCAAAATAAATTATTAATACAAATATATACTTAATTAAACTAAGGGAAAATTATGTCCCAATAGTTATGTACTCGGACAGGACCTGCTGTTTATATATTGTTGTAACAGAATGAAATGACCCCCCTCTGCACAGGACTAGTCTGCATGAGAGATATGGGCTCGACACACGGGAGGCGACAAACGACTGCGATCAGCGGAATTTGTCGCCGCCGCTTTTATTACCTGACACACGGGAGGTGATCCGCGGCAGCGGCCAGCGGCAAAGCCGTCTACGCGTTCTGTTCCATGGCGAAATGGAAACTTCCGTTGTTTTGTTACGCTGTGTCAGGTTGGAGGGAATTAAGGTTATTTAAGCGGTTCAGTTAATAAAGCGGTAGATATGATGTTTCACAAGGTGCTGCTAGAGTTATGTGAAATCTTACTTATGATTTTACTATATAAAACATAATAATAATCAACTTCTCCTTCATGTTTCCTCGGAGATGTACGGAGCATCCTGTCCGCTCATTGGTCAGTGAATGAAACCTCCGTTGATTGGTCCTCGTCCGAGCGACAGCGATGAAAAGTTGAAAATGTTTCAACATTCTGGGATCGCGTCGCTGGGTCGCCTGTGCACGACACGTGCACAAGCGCAAAATTTCACACTCACGTTTTTCTCGTTTCGCTCGGTAGGAGGGAGACCCGCGATCAACGCTTTGTCGCGCATGTCTCATTGAAAATGAATGGAGGAGAGGCGATGTCGCCTCCCGTGTATCCAGCCCAAAAGTCTCAAGGTCTCATGCATTCGCTTCTAACCTGCTTATTTTCAGCTCAACAGAGGAATGAAGAATGAACTCTTTTCTTTTAATTAATCAAAGAACTCTATTTTAATAAGCTAATCCATCAAAGTGTTAGTCAATAAATGAGATGTGACTGATCTGTGAAATCAAAATATGAATTACTTTATTATGATCCTATAGAATATAAGGTACTATGACTTTAAATGTTCCAGCAGGACTGATCTCATGTAGCGTTAAAAGACATGACACATTACTTTCACTGATCCAATCCGAGTCTGCCAGATCTGACGGAGGCGTGGTTTTTATGGTGTTTGGTAAAACTTGTCAATTTTTCATTTGACCATAAACCATAACATCCGAAGTATAAAACTATGCCACGTCATCTCTTACGCCAGTTCAAAGCGTTCTAGAGAAAGCTTTGGAGCGGCCAATCCGTAACTCTCCTCTTTAACAAAAAGAACAACGACAAGCTGGAAAATTTGTTTTTGTTCCAACTGCGGCAACGGTTCCTTTCAGAATAAAAGCTGAACCATCAAGACCCATGCTCGGGTCTCACCAGACGCCAACAAATTGTCATGACCCGGAAGTATCTCACAGACAGACTGTACTGGTCGGCAACCACTGCTTTTCCTACCGGCTCGGTTCCAAGAAAGGTCAAGCTGGACCTCGACATTCCTGATCTAACGGGGGCTTCCTGAAGGGTAGGTAGACTGGCAAATGGCATCGAATGTGTTTATGAATCTCCTAATCAAAGCTTAACGCGAAGACATCACCTTCAGTTCCCATCAGAACTAATCGCTTCTTCGGATTTGCTGGTTCTGATCAACATCACACGTCATCCATTCACCGTCTCATCCACCTTACACCATACATTTAGTGCTTAAAGTCAGTCTAGTTTAATTTGTTAGTGATAAAATTCTTAACGTTTAAACTTGACTCTCTTCTGTTGTCTCTGAGTGAATACGAAGTTGTTATCTAATCCTTGCAATAAAAAGTTCCAATCTTCTGGTTTAAATAACCTCACAGATCCGTAAGGTGGATTCATATTTCCTATGGAATCCTACGCCTTATGGCTTATTAAATAACATGTAATTTAAATCATGACACCGCTTAAATTGCTAAATATTTTTGCATTGCTTTCAGTGTATATCCAAACTATTCCAAATTTTCACTTCTCGAACCGATAACCAAAAGGATTTTTGTAGTACTATAAACAGGAATCACTTAAAGTTGTAAAATACAACTGACCCAGATGTGGTTTACAGCTTTTCTGGTACTGAACAAACAATCAGAGAAATATTAATCAGTAAAGATACACCTTTAATCGGTTTACACCTTAGTAAAGAAAGCATCTCCGAGTTGTCGGGAATTTATGTCGCCTGCTGATTTACTTCCTACAGTTTTAGGTTTTTATGTCTCCTACCTCATTATGGTCTGTAAAAACATCTGTTCTTGTCTGAAAGAGCAAATTTAGTCATTGTATTTCCATCAAAAATGTTTACATGTAACAAGCTTAATAAAGGGATCAGGCTGACATTAGAACAGATGGCGCTTCCTCCAAGCCCACCTAGAGTTGTTGTCCAGTGGCTTATTCATCAGATCACAACAGTCTCTTTTCCCAACCAGCATCAAAAGGGTAAAACTGGAATAATAATTATTGTTTTTAGGTTTGGAGAACAGCTTATCATCATATAAGGGAAATTAGTGGGATGTCTTGATTCATTTACAAGCTACGCACGGCGGCATGACCATACGCACATCGAAAGGTCAATTGAATGTTTACGTGGAGGCTGAAGGAAATGGCCTCTGTGTATCTACATCAGTTATTAGCCTAGCTGCCCATCTAATTAAGTGGTGAGCATGGTAATCAATCACGAGCCAAATTGGATTTGGATTGGATTTCTGTGGTCTCTGCAGCGAGCTGTGGATTGCCCAAAGCCAGAGGGTTGACTCTGAACGTGACATTCCAAGCCAGCTTTGGCAGAAATTAGTCACACGAGGTAGGATAATTGAGGGCTAGGTAGGAGAGGTGTAATGACACACCAGGGAGGGTCAAATCTATTTTATAACAGCTGTTTTTTTGTTTTTCATTGAATTGATGAACACTTTTCTTTGGCAATGCACAAATAAAATAATCCCAAAAGATGTTTTTCATAGTAAAGCTAATTTGATTAATGAGGTAATAAGCTTGAAAGCTTCAGTACACACAACACAGTAGTAACTTCTCATGGAGGTCTGATCAATGGAGCTACATGCACAGATTTTAAGTAGGGGATCGAAACTTATTCTCGTCTCGTCTCGTCTCGTCTTCCTCCGCTTATCCGGGTCCGGGTCGCGGGGGCAGCATCCCAACTAGGGAGCTCCAGGCCGTCCTCTCCCCGGCCTTGTCCACCAGCTCCTCCGGCAGGACCCCAAGGCGTTCCCGGACCAGATTGGAGATGTAACCTCTCCAACGTGTCCTGGGTCGACCCGGGGGCCTTCTGCCGGCAGGACATGCCCGAAACACCTCCCCGGGGAGGCGTCCAGGAGGCATCCTGACCAGATGCCCAAACCACCTCAACTGGCTCCTTTCGATCCGGAGGAGCAGCGGTTCTACTCCGAGTCCCTCCCGAATGTCCGAGCTCCTCACCCTATCTCTAAGGCTGAGCCCGGCCACCCTACGGAGGAAACTCATTTCGGCCGCTTGTATCCGCGATCTCGTTCTTTCGGTCATTACCCAAAGCTCATGACCATAGGTGAGGATTGGGACGTAGATCGACCGGTAAATCGAGAGCCTGGCTTTCTGGCTCAGCTCCCTCTTCCCCACGACAGATCGGCTCAGCGTCCGCATCACTGCAGACGCCGAACCAATCCGCCTGTCGATCTCCCGATCCCTCCTACCCTCACTCGTGAACAAGACCCCGAGATACTTAAACTCCTCCACTTGAGGTAGGACCTCTCCCCCGACCCGGAGGTGGCAAGCCACCCTTTTCCGGTCGAGAACCATGGTCTCAGATTTGGAGGTGCTGATCCTCATCCCAGCCGCTTCACATTCGGCCGCGAACCTACCCAGCAAGAGCTGAAGGTCAGAGCTGGATGAAGCTAGGAGGACCACATCATCCGCAAAAAGCAGAGACGAGATTCTCCTGCCACCAAACTCGACACACTCCACACCACGGCTGCGTCTAGAAATTCTGTCCATAAAAGTGATGAACAGAACCGGTGACAAAGGGCAGCCCTGGCGGAGTCCAACCCTCACTGGGAACAGGTCCGACTTACTACCGGCTATGCGGACCAAACTCACGCTCCTCTGGTAAAGGGACTGAATGGCCCTTAACAGAAAGCCACCCACCCCATACTCCTGGAGCGTCCCCCATAGGGTGCCCCTGGGGACACGGTCATAAGCCTTCTCCAAATCCACAAAACACATGTGGATTGGTTGGGCAAACTCCCATGCCCCCTCCATCACCCTTGCAAGGGTATAGAGCTGGTCCACAGTTCCACGGCCAGGACGAAAACCACATTGCTCCTCCTCTATCTGAGATTCAACTATCGATCGGACCCTCCTCTCCAGTACCTTGGCGTAGACCTTTCCAGGGAGGCTGAGGAGTGTGATCCCCCTATAGTTGGAACACACCCTCAGGTCACCCTTCTTAAAGATGGGGACCACCACCCCGGTCTGCCACTCCCTAGGAACTGCCCCCGATGACCACGCAATGTTGTAGAGACGTGTCAACCATGACAGCCCTACAACATCCATAGCCTTGAGATACCCAGGACGAACCTCATCCGCCCCCGGGGCTCCGCCGCTGTGTAGTTGTTTGACTACCTCAGCAACTTCTGCCCCCGAGATCGGACAGTCCATCCCCAGGCCTCCCAGCTCTGGTTCCTCCTCGGAATGCGCATTGGTGGGATTGAGGAGCTCCTCAAAGTATTCCTTCCACCGTCCGACTATAGCCTCAGTTGACGTCAGCAGCTCCCCATCCCCACTGTAAACAGTGTGAGCGAGTTGCTGCCTTCCTCTCCTGAGGCGCCGGACAGTTTGCCAGAACCTCTTTGGAGCCGATCGATAGTCTTTCTCCATGGCCTCACCAAACTCCTCCCACGCCCGAGATTTTGCCTCGGCAACTGCCACTGCTGCACCCCGCTTGGCTATCCGGTACCTGTCTGCTGCCTCCGGAGACCCACAGACCAGCCACGCCCTGTAGGCCTCCTTCTTCAGCCTGACGGCTCCCCAAACCTCTGGTGTCCACCAGCGGGTACGGGGGTTGCCACCACGACTGGCACCGGCCACCTTACGGCCACAGCTAGCAACAGCCGCCTCGACAATCGCAGAGTGGAACAAGGCCCACTCGGACTCAATGTCCCCCACTGCTCTCGGGACGTGGTCAAAGCTCTGCCGGAGGTGGGAGTTGAAGACCGTCTTGACAGGTTCTTCTGCCAGGCGTTCCCAGCAGACCCTCACTATGCGTTTGGGTCTGCCAGGTCTACGCGGCATGTTCCCTTGCCATCTGATCCAACTCACCACCAGGTGGTGATCAGTTGACAGCTCCGCCCCTCTCTTCACTCGGGTGTCCAAAACATACGGCCGCAGGTCAGATGATACGACTACAAAATCTATCATCGACCTGTGACCTAGGCTGCCCTGGTACCAAGTGTACCGGTGGGCATCCTTATGTTCGAACATGGTGTTCGTTATGGCCAAACTGCGGCTTGCACAGAAGTCCAATAACAAAACACCGCTCGAGTTCAGATTAGGTGGGCCGTTCCTCCCAATCACACCCCTCCAGGTCAAGCTGTCATTGCCCACGTGAGCATTGAAGTCCCCCAGCAGGACAATGGAGTCCCCTGATGGAGCACTATCTAGCACTCGTCCCAGGGACTCCAAAAAGGGTGGGTACTCTGAACTGATATTTGGCCCATAAGCACAAACAACAGTCAGGACCCGTTCCCCGACCCGAAGGCGCAAGGAAGCTACCCTCTTGTCCCCCGGGGTAAACCCCAACACACAGGCAGAGAGTCTCGGAGCTAACAAAAAGCCAACCCCAGCCCTCCGCCTCTCACCCGGAGCAACTCCAGCAAAGTAGAGTGTCCAACCCCTCTCCAGGTCTCGGGTTCCAGAGCCAATGCAATGTGTCGAGGTGAGTCCGACTATATCTAGCCGGTACCGCTCAACCTCTGCCACAAGCTCCGGCTCCTTCCCCGCCAGCGAGGTGACGTTCCATGTCCCAAAAACTAGTTTTCTTGTCCGGGGATTGGACCGCCAAGGCTCCCGCCTTGGTCTGCCACCCGATTCGCATTGCACCGGACCCTTCATGTTCCTCCTGCGGGTGGTGGGTCCACAGTTGGACGAGCCCATGTATCCGGTTCGGGCTGGGCCCGGCCGGGCCCCATGGGCGAAAGCCCGGCCACCAGGCGCTCGCTCACGGGCCCCAACCCCAGGCCTGGCTCCAGGGTGGGACCCCGGTAACCCTCCGGGCCGGGTACTCCGACTCTTCATTTTAACCGCCATGAAAGATCCTTCGAAACTTATTCATTTAAAAAAATCATATCCTTTATCTGGAAGCTGGATTAAGTAATACACTCCAAAGCCTTTGACACTCTGAATTCAGAAATAAGAGGAGGCGATAATGCAAACTGAAGGATGCCAAATGCTGGTAAAATCCAGATAATTTCCTTTTCAGATAGCACAACCTCGCTGATGTTCAGTTTCAAATGTGTTTCTTGTTTTCGCAGTCTTTAGTTTTAATGAATTTTGTCTAATTCAGTTTTTTTTTTATCTCCATTGCACATAATAAACACCATACTATTTAGACTGCAATTGGTCTTCCTTTGGTTTAAAGGATGAGGAGTGAGCACCACCTCACCCCTGTCACATGGACCTCAAGGGATAAACCATCAATCCTGCTCAATGGTCAACTTGCCTCGCGGGGTCACACTAGGACAGTGGGAGGGTTAAAAGCAGTGGTTCTTATTTTCAGCTAAGCCCTCCCCTCAGATGCATGTCATGCACTGCCCGCCCCCTCAAGCAAAATGTCCAGGGGGGAGGGTGTGTGACTTGATGTGAAAGTATCCAGACGGGGGGGGGGGGGGGGGGGGTTGAATATGTCATCTACTTTGGGTTGACTGTTGGGAAATATCCAACGGTGTGTGTGTGTGTGTGTGTGTGTGTGTGTGTGTGTGTGTGTGTGTGTGTGACCACTTGCTGAACCTTCCACAACACTGATCACATCAGTTTGGTCTCTCATTCCTAACACAAACATGACTCAATACATTGATGATCCAGACTTTTGGAAAAATGATCACCTCCAGATTTTCTACTGAGCGATCTATTGTGGCCCAGTTGTTGCAAAGACCACAAGGTAAAAACTATGTCTTCTATTAATGTTGCCAAATGCTGATTAATCTAATAAAAATATCAGCTGGAAGTCAAAAATATCAACACAGATCCAGCAGAACCAGAAATATTTTATTCCACACAATTCTTTTTGTGCGTTGTCAAAATCTGACTCGTATATTATCTTTAACTCACGTTCAGTGACAAGCATTTCAAGTTAGAGGTGTTATTTCTTTTGTAGACTCAGTTAAAATATTAAGCTTCTGACAGAAAAGTGATTCAGAGTTGGCAGTAGAGGTCACGCCCGTCGAACTTCACTCCTCCAGGTTTGCTTTTTTCGGCCTTATTTTCTTTTTTGTTTCCTTGAACCACAAATAAATTTATTTCAACTCTTCACCTCAACACATCCAGTCCTACCTTCTTCCCAACAGGCCGTTTTCAGCAAAGAAAACCTCTTCTTTATGGTCATGGTCATTGAACAAGTGATTGATGCTGTCGTTTTCCTGGGAGCACCGTCTCGCAACACTACTTACACGTCTCTTATCTTTGACAAGCGAAAGCTGTTGAAATTCAGCTCTTAAATTTATGATGTAAATTATCGCTGCTTTTTTATGCAGTGAGGGTCCTGTTGAACAAAATATAATCGATGGAGATGCAGAAGCAGCCTCCGCAGGATGTTTTTTGCTGAAGTTGAAAACGTGAAAATGCAACATGATGTGGTTCAACATGGCTGCGATGGCTGATGACTTCTTTGTTCCAATCTGTTTGTTTGTGATGATGTAGCTCATATCAGACGAATTTGGGACCAAACACACAAAATGAACAACATTCAAACATTGTATTCTTATTCACGTCATGCACACAACACCCAGCTGCTTTCTATAATATTAAATATAAAGACTAAAACACTGAAATGCAGCTGCTGAGTGAATATTAACTCATCTAACGTGGAGTGTCAAGCTTTTGAGACACCTGGCTTGTCTTCAGGTGTCAGCTGTCACTCATCCAAAACCCTCATCTCCTTGGATTTGATCCATATCTGTGGAGGTGTCACTCAGTCCTCCTCGTTGCCTTCCAGACTCATTTTAGTGCATCATTTCAAAGACGCTCAGCTTCCACTGGTGAGAAAAGAGGGGGTTCCATAAATGGTGGATGTGTTCTATATGCATGTGAAATCAGTTTGTTGTTGACCTTGTTTTCTATGACGGATAATCATAAATCCCCATTCATTGTCACTTGGACACTAAGGACTTGTTATTAACGAGACAATGAGTAGTTTTTAAAAAGTAATCTCTGGACATATCCATCAAAATGTTGAACATGAGTTAAATGATCCCCAGTTATTGAAAATGATTAGCAGCTTTGCAACAAAAAACCTTTAAAATTGTGTGTAACTTACGTGTGTAACGATGGGTAGTTTACATCTTACTCATGAACCATAAAATGTGAGATTCCATAGAAATATGGAATATCATGATGGATCTTTGAATATTTTAACCAGAAGATCAGAACTTGTTATTGCAGGGATTAAGTGACACTTCGTATTAACTCTGAGGAAAGAAAGAGATTCAGGTTTATAATAGTTAAGAAATTTATTTCCACACAATTTAAACAAGACTAACTTTAAACACTCGGTGGACTGATGGAACAAAGGTGGAGTGAGACGTGAGAGGATGGTGTGTGTGTGGAATGTTGCTATCAGAACCAGCAGATCCGAAGAAGCAGTTAGTTCTGAGTGGGAGTGAATGTTTCGCTCAAAACTTTAGTCGGAGATTTATAACACACATGAAACGCCATCTGTCGGTCTACGTACCCCAGGGGAAGCCTCCGTTAGATCCAGAATGTCAAGGTCCTCTTGGAGCCTCCTTGGCCGGTAGAACAGCAGCGGTGCCGGCCAAACTAGTCTTGAAATTCTTCCAGGTCGCGACAGGATATCACTGGTGTCTCCGAGACCCTGAAGGGGTCGTGAGGTTCAGCTTTTGTTCTGAAGGAACCGTTGTGTCAGGTGTAACTTGCAACAGATTTTATCCAGCTTGTCGAGGTTCTTTTTGGCTGAAGACGAAGTCCGGATGGCCTGTCCGAGACTTCTCTAGAACACTTTGTACTAAAGAAAAGGTGGTGTGGAATAGTTTTTATAATTGTCATATTTTGGTTTACTGGCGAATCAGAATTTGACACGCAAAAGAGGGTTTATACAAACACCACAGAAAACCACGCCTCGCGTCAGAAACGAAGGTTCTGATTGGATCAGACAAAAGGAAATGTGTCGTGTGGCTTTAGCATTACGTGTCATCAGTGTCTAGTGCAAATGTCCAGGATTATAATCACTTGTAAAATACAACTCATCACAGGATTATAATATCAAGTAATAACATTGTCATTTCACAGATTGATTGAACATTGGGCTCACATTATGATTGGCAATAACAAATATTGTTTGATTATGTATTTATCAAGAGAGTTCTTCGTCTTCGTCTTGAGCTGTAACAGAGGTGAAGCAGATCAGATGAGCAGAGTACATGAAAGACCTTGGCCACTATCTCATGTAGATTAGGCCTGTGTCCGAGACTTTACGTCTCTGCTCGAGCAGATGCAGCAGATCATGACCTTTAGGTCAAAACAGGACATTTCATGACGCTACACGTGGGAGCGGGTCTATGTCTCTGGGCGATGCCGTATTAGATGTCACGTGTCCTTCTAAAGGAGCCCGCGAGAACAAAACACATTTACTGATTTACAACAAACAGTTAGAAGACTTTCGCCATTCATAAAGGCTGTTGGTTTATACATTTACCTCTTCACTCGTTTCACCTGTAGATTGGGTCTTATCTCATTCGTAAATATGCAAAAGTTTAATCGTTTTTAGGCTTAAAGAATCAATAACTGAGCTGTTAACTCATTCACTGCCATTGACGACTAAATTTGTCATTTGCATGTTTTTACTGTGTGGGCGTCGGAACGAGCCGCCGCACCGTGAGAACAAACATCTCAGCTCTAAAGCCGATCTTTATCCACATACGTCACACGTCACGTAATCAGGAAGCAGAAAATCCATGTGTTAGGAGATCGTTTTGGGCCGCTACTGTAAAAAAAAGTGAGGCGCGAACCGGAAAAGCTTCTGCCGATCACAATTCAACAACGGATTATGAACGAACGGATAACGCTGGAAATGCGCGGATTCTTCCTGATGTAAGAGGTGAGTTTCCACTTTGTTTTGGTCGTTTTGGCTTCAACATCATCCTAGCTCACAACGTTCTGTGACTCTTAAAAAAACAGTAAAAACGGTGAGAAATGCTGGCAGTGAAGGGCTTTTCTGATCAGGAAACGGCTAACAAGTTAATAATTAATTATTCCATTCTGATAATTTCACCAGTGGACATACCAGGCATGATGAGTAACTAAGATATCCCTTGTGGTCTATTGATGAAATAAACAATTAAAATCACATAGAAATGTGGTTTAACATCCTTCACTTCGGCTCAGCACCGTAGCGGATAAATGGGAAACTTGATTGGAAGCAGACGACTCCTGAAACCTTCTCTACATCACAGGATGTTGACACCAAGGACAAATGTCACATTCTCTCACACAATTTTATGATGGATTAAGGTGTCTGTGACAACAGGCTGTTTTTATCACAGCCGCCGAAATGCAGAATTAATGGAATCTGGCTGCATGATTACTGTATAACTCCTGTTACCCAATTCAGTTCAGGAGATAACAGGATAAGAGTGTCGTCTGTTCAATGTCTTTGAGCGGATGTGGCTTTGTTTTCCTTTAACACAGCAGAGATGCAGGCATATTACTCCTGCTGTCAGATGGGAACGAGAATGAGGAAAATGGAAAAGGCCAAATCACAGCAGGAAGACAGAAGAACTCCTACTCAGAAAAATGCAAAGAGAACATTACTTAAGTAACTTCACAGTGCTGTTCTTCGTTATTTTTTCAGTTGCAGGGAAAACAATTGTAATTTTTTAAAGCTTATCTAAAGAAGGGGTGCTTTGCTGCTGGTGAGTGGCGGTAGCGAGCCTTTAGGTAACGGAAGTAAGTCTTGTGTTGTTTCACGGCTGCTCTTTGCCTCAGCGTGCATAGGCAACAGGGTTAATTAGGAGACCGACTTTTAGTGAAGTGTTTCAAAGGATGAAATAGAAAATTAACCAGCAGCCCTTTAGTGCCAGAGGGAATCATGGTGAGTAAACAAGGAGAACACATCGTCCTGGTTGGAGACTTGGAGAGAAGGTAATTTGGTCGTTCCCATGACACAAGAAGGAACAGAAGTGATGCAGCACAGATGTTGTGATCAAAGTGGATTGTTTTCACACTCTGTTACATCATTCTTGTTGAAAGTGTCTGATGAAATCTTGTCAATATTTGTTTTACTGCTGAAGAAATGGTCACAAAGTTATTAAAATGATTCCTTTCAATTCAGTTTACTTATATAATGCCAAATTTCAACTTCACAAAGTAAAATTTTCAACTCAAAAGCTTCCTGTGTAAGGAAAGAGACACTGACTAGTGTCAGAGTCTTTACTGCAATCCTCATACTAAGCAAGCATGCAGCGACAGTGGAGAGGAAAACTCCCTTTTCACAGGAAGAAACCTCCAGAGGATCCTGGCTCAGTACAAGCAGCCATCCGCCACGACTCACTGGGGGTTTGAGGTCAGAGCACGCCCGGCTTAAGATGTGCTCTGCTCTCTCCTGGATGCTAAATCACAAACAACTTTCCCCATCATGAGCCAAGATGGGTGATTCTATAATCCTAATTTAACATTATGACAAGTGCAAATGTCACTGGCTTTTCTAATCTGAGTGTATCCCTGTATATTTTCTATCACTAACTAATGCAGGAACGGGTAGAAGACTTGTTTCATGTCCAGCCTACACGTTAGAGTCAAAGTGATCATATTTCAAAAATATCAGGTAAAAAGATATCTCAGTGAACTCGGTCTTTAAGCCCCACTTCTGATTAGTTATGATTTAAAGATAAGAAAGAAAACACTGAAAGGAGGACATCCAAGCACAGATGCTATGAGATGTTAAAGATATCGGGGGGGCTAAAGAGAAGACTGAAGTGTGTTGGAACAGACAAGCACATCCCCTGACTCTCGGAGAGGAATGCTTGATTTTATTGAGGCTTATTATTGCACTGTTAATCCAATAAACTCACCGTGATTGAGGCTAATTTAACAGTAATGGCATTATTGATTATGTTGACATCCTCTAGATGGCTAAATAATGGAATGTGTGCTTGTGAATTCTAATCACCGCAGCGGATTGGCAATTCGGTTTCTTCTGCTGAGCGTGAGAATCGGCGAAAATGCAAACAATCAGACAAGATGAATGAAAGTCACACTTAAATAGCCGAGCAGTCGGAGAATCTAAATCAGATTCCCACTGAGCGGCTGAAAATCTTTAATAAAGACTTTCACCTTGTATGTGGTATGTGGTTACCAAGGGAGCACTCCAAACATGTCAGTTGTTAATTGATGATGCCAAGCTGTGCAGATTTGGTAAATGCTGTAAATTTTTCATTTTTATGACCAAAAAATAATCTTCAAGTAGTTTTGCTTTCTCTTGTATTTTCACATATTGTAGGAATTAACCTAAAGAAACAATGAAACTATAAAAGGTTTCTGATGTAAAACGCAAATAAATGGAGACACTTTCGCAATTCTGACCCAAAATGGCTTCATTCTGTCCTGCTTTGATCATACTTCAACACTCGTTTCTTTTTACTTTTTAACAACCCTCCTGAAGGTTTTGCACACTCCTTGTACTTTCTTTTCTGTAACATAAAGGGTGCAAGAGGAAATTGTTGCTGTGTGTCCCTGTGATGGACTGGTTACCTGTCCAGGGAGTCCCCCATCTCTCCACCAATGTCTGCTAGAGACAGGCACCACCCCCTGAGACTGTAGTGAGGACCAAGTGGCTCAGAAATCGGATGGATGGATGTTCAAAATGCCAGCGGCATGAGCACAAGGCTCTGCAACAGAGAAGAAACTAAGAACTTTTCTTACATTTCTATCAGTGTTTAATATCATGCAGTTCCTAACCGAACCAGTGGTTCCTTCCTCAGAGCAGTATTATTATTATTTGCCGTATTTGCTGCCAGACTGCTGGTCTTCTTTCGTTTCACCACATCCTGGTTACTCAGTGTTGTTTTCTTCTTCCGGCTTCTTCCACACATCCATATCTGCCTGTTGGACAGGACTCGATTCTGCAACCAAAATCAACTTCAACAGAAGAAACGTGAAAGAGGAGGAAGGAGTCACTGGAATCCTCTAATGGTCCAACCCACATGCTCATTTCCTAGTGGGTGGGTGTCATATAATCACACTTTTTCTCAACCGTTGTGCATAATGAAAGATGTCCTTCATGAAAATTTAGTGACAAGAATAGATATAATTACTTGTTCTTAACAGTTTTACAGGTTTAGCTGTGTGCCTCTGGTCCACACCTGGAGGGCTCCAGAGTCTCAAAAAAAAAAAAAAAACTCGAGGATAGATCCGTCAAATATTCATTTAATATCTGTGAACTGGTTCTTTTCAACGAAGTGGTTCAGGGAGGAGACTGAGTTCGCGACTGAGTTAGATTCATTTTTTTGTAAACTAAATTCAGTCAGCTTAATAATTTATCACAGACGCCCATTTAGCTCTGGGTTCAGTTCGCTCGAGACTTGTCCTCTTAATAATTCAGATTGTTAAGCCTTTTATTAAAATCTCTATCAAATATTTATCTCACATTTGGACCTCTGGTAACCTCCCTCCTTTTATGATCACGGCTTTGGGCATTTAGACTGACAGCTATTATCCTCCTGGAGTGCCAGCTGTTGCATGTCGACCATGTCAGCTAATTGTATTTACCACCTGGACACAGGGAATGGATGCCAAGACCAGATCGGAGGTGTCCCTGGTAGTGAGGCTCGCTTGTCTCACCAAAAATGTCCTTGCCTCAATAGAAATTTCAATTACACTGAGCAAAAATATAAATGCAACACTTTTGTTTTTACTCCCATTTTTCATGAGCTGAACTCAAACATCTGAAAATGTATCTACATACATAAAAGATCCATGACTCTCTCTTGTTCTGAAATCTGTCTACATGTGTTAAGGAGCACTTTTCCTTTACCAAGATAATCCATCCCACCTCACAAGTGCATATCAAGGGGCTGATTAGAAGCATGAATAATGCACAGGTGTGCCTTAGACTGCCCACAATAAAAGGACACCCTGACATGTGCACAGTTTTGCGTAATGGGGATGGTGAGGAAGAAAACCAGTCAGTATCTGGTGTGGCCACCATTTGCCTCACAAAGAGCAACACATCTTCCTCGCATAGAATTGATCAGGTCGTTGACTGTTGCCTGTGGAGTGTTGGTCCACTCCTCTTCAATAGCTGCGTGAAGTTGCTGAATATTGGCAGGAACTGGAAATCACTGCCGTATATGCTGATCCAGAGAATCCCAAATGTCTGGTGAGCATGCTGGCCATACAAGAACTGGGATGTTCTCAGCTTACAGGAATTGTGTGCAGATCCTTGCAATATTGGGCCGTGCGTTATCCATTCTTCCACTTGTAGGAGGGACCAAAGTGGTCGGGTGCAAAGTGTGACGAATGGTAGCCGGAGGCAGGAACCTTGGCAGTCTGATATTCTGCTACAGAAGCTGGCTTTAGGTATGTGAGATGTCACCTATTTGGTGGGGAAGGAGTCACCGTTGTTGTGTGTGGTTGAGAGGTTCAGACTAGATATAGTCGAGCTCCCCTCGACTCTTGGCTCTGGCTCCGGAACTAGTTTCCTTGGGAGGGACTGGACACTCAGGCATCTAGTTAGGATGCCTCCGGAACACTTGGTGTCTGGAAAGTGTAAAATAGCATGATACAGGCACATGAAATCATTCCAGACAGCCACTGACT